>NC_083277.1:17920579-18228316 GCF_963506605.1 Zootoca vivipara
TAATGACTAAAAAAATAAATACTGTACTGTAAATTAGGACATTTAATTTAGCAGCAACTGCACTGTTGTGGAGTTGTTTATCCCACCGCCGAAGTAGTTGTTCATTCAGGCGGAAAAACAAGAACAAAGAAATTCAGCTCAGAAGAAAAGAATGCACTGGAACTGTATTTTCTTTGGATGCAATTCACTGAATAAATACAAACCACCATTAATAAATAAAAAATAATTAGGGTATTTGCCCTTTAGACACCAGCTTTAATCCAGTTTAAGGAAACTCTTCAGCATTTTGAGAACAATTTGACCATCTCTGCTAGAGGTCAGAGAGAATGACGGTGTAATCTATGCACTAGGGGAGTGGAACCTCAGGCCCCTGGGGGCCAAATGTGTCCCTCCACGTCTTTTGCTGTTCTCAGAATTCTCCCCAGGTCACATCCCTCAATGGCCCTGCCCCCCCCCCCGTGTTTTTGCCTGGTTCAGAGCATGGGCGTATTTTTGTTAGGGGGGGCCCTGAACCTCAGCTATGTATTTTATTGATTTTTATTGATGGGGGGGCAGCTGCCCTTCCCTGCCCTCCCCCTTGGCTACGCCCATGGTTCAGAGTAGTATAATCACCAACCCCCCCTTTTTCTAGGGAACTCTGTGAATTGTAGCTCTGCGAGGTAAACAGGGGGTCTCCTAAAAGCGTTCAGCTCGCTTAACAAACTACATTTTCCGAAAGTCTTGGGAGGAAGCCATCCTGCTTTCCATGTATTCTGCAGATAGGGCCTAAAACGTGAACAGGTACGGGAGCAGGGATTATACACACCGGGATTAAGTTTTAGAATACACCTGCAACCAAACCCACCGTTCCACCAAAGCAGATTCAGAGCAACCCAAGCTCCCTAGGAAGATAAAAGGCATCTATCTCTAAGGTGTGTTCTGGTATCAGCCGACAAAGAAACCGTTTCTTTATGTTCAATCTTGTATTTAGACCACAGTGGGCACTATTCGTAGATATAAATTTGGCTCTTCTGGTGATTCTTCAGACCTAGCTGTGTGTCCTGCCATTAGAAAGACTCAGAGGAAGGATGAACATCTCCATCGCCTGCAGTTAGCGAATTCTCGAATATGGTTTTAGAACAGGTGCTTTGTGCAAGCCCATCTGCTCTCAACCTTGTGCTAACATTATAAACATTCATCTTCCATTTTCCTTTGCTTTTTTCTCCTCTTTCAACACGATCTTCTCCCTCTCCCGTCTCCCTTTTCTGTCTCTTTCTCCTCTTCAGAAAACACGAAGAAAATATCCAAGTTATAGCACACAACCACGAGCCCAAGACCAAGTGGCTGAAAACCTATGAGAAGCACCACTCTCCTGACTCCGGAGCGGACCTGGAAGAGCGAAGTCTTCACTCAGGTCCCATCCGAAGCCAATCAGCGTCGAGTTGGGCTCCCGATGTCTCTCGGGATGTCAGGGCCGTGCGGTGCGACTAGTCAAGGCGGGAAACGAGCGCCGGGGGCAAGTCGAGGTCGGGAAACGGCTGCCTATGTCTTACACCTCTGCGCCGCGCCCCGCCGCAAACGCGGCTCTCCGCAAGAAGCGGGCGGGGAACGAGGCTAGTGTTTTTGCATCCCGCCTCGAAGTAATAAATTTCAAAACTCTAACCTTGATTTAAGGAAATGCTTATATTCCAAATCAAAAGGAGCCAAACTTGCCGCATAATAATCCATTAACTGAATGACAAAGGAAGAACCTGGCAACCTCAAGAAACAGCCGTACATTTTGTAGCCCCAGGGCTTGATTCATATCAGTATTCAAGAGCAAGAACTTTCATTTCAGAAAGCCCCGAATGAGAATTCTGACATTCTATGTGTATTGTCTAGATTCTTACTCAAACCTTGATTTGTCTTCAACGGGCAAAATGCCTATCTACGTTCCTGAATTAGGTGGAAATGATGAATGAATCACTTGGTGTTTAAAGTCAAAAGTCCCAAACTTGTCCAGTCTTTGAGGAATCTGATTCCCATGAGAATTTTCTCTGGAAAATTTGACACCTAAGATATAGGTACTTCATAATTCATTAAAACATGAGTTACATGTTCTTCAGACTGAATTTTAAAAAAAGAAAGAAACAATACATTTCTCATTTGGGTGTGGTGACCTTAAGCCCTTGTCTTGTTTTCCTGAATAACCAGTCAGAATAATTCTATGTAACTCAAATGCTTTGTGTATATTGCTTGGCCCGATTTATACTGTATATGGACAAATAAGTCCATAGATAGGATCAGATGTTGGCCATGCTTGCTCAGACTGATGGGAGTTCAGCAACATCCAGAGGACTAAAAGCTTCCCCACTTCTGACTTAGTTGGCTGATTGCCATGTCAATTAGCTGCTCCTCTCCACTGTTAAGATAGGCCTGTCATGACGGGCACTATTCATTGCTCCTAAAATACTTCCTAATAGTTAGAGCAGACTCACTGAAATGAATGGACCTAAGTTACACATGCCCATCGTTTTCAATGTGTAGGGCTAACATTGGATAATAGTAAACTTCCTTATGAGTTATAGATGGACCACCTGGCTCAGTACCATCTACACTGATTTGCAGTGGCTCTCCAGGGTTTTAGACAGGTGCTTTTACCCATTTCCAGCCCTACCTGGCAATGCCAGGGATTGAGCCGGAGATCTTTTGCATGTGCTACACTCCCTCCAGGTGGCAGGAGCCTGCTCTACCGTACTAGTTAACTACGGGCAAAACTTTCAGCAGGCTCCCATGCCTTGGGGAGCATTCTAGATAGGATTTTGATTCACATGAAGATAAATATCAGGGCTGGGGGACTTGGGGCTCTGCCAGATGCTGTTGGACTCCAGCTCCCATTCAGCCCTAAACAGCATGGTTGATGGTCAGGGATGATGGAAGCTGTAGTCCAACTGTATCTTATCTAGAGGGCTCACCAGCCACCAGCTCTGATTTTTAATTGTGTCTCTTCCAACACCCACCCCCACCCCCCGTTTCCAAACACTATTTATAATTTCCACAGGTGGCCCCACCTCCTCTTCATTTTCAGCAATGCAGGTTCAGAGTTCCTATTTAATTGTTAACTTTAAAATAAAAAGCTCTACCAAGTGACTTGGTTGCAAAACAGTGGCATATCTGATGTATCAGCTCGCTATACTGACCATTTCGAATATGTTTTGATGCGTTTCACATGGTACTGCGTGCAGAGGCGGAGCTAGCTGCTCCGGCACCCGGAGCGGCGCACATGCTGTGTGCTCGGGGTGGGGCAAGCCGCCCATGGGGATGGGGCGAGTGTCCCGGAGGGTGTGGGGGCGATATCACCCCCCTCAGGGATGACACTCGGGGCGGACCACCCCCACTGCCCCCTTTCCTCCGCCAGTGACTGCATGATACTAGCCATGTGCCAGTCATCCAGGCGGAGTCACGTACGTCACGCCATATGCAGTATTGTCTTGAGGACAATGTCAGAGGTGATTTATCAAAAAAAGAACAATGGACTGCCACTCACAAAGCCAACCTTCTCAGAAACTGAAGGTGACCGAATCAGCTAGCTAGGGAGTGGCACCAAGATGTTGAAGGACAGGCAAAACTGTGTGCCAAGTGGCCTGCCCTGTGTTGCCCTCCTGCCCTCTGTCTCATTGGCATGGTTGAAGCAACATCCAGCTGCCCATCTGTTTGGTTCCTGTAAGGAAGCCGGCAGTTGTGTCTCTTCCTGATCTGCATGATTCCCTCTCTTGCCCCAGCTTGCTTGTTCCTTGCTTTGCTGCCGCAAATGTTTTGACACCACTCGCCATACCTTGGCTTCTGGCTCCTTATTTCCTCTGAGCCAAGCAAGCGTCTTTCGGACCAAGGCAAGGACGTTGTCTGCGCGGCTGCTGCTGCAGCCTTGCCAGGGCAGCCAGAAATTGTTTGAAATGACCGCTCCACACATCGATGAGGGCGACTTTTGTGTGGTCGCGCGCAGCCCCCTGATCCCAGAGGGCGACACCCTGGTAGTTCGGGGCTGGCACCACCTTCCCGGGTAGGATGCCAGGGGTCTCCGCCTACCCAAGCCTAGCGTCCAATCCTGCCTGGGGAGGTGTTGCTAGGGGGTGGCCAGGTAAGGGGAGGGACTGTCCGGCTCACACAATAGAATTTGAATCCTCCAAGCACCAGTTGGTTCCAGAATTAAAAAAAAAACAGTTAAGTAACTTTTAACTGAATATAAAAGGTTAAGCTAGTGTAGCAGAGCAGGCCTTGGTGACATCTAGGCTGGGCTACTGCTTTGTCCTCTACATGGGCTACCTCAAGGGACGTGGGTGGCGCTGTGGTCTAAACCACTGAGCCTCTTGGCCTTGCCAATCAGAAGGTTGGTGGTTTGAATCCCCGCGACGGGGTGAGCTCCTGTTGCTCTGTCCCAGCTTCTGCCAACCTAGCAGTTCGAATGCACGCCAGTGTGAGTAGATAAATAGGTAACACTGTGGCAGGAAGGTAAACGGCGGTTCTGTGCGCTCTGGTTTCCATCACGGTGTTCCATTGTAGCAGAAAGGTTTCGTTCTGCTGGCCACATGACCTGGAGAGCTTTCTGTGGATGCTCCCTTGGCTTGAAAGCGAGATGAGTGCCGCAACCGCTTGGTCGCCTTTGACTGGACTTAACTGACCAGGGGTCCTTAACCTTTACATGATCTACCCTTGAGGTTGGTTCAGAAATTATAGCCAGTGCAGAATGCTTTGGCCCAGCTTTTGACCAAAGCAGTTCCATATTAATGTTTTACACCAGTGTTGAAAGCTCTGCACTGACTGCCAGTACATTATCAAGTGAAGTTCAAAGTATTGCTTTTAATGCACAAAACCCTAAACATCCTAGGACTAAAATAAAAAAAATTCCTTCAGTAGCACCTTAAAGACTAACTAAGTTTTTATTTTGGTATGAGCTTTCGTGTGCATGCACACTTCTTCAGATACCCTAGGACTAGGTTAATTTGTCACCAATTCACCTGCTGGATTACTGGAAGCTCTCCTAACTGTCCCACAGTTAACTTACCAACAGCAATAATAATAATAATAATAATAATAATAATAATAATAATAATAATTTATACCCAGCACATCAGACTGGGTTTCCCCAGCCACTCTGGGAGGCTTCCATCATACTGCATCAAGCAGTAAAAACTTCCCTAAACAGGGCCGCCTTCAGTTGTCTTCTAAAAGTAAAATAGTTGCTTATTGCCTTGACATCTGCTGGGAGGGCGTTCCACAGGGTGGGTGCCAATACTGAGAAGGCCCTCTGTCTGGTTCCATGTAACCTCACTTCTCGCAATGATGGAACCGCCAGAAGGCCCTCGGCACTGGATCTCAGTGTCCGGGCTGAACGATGGTATACAGGACAGAGGCCATTTAGGGCTTTAAAGGTAAGTACCAACACTTTGAATTGTGCTCAGAAACGTACTGGGAGCCAATGTAGATCACTCAGGACCGGTGTTATGTGGTCCCGACGGCCACTCCCAGTCACCAGTCTAGCTGCCACATTCTGGATTAATTGCAGTTTCTGGGTCACCTTCAAAGGTAGCCCCACGTAGAGCGCATTGCAGTAGTCCAAGTGGGAGATAACAAGAGCATGCACCACTCTGGTGAGGCAGTCTGCGGGCAGGTAGGGTCTCAGCCTGCGTACCAGATGGAGCTGGTAGACAGCCGCCCTGGACACAGAATTAACCTGTGCCTCCATGGACAGCTGTAAGTCCAAAATGACTCCCAGGCTGCGCACCTGGGCCTTCAGGGGCACAATTACCCCATTCAGGACCAGGGAGTCCCCCACACCCACCCGTCCCCTGTCCGCCCACACTTGCAAACTCTTAGCAAGTGGTACCAGTAATTTGGAACACTATTCCTATAGACATCAGGCAACTGTCCTGCAGACAATCCTGATATTTTGTTGCTTACTAAAAAATGTGTTTGTTTTGGAAAGAGTCTATAGAGAATTTCTGAAGTGTTGGTCATTTGTTCTGCGATTTATGTTTTTAGAATTTTATGATGTTTTAATGATTTTATCTTATACTGCCGATATTTATTTAATGAGTTGGTGGTTCACAAATATTGTTCTAAAGTAACTAAAAACATTAATAAATCCAGCTACAAATGGAAAGCAGTTCCAGCTGCACGGCCAATCTCCACCTCATCCATAACAGCTTGCTGTGAAGGATCACTTGCCCTTCTTCAGAGCCAAACAGACAGAAGGGGAAAGAGAGGCCATGACATGGTCACTTCTATGGAAAAGGGGATTGAGGAGATGAGGAAGTAGAGACTTCAACAGTGTATATCAGAGGGGAGGGGAGGGGGATGACTCTGAAGAGACATGCAATCTAGAAGATGGTGGACAGGGAGCAGTGCAAATTCACTCTCTCCTCCATGCCCACCACCTGAGACAATACAGGCGTCCCCCCATTTACTTGGGGGTTATGTTCCAGGCCCCCCGCAAACATACCATATCTTTCGCTCCATAGGACACACCTAGTTTTTAGAGTAGGAAAACAAGATATATATTTTTTGCTTTCTTGAATTGTCCTAGGCATAGCAGCCAACTCCTAGAGGCCTCGGTGTCTTTGCCCCCCGCATTAAATATTTGAGGAAGCTTCTTTTGCAAAGGGGGGAAAGCTCCATTTTTTTGAGGATCAGCTCAAAGTTATGCAGCTTTTTTTTTGCAAATGGAAAAAGCCCCGTTTTTTGGGGGGGGGGGTCAGCTCACAGTTGTGCATCTTTTTTGCAAAGGGGGAAAGCTCCATTTTTGAGGATCAGCTCAAAGTTGTTGAGCTTACCTTGCAAAGGGAAAAAATCCTGTTTTTATAGAGTTCAACTCACAGTTCTGCAGCTTCTCTAGGAAAGGAAAGGGACCCATTTCTACAGTTTCCAGACAGATAATCTAATCAGCCAGTCACATGTCGCTGGGGAAACAAGCGGCCTCTCTCTGCAGACAACAATTGAGGCCTGGGCAAGGGGCCTGGGCGGGGCCAGGAAGGGAGCTAGCTCCCTTATCTCCCTCCCCTATCTCTTGCAATCAGCTGCTGAGCGGGTCCTTTCAACACTCTCTTTGCCTCTTGTTAGCCTTTAGCTAACAAGAAAAAAAAGCACGATCTGCCTTTCGCCCCTGGGCAATTCGGCTCCAGGGACCACGCATTCACTCCATAAGACGCACAGACATGGAGCGAAAAATATGGTAAGTGAAATCGCGTAAGTGGGGAGCACCCTCGAAAAGCCAATTTTTCCCCTGTTCTCCAGCTCTCTCTCCACCCAACTCTTTCTTCAACTTGAGTTGAAGCTCTGGGGCTGCCTGGAGGACATGCGGGAAAGTGGTGGCGGAGGCTATGCTCCTCCGTGCGTCAGCTGTTAGGCAGGGAGGCTGAGCAGCATGAACAAAGCCCCAATGTGCCTCTGGTCTGTTTGGGGCTTCCTCCGCCCCCAGTGACATCCTCTTTGGGCTCCAGGGAGGGTCTCCTCACGAGCCACAAGGATTCCCCAGCTCTCTCCAGTCATTTCCTGGGCACGATCCTATTTATTTAATTATTTCTCGGCACCGTGTGTCGACGTGATCATGCACTAGTAGAATGCATGTAAATTTTGCATAGTGACCTGTGCTTTTGCACATGGAACAGAAGGATGCTATCCCTCTCATGCCCAGCTTATGTGATTCCCATAGGCACCTCGTACGTGGGACTCGATCCAGCAGGACTCTTCTTATGTTCTTCACGGGAGGAGGTGCCATCTTTGCCTTCTGCCTCGGGCAGCAAAATGATGTAGGCTGGTTAATCACCCTTCACTTCTTCCCCCTGCCAAAGGTCCCACCCTAACTCCTGCAGGCGTGTTGTTTAGCAAACATGGAGGCGAATGCCCGTGTTTGCCAATGCAATATTTCAACACACGGGTTTGAAGGTTATTTCGGTCTGCTTCCTCATACCCAACGTGTTCCACCTCCACTGCCAGAGGCAGTAAACTTCTGAACACCAGTTGCTGGGGATCTCAGGCAGGCAGAGGGCATGTCCCGCTTGTGGGCTTCCGACAGGCCTCTGGTTGGCCTCTGGGGGAACAGGAGACAGACTGCACCACCCAAAATATGTTCCCCATCTGACCATGCTTTGCTACCTTGGCTTCCCGAATTACTCCCAGCATGACTTCTCAATCCAACAATCAGGGGCTTACAACAGAACTGAATGTGAAACACAATGATGAATGCAGGAGGGGTATTGATGAATGCCGAGTCATTAAATCTGCTCCCTTGAGGAATAGCTTCCTTGATCCTCTGTAACCAGTTCCAGTCAGGCTGGCTGGCAGCAGTCCTGAACACCCTCCAGAAAATGGGTTTTGCTCCCCAAGCCCTTCTAAGTCTGGGGTTGGGCCAAGCAAAAGCCACGGTTAGACAAAGAATCATAGACATCGAGAGACAACAGGACTGCTCAAGATGCCCCGACTGTAAAATGGGAGAAACAGAGATATATATATAGCCGCTCCGGCAGCTTACCTCTCCTTCCTTTTAGCCAAAAACGCAAGAAGGGCTTTCACACTCACCAGAAGTTCAGCCCTGCCCTCACTGGTCCTGGAAGGATCCTACAAAAAAGTCCCATACGCCCAAGACTCTGTGTCTGTTCATTGGGGGAAATAGGAAGCCCAGAGCATCTATTTCTTAGATGTCCCTTCTATGAAGAGGCACGTAGGGAGATCCTTGATTCCATGCTGGTGAGGCTAGCTGACCTCCCGGAAAAGCAAATATACAACCTGCTCCTGTTAGCCAAAGATCAGAAGACAACCCGGACGGTCGCCAGATTCTGTGTTCAGATCTGCATACATAGACCTCCCCCTGAGCCAAACTAGTTCGTTTGAAAGTCCCTAAACCCGGTTCCCCGAGCGACCCAGGAGGAGGCATTGCCCCCAATTGCCCCCTGCCTAGCCTCCAAAGGTGGGACCAACTCAGAGGTATGCCATGAAATCTGCAGGGCACAATTGTTCCTTTTAAACCTAATGCTATGCTACATCAATGCAGTTCTAAAACGCTGGAACATCTTTTGGCTAGCTAGTTTCTGGTGTCGATCAATAACTTCATGGGTATAACTCTCTTCAGCTGTTCAGCAAGGGCAAAAACTGTGCACAGTTGCACACCTGAATGGTAGAGTTGAGTGCAAGCAGCCTCCCCAGCTGCTCAAGGTTCCTCATATGGGTTGGGGGAACATACACCAAACCTCACCCATATGAGGAGCTGTTTCATTATGTCTCTCCCTTGGCTGTAAACTGAACCTTCTTCTTTGGCGATCACTTGTAGCCGAGTAAGATTGTCTTCCATAAACACAGTTTAACAGTCAGTCTGTATGTGACTGTGGAGGCCAATTCTGGATCCACACATCCTTCTACAGTGGGAACATAGGTTTCTGGGCGGGAGTTGATCACGGTGAGGGCTTGCCAAGCGTGCCTTCCTCTCAGCGCGTTTCTCCCTTTCGTCTTGAGTTTGAGCATCTTCAAAGCCCATGACACGTTTGGTAAAGGCTGTTCTCCATGGAGCGCTCGCAGGCCAGTGTTTCCCAGTTGTCGGTGTTTATACTACATTTTTTTAAAGATTTGCCTTGGCAGAGTCTTTGAACCTCTTTTGTTGACCACCAGCATCCCGCTTTCCATTTTAAAGTTCGGAATAGAGTAGTTGCTTTGGAAGACGATCATCAGGCATCCGCACAACATGACCAGTCCAGCAAAGTTGATGTTGAAGAATCATTGCTTCGACACTGGTGATCTTTGCTTTGCAAACTGAACCACAGGAAGCCCAAAAGGGTGACTGCTGACTGTCTAAAGTCAGTGCACCCCCTGATTTTGTTTTTTAAGGGAAGTCCTTCCCTTTCCAATGATGATGATGATGATGAGGAGGAGGACGATAAATACCCCACCCATCTTTCTGGGTTGCCACAGCCACTCTGGGCAGCTTCCAACAAAAATACAGAGGGAAGGGGGGGCACAAACAAACATCAAGCATTAAAAACTTCCCCAAACAGGGATGCCTTCATATGCCTACAAAAATTTATATAGATGTTTAACTATTTCATATCTGCTGGCTGGGTGTTCCTCAGGATTGGAGGTGACTACCGAGAAGGCCCTCCGCCTGGTTCCCGGTAACCTCACTTCTTGCAGTGAGGGAATCACCAGAAGGCCCTCAGAGCTGGACCTCAGTGTCGGGGCTGAACGGTGAGGGTGCCCCACTGCACCTCACCCATGAGAATTCCACTTAAATTTCCCTTCCCTTTTTGATAATTTCCAGATGCAATTACTTTTCTTATTAATTGATGGAGATGCAATTACCTTTCTTATTAATTGATGGAGATGCAATTACCTTTCTTATTAATTGATGGAGATGCAGTGTGGTGTAGTGGTTAAGAGCAGTAGACTTGTAATCTGGGGAACCAGGTTCGTGTCTCCGCTCCTCCACATGCAGCTGCTGGGTGACCTTGGGCTAGTCACACTTCTCTGAAATCTCTCAGCCCCACTCACCTCACAGAGTGTTTGTTGTGGGGGAGGAAGGGAAAGGAGAATGTTAGACGCTTTGAGACTCCTTCGGGTGGTGATAAAGCAGGATATCAAATCCAAACTCTTCTTCTTCTTCTTCTTCTTCTTCTTCTTCTTCTTCTTAATTGATGGAGAAAGGTTGGGAAAAATGGGTGGGGTGTTAGACACTATTTGAAACAATGCAATGTGTGAATTGGCTGAAGCACAGACACCCTTTCAGAGTTTGTCTGCTGTGTAAGACGCATTCCCTTATATATATATTTTAAAACTACTGTACACTTATCTCAGGTGACTCTTGTTCCTTTGCAAACCAGGGTTTGGAATTGTAGGGCGCGAGCATGGGAGAAACTATGCTTGACCTCTTTTACACCCGATATTTCTATAGTCCCTATTTCTCCTGTGGATGCTTCCTTGTTGCCTCCACACCCTGGTGGGGCTTCAAAGGCGCTTTCCCAATACTTCCAAATTACAGTATATGTCCTGGAAAATTCCACCCCTACTACTCTAGCATTATTTATGAGGGAACTACAGGTTTGGAAACTCGAGTTTCTCTCATAACAAGTTGATCCACCCTGAGATTCGGGTCATGATTTTGCAAAAGGCCTTGAACACATGTTTGTTTGTTTTTTGCAATGTAAACTATGTGCTGTTTGTTAAACTTCCTGGTTTTCAAAATCAGATACTGGAATCGTTGCTGCCTGCCAAAACAACAGCAATTACATATGTTAAATGTTGCTTATTCGCAAGAAGATTTCAAAGGGTGATTAAATTTCTGAGCAGTTATTGACCTTTGATTAGATTCTTACTGCATAGATGGAGAAGGAGGTGCACACCCCTCTAATATAGCATTGCCACACCCCCAGGGAAGTGAACTGACCACTCATAGGACCACCCACAGTCATTAGGAAACATTTTCTGATGGTTAAATTCTAGACTTAAATCAGGCCTTGCTTTAAGGTGGAGACTCCAGCTCCCACCAGCTTGAGTCAGAATGCCCAATGGTCATATCAGAAAATGTTTCCTAATGGTTTTACTTTGTTGGGTGCCTTGATCACTGCAGATGGTGACAGCAGTCACGAAATTAAAAGACGCCTGCTTCTTGGGAGAAAAGCAATGACAAACCTAGACAACATCTTAAAAAGCAGAGACATCATCTTGCCTACAAAGGTCCGTATAGTTAAAGCTATGGTTTTCCCAGTAGTGATGTATGGAAGTGAGAGCTGGACCATAAAGAAGGCTGATCGCCGAAGAATTGATGCTTTTGAATTATGGTGCTGGAGGAGACTCTTGAGAGTCCCATGGACTGCAAGAAGATCAAACCTATCCATTCTTCAGGAAATCAGCCCTGAGTGCTCACTGGAAGGACAGATCCTGAAGCTGAGGCTCCAATACTTTGGCCACCTCATGAGAAGAGAAGACTCCCTGGAAAAGACCCTGATGTTGGGAAAGATGGAGGGCACTAGGAGAAGGGGACGACAGAGGACGAGATGGCTGGACAGTGTTCTCGAAGCTACGAACATGAGTTTGCCCAAACTGCGGGAGGCAGTGCAAGACAGGAGTGCCTGGCGTGCTATGGTCCATGGGGTCACGAAGAGTCGGACTCGACTAAACGACTAAACAACAACAACAGCTGCATCAGATTTGGAGCCCAGACGCAGCCACACCAGTTGCAGAGTCCAGGAGTTGGACATTGGCTGTCGGGTCCAGATGCTGCACATCGGTTTTCGATGGAGTTCAGATGCTGCACATTGGAGTAGAGCTGCGAGCTGTTGCTGTTTTCCGGAGCTGTTTTTCCAAGCTGCTGCTGTTTGATTTGTGGAGGTATGTTTTTGCCAACAAGCATAAGATAAGCTTGCCTGTTAATTGTGCTGAGTGGGAGAGAGAAGCTTGAGAGAGTCAATGCTTAATTGCGCTGAGTGGGAGAGAGAAGCTTGAGAGAGTTAAGGCTTACCGTAATTGTGTTTGTCCTGAATGATTATATTCATCGAGATCAAGCTGGTTTTTTACCTGGGAGACATATGGAAGATAATATCAGGAATGTAACAGATGTTTTGGAAAGATTAGAGGTTAAAAAGAACTCGAAAGCTATGTTAATGTTTGTTGACGCAGAGACGGCCTTTGACAATATTTATTGGAGTTTTATGAAAGAAAATTTAGGTAAGATGGAGGTTGGACAAAATTTTCTAAATGGCATCAATGCGATCTATTTTGAGCAAAAAGCAAAAAATTATAGTTAATAATGTGGTTTCAGAGGAAATTTGAATTGAAAAAGGAACCAGGCACGGATGCCCACTTTCCCCCCTGCTCTTTATCTCAGTCCAGGCCCAGCTCTAGGGGTAGTCTCGGTAGCGCAGGGTGCCAGGGCGCGGGGCCGGCAGGAAGGCGCTGTGTGACGAAGCTGTGCGGAAGCCATGCTGCACGCTGTGCCCACCCACCAGGGCGGGGGCACCGGAGCGATGTCCGCGCCACGGCGCCAGGGCGCCCAACTGGCTTGAGACGGCCCTGTCTCAGTCCTAGAGGATTTGCTGAACATGATAAGGAAAGATGAAGAAGTTAAAGGGATAGTAGTGGGTTCCAAACAATAGAAGTTAGAAAGGCTTTGCTGATGACTTGGTGTTGACTTTACAAGATCCAGAAACTAGTGCAATTAGAGCACAGGAGTTCAGACAAGTTGCAGGTTTTCAATTGAATAAAAGTAAAACCAAAAGTTTTGGGGAAAATTTATCATTAGAGGGGAAAAATAGGCTACTGGAAACCACAGGTTTGAGTTTTGTTAAAAAGGTGAAGTATTTGGGTGTGAATATGACTGCAAAAAAATTGAATTTGTGCAAAGATAATTATGAAAAGCTATGGAATGAAATTAAGAGAGATTTGGATATTTGGACAAATTTAAAGTTATCAATGCTGGGCCGAATTTCTGCTGCGAAGATGAATGTATTGCCAAAAATGTTATTTTTATTCCAAGCACTTCCTATCATTGATAAGATGAATTGTTTTAAGGAATGGCAAAAGGTATTATCTAAATTTATCTGGCAGGGGAAAAACCCAGAATTAAGTTCAAGTTATTAACGGATTCGAAAGATAGAGGGGGATTCTCTCTGCCAGATTTGAAGATTTATTTTGAAGCAGCAGCCTTTTGTTCGTTGAAGGATTGGTTTTTGTTGGAAAATACTGATGTCTTAGATTTGGAAGGTTTCAATAATGTATTTGGTTGGCATGCATATCTATGGTATGATAAGATTAAGGTCCACAAAGGTTTTAAGAATCATATAATTAGAAAATCATTGTATAATGTTTGGATTAGATACAAAGATTTGTTAGAAAGGAAAACACCCAGGTGGATTTCACCATTAGAAGCTAAGACCCATAAAAGGTTGAATATGGAAGCCAAGTGGTTGAAATAAAAAGATATATTGATGGAAATAGGAGACCAATTTAAGTTAAAATCATATGAGCAGTTGAAAGATAATGTGGATGATTGGTTTCAATATCATCATATAAATGAAGTGTTTAAAATGGATAAGAAAAATACAGGTTTTCAATCAGAGAAATCCAAATTGGAAACGGACAGCGGACAGCCTGGCCAAGCGGGCACAAAAGGGGCGACCAGGAGCTACCACTCTGCAGGCGAAGTTCAAGTGCCCCAATAGGGACTGAATTTGTCTCAAGGCAACCTTCTCTCGGGGCAGAAACTGCAAAATTATTTCACGCAATGCCACTAATTTTTGCTCAGGCAAAGCAGAAGTCTGTGCCACAGTATCCAACTGGATCCCAAGATAAGATAATTCTGTGGCTGTGCCAGTGTGGTGTAGTGGTTAAGAGCGGTAGACGCGTAATCTGGGGAACCGGGTTTGCGTCTCTGCTCCTCCACATGCAGCTGCTGGGTAACCTTGGGCTAGTCACACTTCTCTGAAGTCTCTCAGCCCAACTCACCTCACAGAGTGTTTGTTGTGGGGGAGGAAGGGAAAGGAGAATGTTAGCTGCTTTGAGACTCCTTAGGGTAGTGAAAGGTGGGATATCAAATCCAAACTCTTCTTCTTCTTCTTCATGGATGGTTAGGGACCAAAGAGGCCCTGCTTGGGTTAGAGGCTATAGGAGGGCATTATTCTTCTTCTTAAATTCCCAGCAAACAAGAGGCGTATACTTCTTGGACCCCTGCTTGGGTTTTTGCTGCTCAGCAGACTTACTCTTGTAGTGGGGAGACACATAAGTAGTTCACATATCAAGATCCTTACGATCCCAATGGGCAGAAGGAATCTTGGAGGCTCTGCGACGGAAGGTCTCATCGTAGCCTATAGCTCAGGGGTCCCCAAACTACGGCCCCCGGGCCGGATGCGGCCCAATCGGCCTTCCAATCCGGCCCGCGACGACCCCCGCCGCCCGCTGCCGCCGCCCGCTCTCACGGCGCGCGGCGCAGCGGCGATCTGAAAAATCGGCAAAAAATCGCCGAAAATCCTTTGTGCGCATGCGTACGGGCCTCTCCCGACCCGGAAGAGGTCATTTCTGGTGCACTTCCGGGTCGGGGGAGGCCCATACGCATGCGCACAAGCGATTTTCGCCGATTTTTTTCCGCCCGTGTGCGTGTGCGCATGCGCACGGGCGCGCACTCCCCCGCCCTCCGGCCCGCTGCGCGCGCACTCCCCTGCAGTCCGGCCCACCGCGCGGTCGGCGCGGCGGGCACCGGCCCGCCGCTCGGTAAGTCTGGGGACCCCTGCTATAGCTGCTTGAGCATCCGCCAACGAAAAGGCTTTATGCACTAAGGATAAATAAATCCACAGGTGCTAACCTCTCTTGGGATAAGCTGCAGAGATTACCCCAGCAAACACCTGAAAGACATCCAACCATCTTTCAAAGGTCTTTTCGACCTTGCTAGAGCTGGCCTTCCCCTTGCCTGAAGTGGCCATCTTGTCCTTGTCCAAGCACTCACTTGGGGGCAGGAGTTTAAATATATCAACATAGCGCCCATTAAGAATCCTGTTTCGAAGTCTTGAATGCAGATGAGCGCCAGAGATTAAGTCCCTTACTGTATTGGTCGAGACTTTAACGTCCTTGACCAGTGCTCCACCAATGCATTCCAAAGGCAAACCATACTTTGCCCTGTGGGTATTGGCCCTACATAGCCACGCCCACCTGGGAAGGCCCAAAGCCCCTTCCCCATGGTCCCACTACAAGCCAAGGGCTGTCACCTTCATCCTCAGATGTCTCAGAAGATGTACCAGAAGAGGAGGTAGAGTCACCTTCCCAACGCCTTTTGGGCTTGCATTTGGAGCGGCTGCACCACAACCACAAAGATGTTTATTCAGCTTTACGCCCATCATAAAACACAACACAACAAAACAAATAAAACCACGGACACGTACAAACCACAGATAATATAACACAATTCACAGCTCACAAGGACAAATATTAACAATTTAAAACACATATCCTGAAGGTTTAAGATTAAGATTAAAAATATAGGTGCTAACTAAAATCAATATCATGTCATTTTAGAAAATTCTTATAACTATCAATAATCAGCTAACATTCCATTCCGTCTCTTGTACGAGAGGACGGCTGTTAGGAATTTAGCAACCTGTAGAGTAATATAAGGGTCCACATCTTGAAGAACCCAGGCAAGCTGAAGGTCAACTGGATTGTCAGCCATAGGCTGGATTATGGAGTTTAGTATACTAGCACGAGCCGAACTGTACATAGGGCAGATAAACATAACATGGCGTAAGGATTCAGTTGATTTCATTTCGCAAGCACACATTGAAGAGACTGGGCCCTTAGTAAATCTATGTCTCAGCACGTTTGTTGGAAAAACATTGAACCTAGTGTTAATGAAGGCATACCGATCAGACACGGCTGTAAGCGATGTTAAGTAGAATGGAGCATGGTAAATAGGGGTTATGCCAATATTTAACGGCGAGCAGACTTCCCCACCAGCTAGACAATTTTGGTATAGGAGCGGCTGCCTTTTCGGCATTTGCCTCCTAAAGAGGGAACTCTAGGCACCGGGAAATCCTCCTCAGAAGACTGGATGTCGAATACCTCCCTTGATGGGGTGGGGAGCCAACCTGCAAGGAAGCAGAAGCGTGCGAGGAGCTTTGCCGTGAAAAAGAACTCCCCCCTTGCTGCCCACCATGAAAGCCTCATAAACAGTAGAAGATGTGGAAGGGTCAGGCTGTGGGATAGGCTGCCTTCCAAATTGCTGAGCCAGTGAATCAACCTCCATATTAAATCTGGCCAAGGCCAAAGGATCTGTTCCAATGTCAGCCATTATCGTATGCAAACGATCCATCGTATGCTGGGGCAACGCCGGGACAGGCGCTGAACGTGTTACCGTAGGATTTCATAGTAGATTCTGTTCCACCTTAAACAGGAACAGGCTCGGAAGAGGATGTTGAATGTGTCACATGATATATACTTCTGTTTGTTGTGCTATTGTATTCTGTTGCTTTTGCTTTGCTGATGAAGAAAGACACGTTTGGTCTATCTTCCGAGATGCTTTAGAATAAACGCTTGTAAATATGCAAGAACTTCTCTCTGAGTTTCTTCTTGTTGCTGCTGCCGCCAAACCACGCTAAAGCTGGATAAACTCTGCTCTCTCCGAGAGCCTGGATCGTGTTACAGTTGGCTACCGGAGGGAGAAGACACCCAGCAGATGCTTACCGGGGGGGGGGGGGGGCTTGGTGGCCCAGGTCTTCTGTGTGTATGCTAACAAAATGGGTTATGGGCCCAGAAGTGGAATGGCTACTCGCCCAGGAGGCAGCAGGAAATGACAGTGTATTCCGAATGCAGCTGGGATGCTGGAAACTTTCGGCGAGAGAGGAGAGAAGGTATGTAAAAGCCGGAGCTTTTACAAGTATGCCGCAGCAGGCACGCAAGCAGAGACTTTGATCTGCGCAGCCTGAAGTTTTATGGCTGGCAGTAAAACTTTCACAGTGGTTAATGACTGTGAGGACAGTGAGAGCTGCAGCATTTTCCCCAGTCAGTAATAGAGAAGGGAAAATGGAGTTTTTGCATAGCTCTGAAGATATAATTTTCCTTGGAGAAGGAAATTATCAAAAATGGGCTGAGTGTAGGCTGAAAGCTGCAGGAGTCTGGTACACCATCGCCGCTGAAGGGGGGGGGGAGGGCCCATTCCCCTGACCCCAAGCCTAACAGCTGGGTGTCAGATAATTCTTTTGCCAGAGGATTGCTTATTTTAAGTTTAAGTCCTTCTGTTTTGATTCATGCTGCTGGATGCAATTCTGCCCGGGAGATGTGGGAATCATTGAAGCTAGCTCTTGGATTGGGAGGAAGCTGTGATGGCAATTCCCCTAAAGATTGCTTAAGTGCAGGAGCTGAGGGCGCCACTTGGGAATTGCAGGAGCTGGCTGTTGCGTCAGACCTGGGACAAGTGGCTGCACAGGATGCTTCAATGGAAATGGCTGAGGGCGCCAGTGGCAGATCTCAGGGGGAGATGGCGTCATCATCCCACACAGCCGTGCAGTCCCGTGGGAACGAAGGTCAGTCTTCGAAGTCTTTCCGGAAGGCAAAACGTAAACACAAGCCTGCAGCTGTGTTGCGGAAGTGGGGCGAGCAGCCCACAACAGTGCCTGTTGACAAGGCCCAGCCGAAGGGGGGAGAATTGCAGCCCACAACAGTGTCAGATGACAAAGGCCAGGAGCAGGGGGGCGGTGTGATGCCCACAACAGTTCCACCAGTGTTTACTGCAGCTGGCAAAGACAAAGGGAAGGAGTCTTCGGCTGGAAAGCAAAAGGGGGGCCAGGAAGAGCCCACACTGCAGCTACACGAGATTTAGCTGGCACGAAAGGTTTTTCCAAAAGTTTAACGCAAGTTTGTTGTCAGTTCCACAATTCAGAAGCACATTTCCAGTGACAGAAGTTTGTTTGCTCGCTTTTCTTCACAGGATGGCTTTGTGAAGACAAGTGAAGGACTTTTAAATGTGCAAGGAACTGGGGATATCCACACAGGAGGACTGAACTTGACACTATATGATGTTTTATTTGTGCAAGATGCACAAAATAATTTGCTTTCCATTTCACAGATTTCTGAAGAAGGATATTGTAAGTGGAAGACAGTATAGAGAGCCTCCCCCTTGCATCAGGAGTAGCTCCTCCCCAAGCAGCGATGGAAGCTCGGGCACTGAAGGGGCTAGCCAGGAAGCGGAGGGAGAGTGCCGGGGCTCTGACAGCATGGGAGAGCCCTGGCTACACAGGAGGGAAGAGAGAGAGAGAGAAGGGGGGAGGGAAAGCACAGAGCGTAGACCCTTTTCTCCGGTTCTGAAATTATGGAGGAGGAAAAGGGGGAGGAGATTCACTGTCCCGAGACTCCTATGTTGGGGGAAATCACGCAGGGGGGCAGTGCCGGATTCTGGATTGGAATGAGCAGACATGTTTCCAACACCTCTCTACACTGTAAATAGAGTGCACCAATAAAGACTGTTAAAAGACAAGCTGGTGGAGAGTCGTTACTCTAGAGTAGTCGCAACAACCTCTGACAAATATGGAATTTCTTTCGAAAATGGAAGCTGTCTCATCAAGAAAGGCGATGAGGAATTTCTGAATGCTCCAAGAGTTGATAATCAATATATGTTCACTTTTGATTATGTTGATGAAAATGTGGTTGATATGCCTGAAGTTGCTTGTGATGCTAACACTGACCAGCTTCTTCTTACATGTGGTTTTCATCGCACCAATGGTCACCTGGGTTTGCAGGAGGTGTCCAAGGAGGAGCAGGGAGAGGTTCAGGGTTTAAAGGTTCAACCCTGTGATTCTTTTGCAGAATGCAATGAGGTAATTGCCGAAGATGGGAAGCTGTCTAGCAGACAGACTTCCACACCCTGTGAAGTGAATCATGTTGATCTAGCTGATCAAATGACACTTTCAGTGGATGAAGTTGCAAGTGACCAAGATGGTCATCTGACTCCCTCAGAAGGTGAAGAAAGGGACACCAGGAGTGATGGTAGTGCCAATCCCATTGGAGTGAAATGCTCCAGTCCCAGTGCAGGTGAATTCACTTCTCAGGAGCTAGATGCTTTCCTGGATGAGAAGCGAATTCAAAAGGATCTCTCACATCCCAAAAGTCCTTGGGAGGGTGGTTTGTGGGGGGGGGGGAGCTGGGAATTCTGGAAAATCAATTGAGCAGGGACTCACACTCTTGTTGCACAGTGCCAATCCAGAGAAGGTGCAAAAGGAAGGGATTTCCCAGGTTCACCCAGATGGTGATGTCAATCCCAAGGGGGTGGTAAAGGAGGAAACTTCCCTGGCTCACCTAGGTGGTGCTACCAATCCCAAGCGGGAGGAAGGTGGGGGAATTTTCCTGGTTCATGCAAATGATGTGATTCACCCAAGTGAGGATGTAATTCATCCCAGGTGGGGATGGAGCAGCACAGGCTGATGATGATGATGATCAGGATGTTTCTAATTCAGTGGGAGGTAGTGGTACTGCTGTGGCAGGTGATGAAGCAGGATACGAAGGTGTTGAAACCTCACTCAGACCTGCAGTTGAGTCTGACACTGAATTGGGGGAATCACTGTTCACCATTGGTCATTTTTCTCCAGAGAACGAGGAAATGAGTGTTTGCAGATCTGAAGAGGCCACAACAGGCAAACAGCCTGAGAGATTTGCCGATGAGTTTGATAAAACTGCTGTTGCTGTTCTTAGTAGCTCAGAGAAGGTTTTTGAACCTGCAAGCTTCAAGGAGGTTCAGGAAATGACCTCTAAAGATGCTCAACCATGGCTAGCTGCCATGAAAGCTGAAACTGATTCCTTAGATAGGAATCAGACCTGGGAGCTGGTCAAAATGGTCCCAGGAATGAAGCTGGTAGACAGCAGGTGGGTCTTTAAGGCCGAAACTGACCAACATGGCAAGGTAGTGAGGCACACAGCCAAACTGGTCGCAACAGGTTTTTCATAGGTTCAAGGTGAAAACAACATTGAGACTACTGCACCAAATGTGAAGTATGAGAGCTCAAGATTGCTTCAGAAGAGAAAATGCACCTACCACATTTTGTTTTGGATGCTAATGTTTTGATTGAGATTTTGCAGGAGGATCTGTTTTTACTTCCACCTGCAGGAGTGCAGGTACCACAGGGGATGGTCTGCAACCTGAAGAAATCCCTGTTTGGTCTCAAGCAGAGTACCGGGTGTTGGGATACAACACTAGCAGAGATGTTGCTTTCTCTAGATTTTCACCAAAGTATTGCTGATTCATGTGTGTTTGTCAAGGAAGAGGGGGAGCACAAACTGTATTACTTTTGCTTTGATGCTGATTTGCTTATCTTCTGGAAACACAAGGATTTATACCAGCATACACTTGCTCAGTTGCAGGAACACTACACCATGGTGGATCTTGGTGAAGTTTCCAACTATCTTTCTCTGGAAGTTGAGAAAGACACAGAAGGTAATTTTCTGGTTCACCAGACCCAGAAGATTGCAGAGGTATTGAACAGGATGGATTTGGGAAATGCAAATCCTATAGACACACCTATGGTGCCAGGTTATCAGAGAGATGATAACGCAGAAGCATTTTCTGACACCACTTTGTACAGATGTGTTCTAGGCAAGCTATGCTTCATTGCAAAATGTTCAAGACCTGACATTGCTGCAAGCTATGATTTGCTTGGCAGGCATGCTGACAATCCTACAGTTCAGGATTGGCAAGTTCTGCAGTGCATAGTTTGCTATCTTCAAAGCACTATGCACTACAGGCTGAAGTTGACAGGTCAGAAGACTGGAGGTCTTGAGGTTTTTGCAGATGCAAGTTTTGGAAATGATGCCACAGGTGGCACAAGCTCTTCTGGCGTTTGCTACTTGTACAACCACTGTCTGGTTAACTGGGTGTGCAAGGTGTGTGCACTGCGCAGCTAAAATGGCGCTCTCGCCAAAACAAGATGGCGCCCGGCCAATCCAAGATGGCGCTCCCGCCAAAAGTGCCAGCCACGTCCCCGCAAGAAGGTAAACGCAATGTACAAATGGGGGGTGGGTCCCAAACCGGGTGAAATTCCCCACAACCCCAGGCAGCAGCCGCCAGGAGAGGGTAACTCTCTGCTGAGATTAACCCGGCTGTAAAATAATTTAAAAGCACCGACTCTGCAGTCGCAGCGAAAGGCACGTGTAAAAAGCCAACCGGCCAGCTAAGGCGGCGGCTAGAAATCGGCCCGTGAAACTGTTCCGAAGTCCCGACGCTGCAGCCGCAGCAAACAAGGAGCATGCCGAAGCCAGCTGCTAAAGCGGCAGCAAGCCCAAAGACTCGAAGGGGCTGAAGCCCCTGAGGGGCAAAGGGCCCTTGGAAGGGGAGGGGGAGGGAAAGGCAAGGAAAGGAGGGGGGAATTTAATGAAAACTAAAGGATTAAAAGGATAAATCAGGAGAGAGAAGGAAAATGAAACAGATCACCGTAACGCCGTAGGTAGATCACTCTCCCTTTCGGCTTGCAGCGGACACGATGCTGGTGCTTCGATGCACTGGCCCAAAAGAGGAAGCTCAGGGACACATGCCTGGGCTTAAATAGGGGTCCCTTGATAGCATTTAGCTGGTATCCCATCCATCAAATTGCACCCAGCATTGAGGGACCACCAATAGGGTGTTGTGGCCATCCAAACGTTCCCATCCACAACATAGGGTTTGGTTGCCAGGCCACACTGCAAAACATGCCCACTTGTTAGGGAGGACCTGATTTGTGGCACCTGTTTGCAATTTGGTGTCCTATTCTTTCCTCTAGTCACTATGTAGGTCAGGCTGAGCCTCACAGCAGCTGCTGATCCACTCTGGTGTGTGTGTGTGTGTGTGTGTGTGTGTGTGTGAGAGAGAGAGAGAGAGAGAGAGAGAGAGAGAGAGAGAGAGAGAGAGAGAAAATCGCGTTTATCTATCCATCTCTCTTGTTTCTGCCCTCCCTCCTTCTATCTGACTGCTGCTCCATCTTTCTCGAGATGGGAGGGAGCCGTGTGTGGAGGCGCCGCCTTCTCAGAATAACTCTTGTTATTGACCATCTCATTAGCCAAAAGCAGACCCATGCTTCCCACTGAAATACTTATAAGTTTATGTTGATTAAAATCATTCTTCATTTTAAATATTGCATTTTTGTGCACCACAAATAAAATATGTGCAGCGTGCATAGGAATTCGTTCTTCTTCTTTTTTCAAACTATTAGTCCGGCCCCCAACAGTGCCTGAGGGACAGTGAACTGGCCCCTGTTTATAAAGTTTGACGATCCCTGCTCTAGTGCCTGAACTACTTTAGCCCTTCCTTCTGTTAATGCTCTTTTTGTTGTTCTTAGGTTTTGCAAGCGCTGAGTCCTGCTTCTTAAAATGCTGCCTTGGCCCCCCTTCTGTCTTGACTGTCAGCAGCCTTTTATGTGGATACCATGCTATCTCTTTCTTTTGCCTCGAGGCACTAGGCCTCAAGTCCCAACGGCATAGTCCCAATGGCACAATCGCCTTGAAATGCGCTTGCTTCCTCTTCCTGCTTGGGAGCCTTGCGACACCCACCACCGGCACTTTTCTTGCACTTGGGCTTGGCCAAAGAATTTGCTTAGGGCTAGCCATATTTGACCTTAGAGGTGAGGAGAATCATAGAATCATAGAGTTGGAAGAGACCACAAGGGCCATCCAGTCCAACCTCCTTGCCAAGCAGGAAACACCATCAGGAAACATCCAAGAGGAGCTCTTGGATTAAGTGGTTATTTACTTAATTAATGCATTTATATCTCACCTTCTTCTCCAAAGAGCTCAAGGCAGCATACGTGGTTCTCCCCCTCCTCATTTTATCCCCACATCAACCCTGCAGGGAAGGCTAGGCTGAGAGGCAGTGTCTGACCCAAAGACAGATAGTAAGCTTCATAGCCAAGTGGAGATTTGAACCCTGGTCTCCCAACACTATATCACTGTAGGATATTTTAATTTAATATATTCCATGGTGTGTGTGTGTGTGTGTGTATGTACAGTGGAACCTCAGTTTATGAACACCTCGGTTTACGAATTTTCGGTTTACGAACGCCGTGGACCCATCTGGAATGGATTAATTCACTTTCCATTACTTTCAATGGGAAAGTTCATTTCAGTTTATGAACGCTTCAGTTTATGAACAGACTTCCGGAACCAATTACACCCATGCTTCGGGTTAAGTACGCTTCAGGTTGAGTACTCCGTGGGCCCGTCTGGAATGGATTAATCCACTTTCCATTACTTTCAATGGGAAAGTTCGCTTCAGGTTAAGTACGCTTCAGTTTAAATACTCCGCGGGCCCCTCTGGAACGGATTAATTCACTTTCCATTACTTTCAGTGGGAAAGTTCGCTTCAGTTTACAAACGCTTCAGTTTATGAACAGACTTCCGGAACCAATTGTGTTCATAAACCGAGGTACCACTGTAATATTTTATAACCTGACCTGAGTCTAATCTAATCTGACCTAATGTCTTCGAATCAGTCAGTAAATATCAGGGTTGCTAGATAGCTGTCAGGGAGCAAATTATGCTGTAGCCTCTGACATTTGCTTTCCTGTGTAGAAAGAATGACTATATCAAGCTGAAGTCATTGCTTCCCTTGCTTCCCACGCATTCAAGTTTTATTAGACCCTTAAAAATCTTACAGGATATCCTATAAAACACACTGGGCAAAAGGTGAGATCTTCTTGGCCTCCCTTTTAAGCATTCAAGATCAAGCTTTGTGTGTCTTTCCCCCACCCCTAAGTTGCTTTTTAAAGGTACATTCTTAGAAGATCTACAACTATATTGTGCCATCCATCTCAATTGTGTGTGCTGTGCTTCAGGTGACCTTTACCAGGTAGGTGTGTTTGGGAATTGCCCTTTGAGAGGTTGGTCACCAAAGAGGTTTCTAAATCACTATTGGCTCATAGCCTGCCACATTCTGGCTATAAAATAAGAGCATTCACTTGCCATCCTTACACTCCCTATGAGAACATGGACCAATTCTGTAAGTCTTTCATTTTCTCATAGAAATTTTAGGTTGCAAATGTCCTCTGGGACATCAAGTTATGGCTATGCTCTTTCTAATCCTGATTTGTTTTTAACTTTATAATTTCTTCTTCTTCTTCTTCTTCTTCTTCTTCTTCTTCTTCTTCTTCTTCTTCTTCTTCTTCTCCTTCTTCTTCTCCTTCTCCTTCTCCTTCTCCTTCTCCTTCTCCTTCTCCTTCTCCTTCTCCTTCTCCTTCTCCTTCTCCTTCTCCTTCTCCTTCTCCTTCTCCTTCTCCTTCTCCTTCTCCTTCTCCTTCTCCTTCTCCTTCTCCTTCTCCTTCTCCTTCTCCTTCTCCTTCTCCTTCTCCTTCTCCTTCTCCTTCTCCTTCTTCTTATGTTGACTATCCCTTATGGAAACCTTGGAAACCTTATGTTGACTATCCCTTATGGAAACCATATGTTGACTATCCCTTATGGAAACCTTGGAAAAACCTCTGTTGGGGATGATTAAGGTACATGGCATCCTTTTCCAATCTGGTGCCCTCTAGATATTGTTGGACTACAACTGAGCATTGGCCATGCTGGCGGGGAATGATGGGTGTTGGAGTCCAACAGCGTTGAGTGGGCACCATGTTGGGAGAAGGCTGGTATCTGATGTCTGATGTGAGAAGGACAAAGAGATTGATCCACCGGGTCTTCAGTGTGGTGTAGTGGTTAAGAGCGGTAGACTCGTAATCTGGGGAACCAGGTTCGTGTCTCCACTCCTCCACATGCAGCTGCTGGGTGACCTTGGGCTAGTCACACTTCTCTGAGGTCTCTCAGCTTCACTCACCTCACAGAGTGTCTGTTGTGGGGGAGGAAGGGAAAGGAAATTGTTAGCCGCTTTGAGACTCCTTCGGGTAGTGATAAAGCGGGATATCAAATCCAAACTCTTCTTCCTCTTCTTCCTTGATCCCTTGCTTACAAAGTTCTGCTTTGAATTTGTGTTTGTTTGTTTTTTGTAACTGTCATCTTAATTGCAACGATGCCTTTGACTTCATCTTTTTAATACCTTTCTTCATCATCTTTGTGAAAAGGAATGATTTCTGACATAGGAGGGCTATAGGTCAAAGCAGACAGGGAAATAGGGAAGTTCGGAGGAGACTTGGAAGAATTGATGCTTTTGAATTATGGTGCTGGAGGAGACTCTTGAGAGTCCCATGGACTGCAAGAAGATCAAACCTATCCATTCTGAAGGAAATCAGCCCTGAGTGCTCACTGGAAGGACAGGCCGTGAAGCTGAGGTTCCAATACTTTGGCCAACTTATGAGAAGACTCCCTGGAAAAGACCCTGATGTTGGGAAAGATTGAGGGCACTAGAAGAAGGGGACGACAGAGGATGAGATGGTTGGACAGTGTTCTCGAAGCTACGAACATGAGTTTGACCAAACTGTGGGAGGCAGTGCAAGACAGGAGTGCCTGGCATGCTATAGTCCATGGGGTCACGAAGAGTCGGACACGACTAAACGACTAAACAACAACAACAACTACAACATCAAAGCAGCTGCAGTTAAGGGAAGAAGAACAACTGGGAGGCAATATCTTAATTTTGGCCAAGGACAGCTATACAGTTAATCAGTGCTATTTTTCTAGAAAAAGAGGTGCTGGAACTCACCCTGAATGCCTCCCTTGTTCTCTTATAATGGCAATGGCACCCACCCGAGAGGTGCCGGAGCTGAGTTCCAGATGAAAAAAGTCCTGCAGTTAATACATTTGATTCTGTTGTGAGAAGAGACTACAGTACAGTAATATTTCTCTGGCCCAATTTGTAACCTAGACAATTAAAAAGAAAATAGGCACCAGGTTTCCACCCGGTTGGGGGTCAAGTACTAAGTAGTTATTTCAGTTATTTCTAAAGAATTCAAAATTGGAATGTGCCAAAATGCTTGACTCAAACAAAACAAAACAAAATTTACGTTTTTCATGCATTTTTTAAATCATCATCATCATCATTATTTATTATCTGTATTCTGCCCTATACTCACAGGCAGTGCTTTCCCCCTAAAAAAACATTTAGGGGATACTCTCATTTTGACTCAAGAAAACCACCATTTTACAGTTCAAATTGGGAAAAATAAATACAGTAAATGGACAAAAGTACAAAGATTCACAAAATGTTTAGAGGTATGTGTACCCCTGTGCCCCCCCCCAGAAAAAGCACCGCTCACAGGTCTCAGAGTGGTTCACAACATAAATTCACAATATAAAAAACACAAGATACATAATTAAAACAAGAACAACCAAATTTAAACAAATATTTTTAAAAGGGCACTGGATGTCATTTATGAATTTGCTCTCCTTGTTTATATATAGTTCCTGTTCAATCATTTCTTGTTTTCTAGCACTTTCCCCATTCCTGCTGCTCGTGATAGCCTTGGTTTCCCCAAATCACGCTGAGGACCACGAGGAATGGATGAAGTGTTTTGATGATCCCGACTATGAGAAGCTGTTAAATGTTGCCAGAAATGGGCTGGGAAAGACTTCAAATCCAAAGACCATCGTGATTGTTGGGGCAGGAATAAGCGGGCTCACTGCCGCCAAATTACTGAAAGATGCTGGACACCAGGTAATTGTACTAACAAAGGCTGCAATCCTGTGTACACTTTTCTTGGAGTCAAGTGGATTTACTTCTTAGTAGCCATGCATAGGTCTGAATTCTGAGAAACCAGAGGTCTTTAATCTTGAGAAAAAGGAGGAAGAAGGGGGGGGTCTAAAATGAGTAGGTAGAGGTAAAGGGACCCCTGACCATTAGGTCCAGTTGTGACCGACTCCGGGGTTGCGGCGCTCACCTCGCTTTACTGGCCGAGGGAGCCGGCGTACAGCTTCCAAGTCATGTGGCCAGCAATGCAAAGCCACTTCTGGCGAACCAGAGCAGCACACGGAAACACCATTTACCTTCCCACTGTAGTGGTACCGGTTTATCTACTTGCACTTTGACGTGCGAACCGCTGACCTTCTGATCGGCAAGCCCTAGGCTCTGTGGTTTAACCCACAGTGCCACCCACATCTGTGTTTAGACACGTTTAGAACCACTAAAATGAGTGGTTCTACAGAAAATGGGCTAGTGCTCTTTCACCTGCCATTTGAGACCCTTAATTGGAGGTGCCAAGGTTTGAACTTGGGAGCTCCTGTCTGCGCAGCTAGCCCCATATAATGAAGCTATTGCCCCTCCCATGTGCATAAAGTTATGTTTTTCGCATCCATGCTTGCAGGGGCTGATCTACTATGAAACTAACAAAGCTTATGTTTCAGGGCTCTTAATCTCAGAGGGGTCCCAGATGTGACTTTAGTCCACGTTGCTTAATTTTGGGGGGTCATCTAGGTCATCTAGGTAAAACGGTAACCTTGGATGGTTAGGTCCAGTCAAAGACAACTATGGGGTGCAGCGCTCATCTTGCTTTCAGGCTGAAGGAGCCGGCGTTTGTCTGCAGACAACTTTCTGGGTCATGTGGCCAGCAGGACTAAACTGCTTCTGCTGCAATGGGACAGCGTGACAGAAACCAGATCACACGGAAACACTGTTTACCTTCCTGCCGCAGCGGTACCTATTTATCTACTTGCACTGGCGTGCTTTCGCACTGCTAAGTTGGCAGGAGCTGGGACAGAGCGACGGGAGCTCACTCCGTTGTGCGGATTCGAACTGCTGGCCTTCTGATCAGCAAGCCCGAGAAGCTCAGTGGTTTAGGCCACAGTGCTACCCACGTCCCTTTTGGGTCTACTAGACCCCATTTGAGTCGCACAACTCAAATTCATTATTTTTGTTGTTGTATGTATTTCAACAATCCCAAAGTTTGGGAGTCCGTAGCACAAATCTTATAAAGGTGTGGCGATCTGTCGTGGAACAACCCCACTGAAGAAAGTGGTTGGCCCGACCTTGTTGCTGGTTGTGAAGGGGGCCCCCCATGATAGTCAAAGCTTCAGGACCCTAAAAATGTAGGTCCACTACTGTGTGATTGTTTGTTTCTGGAGCAGCAACCAGTAAGGAAGTGAAGCATAAACAGCGACAATGCATTTGTTCCTAGGTTCAGATTCTGGAAGCCAGTGACCGCATTGGGGGTCGGATAAAGACCTATCGTGAGAAAGACTGGTACATGGATTTGGGACCGATGCGTCTGCCCAAGCAACAAAAGTAAGGCAAAAAGCTTGTTGCCAATCATGCACAAAACTCATTCTGTTTTAGAAACATCTGTGGATGAAGTACTTCATTTTATCCTGGATGTTGCCTCCTCCCCATTTCCTGGAATTAGCAGTTGGTGTGATTTTTTAGTTTTGAGTAGGCGTCTGCCTAGAGAGCAGATTTGGGAAGGGGAAGTGACCCTACAAGACCTGCTGCATTCTTGGCCATAACAAAATATGTTCAGCTTTTCGTTCCTATCTGGCATTATCCTCCCTTCTGAATGATTCGCAGCCTTGCTAACATCCCTGAATATGAAAGTATCATGTCCTGTTGTTATTTTACATATATACTTTTAAAAAGGCCTTTCTTACTCCTTTCCCCCGCAGAATTGTTCGTGAATATATTAAGAAATTCAACCTCACGTTAAACCCGTTTGTTCAGACGGATAAGAATGCCTGGTACTTGATTAGAAATAGAAAGGAAAAAGTGTCTGCAGTGGAGAAAAACGCAGAGCTGTTTGGATATGAACTGGCTCCCAATGAGAGGGGGAAATCTGCCTCTCAACTCTTCCATGAGTCACTGGATCGGGTAGGTGTTTTGTAAAGAGGCTGTGTGTTCATGAATCAGCTTGCCTGGAAAGTACCTTCTTCCGATCACATAGGACTATAATGGCCCACCCAGTCTAGCATCCTGTTTCTAGCCAACCAGATGCCTAGGTGAATCCAGCAAGCAGGGCCTGTGTGCAGCAGCCACTTTCCCAAGTAGTGGTCAGCAGACTGGCATCGCTTGCCCGGCTTCCCAATGACGAGCACTGCTGCTGGTTACAGAAAGGGAGAAGGGCAAGACCACTGCTGTCAAGGACAGAGCCAATGCACCCCACTGCACCCACACTATAATGAGTTAGTTCCACACCACTTTGGCCCTTCCAACATTGGGAAGCCAGGTAACCACTGCTACGCTGCCCTGCTGACTGCTGTTGCCTCTCCCTACTTGTGATTACCTGCAGCAGGTATTCAGTTCGGCAGTGGAACTGGTTACACCCTTCAGCAGATACACACTATGCTTCTACAAAGGCTTTCTCTTTGGTGGTGCTACAATTTTTTATTTAGAGGTGGGGAAAACGCCCATCACAGGGAGGCTGGCCTAGCTGTGACCGTACTACAAGAAGAGGAGGAGGAGGAGGAGGAGGAGGAGTAGTAGTTTGGATTTGATATCCCGCTTTATCACTACCCTAGGTAAAGGTAAAGGGACCCCTGACCATTAGGTCCAGTCGTGACCGACTCTGGGGTTGCGCGCTCATCTCGCATTATTGGCCGAGGGAGCCGGCGTATAGCTTCCAGGTCATGTGGCCAGCATGACAAAGCTGCTTCTGGCGAACCAGAGCAGCACATGGAAACGCCGTTTACCTTCCCGCTGTAGCGGTTCCTATTTATCTACTTGCATTTTGACGTGCTTTCGAACTGCTAGGTTGGCAGGAGCTGGGACCAAGCAACGGGAGCTCACCCCGTCACAGGGATTCGAACCGCAGACCTTCTGGTCAGCAAGCCCTAGGCTCAGTGGTTTAACCACAGCGCCACCCTAAGGAGTCTCAAAGTGGCTAACAATCTCCTTTCCCTTCCTCCCCCACAACAAACACTCTGTGAGGTGATTGGGGCTGAGAGACTTCAGAGAAGTGTGACTAGCCCAAGGTCACCCAGCAGCTGCATGTGGAGGAGTGGGAACGTGAACCAGGTTCACTACGCTGGCTTGGGGTGGGTAGATGGGCAAATGAAGGTCTTCATATTAGCAAAGGCACATATAAATATGGGTGATTTCTGGAATTACTTTCTAATCAGCTCTTCTCACCTTTTCTTTTCTCTTCACACTTTTTGCAAAGCTTCTTTGTGGGTTTTGCGCTGCATTCCTCTGTTGTGTGGATTCATTTTGTTCACCCGTTGTTATGCAAGCCTTGCATCTTTTGATGAGGGTGGTGACTTAATTGTCAAGACTTTATGATGAAGGGCTTAAAACAAACAAACAAAGCAACACACACCCTCCACATCGCACATAAGACAACTCCCCTAATTCCCCATGCAGATATTATTACTTCCATGCCGGGAACTTGCAGTGCACATGGCTGCAAACATAGCCCACTTCTCAAGCCTTGCCCTGAAGTCCTTTTTGTTTCAAAACAACATGGCAGTGGTAGGAAGGAGTTGCTGCTTCTATATTTGTACTGGCAGCAGCGTCAGATAAAGTAACCAGGAAGATTTACAGCAGCGTTAAAATGGCTCTTGTCTGCAGTTTACCTGATGTTGACTGTTGCCCCACCTGAACTACTGTAGTGTTAAATGGTTTTTGTGATATTTAGAGTGGATATATTTATATATTTTTGCCTTTTTACCAAGGCCAAGTTCCCCTACTAGTCAGTACCTCAAAGCAAATTTCTTCATTCAATCTCAAAAGCTTGTTTAGCTACTGCTGCTTCTCACCTTTGCACAGTACCACAAGGTGGAGGGAAAATACAGGTGTCAACTGCAATGTTAGCTCCTAAATAAATGTTTTGAGATGCAAAAAAGAAAAGAAAAGAAAAAAAGAAAAACACAAGCTCCAAACTCCCTTTGGGCATTTGAAACTCATTGCACAGTTGTGGGCCATTACTCTTAATATAATGTTGTCAGAGCATATCTGAATCACTTGACAAATCATCAGATGTGACCAGAGTGTTTTTTCTTAACTGAAAACTGAATGAATGATTTAAGGGTGGTGGGGAAGGTTTCAAATAGGCATTTCTGATCCAGTAACTATATTTGTGTTTCCCGTGCAGGTAACAAAAAACTGCACGATTTTGAAGAAAAAATACGACTCATATTCCATCAAGGTAGGCAAAGTGTGCCTTTGCTTGTCTGCAGTATTTTTACTTTGATCTGGATTGTCGCTCTTGTATAAAACTTTTGTATGAATTACCAGTGCAAACGGTTGATGGCTGAACTTCGCCTGCTTGCTCTCTGTCTTAATGGTTCTTTAACGTTAAACAGAACTTGAACCAAACAGCCTTTTGAATCAAAGACTGTCCTCTGTAAAGTGGGCCTCCTGGCAGCATGTTCAGGTACATGTGCGCCACACTAAATCAATGGAGCAATCCTCTTAGCACATTAGTGGACATGGGCAGGCTCTGACAGCCTGTGGATTTGCACAAACAGTGAAAATACAGCCATTCAGAAGTTAATAAAGGAGGAACTCTCTGCACTGGAGAACTCCATCAGGAATCACCCGGCCTGGCAGAAGTTCCACAAGGAAAAACAAACCATTTACCACTCTCAACTGGAGTTACTGAAGAACCAGAAAAATAAAAAACTCTGCAACCTTTCCAACCTACAGGCCACCAATCAAAACAAGATCAACAACATTGTCAATCTTTCACAGCAAACACTCAGCCCAGCTGAGGAATCCGTCCTTTCACGGGGACTATCATTCTGCCCTGCCAAATCCCAACACATGATTCAGTTCTGCGGGGACCTGGAAGCATTTTTCCGCCGTTTACGCCTGAAGGAGTATTTTCATCACACACAAGAACAAGACAAAGTAGAACAAACTACATCCCCACAACACAACACCTCTCAACTTACTGGGGAACAACCATCACCCTCCAAACGCATCAATGAACAGAACATTGACCACCAACTACCACCGAAAAGAAGTTACACAAAAAGGGACTCCACATGGACCCCTCCTGATGGACGCAATACCACACTAGATCTGTACATTGAATGCTTCCGCCACAGAATCCAAACGGATGTGACCAGAAAACACCATCGCTTACAACAAAATCTAAACCATGCTGAAAGGAGAGCCATAGAAAATCTCAGGAACAACCCAGACATTATAATTAAAGAGGCAGACAAGGGTGGAGCTGTCGTCATCATGAACAAAACTGATTACATCCAAGAGGCCCACAGACAACTTTCCAATACTGCCTTTTACATGAAATTGGACTCAGACCCCACACAAGCATACAAAAAAGAACTGAACAAGATTATTAAGGAGCTACCCCTACACATCCAAGAACAGATCCTCACAAACACACCAGCGGAACCTCGGCCAGGAACTTTCTATCTTCTACCCAAAATACACAAACCAGGAAACCCAGGACGCCCCATCATCTCAGGTATTGGCACCATTACAGTGGGTGTTTCCGGCTATATGGACTCTGTTCTGAAACCATATGCTATCAGTGCTCCCAGCTACGTACGTGACACCACAGATTTTCTGAGGAAAATACAATATTTGAACAATCTTCCTAACAATACTATACTAGCCACTATGGATGTGGAATCTCTATATACCAACATCCCACACAATGATGGTTTACAAGCCATAAGGAACACCATTTCAGATAAAACCACAGCGGACTTTGCTACCAAACTCTGCCACTTTGTCCTTACCCACAACCACTTCAAATTTGGTGATGACCTGTTCCTCCAGATCAGCGGCACAGCCATGGGCACCCGCATGGCCCCACAGTATGCCAACATCTTCATGGCAGATTTAGAACAACGTTTCCTTAACTCCTACCCACTCAAACCTCTCCTGTACCTGCGATACATTGACGATATTTTTATTATCTGGACACATGGACAACAGACCCTGGAAACCTTCCACCAGACATTCAATGACTTTCACCCCACCATCAACCTAACAATGAACCAATCTATGCAAGAAATACATTTTTTGGACACTACTATAAAAATACAGGATGGACGTATAGACACCACCTTATACAGAAAACCAACTGACCGACAAACATATCTACATGCTTCTAGCTACCATCCCAAACATACCAAACAATCCATCGTATACAGCCAGGCCTTACGTTACAACCGCATCTGTTCCAACTCTACAGACAGAGAATCTCACCTAAGAGATCTACAGCAAACCTTTTTAGAACTAAAATATCCACCTGATGAAGTTAAACAACAGATCAACAGAGCCAGGCAGATACCTAGAGAGAACCTGCTGCAAGACAGACCCAAAAAAGAAAATAACAGAACACCACTAGTCATCACATACAGCTCCCAAGCTAAAACAGTACAACGCATCATCAGAGATCTACAGCCTCTCCTGGACAATGACCGCTCCCTTTCTCAAGCTCTGGGAGGAAGACCTTTCATTGCCTACAGACAGCCACCCAATCTTAAACAACTCCTCACCCACAATAATACAACCACCAGACTTAACATGGACACTGGTACCAGAGCCTGCAATAAACCCAGATGCCAACTTTGCTGCCACATACACCCAGACAACACCATTACTGGCCCCAACAACATCCAACATACCATCTCAGGACTATTTAATTGCTCATCCTCTAACATTGTGTATGCCATCAAATGCCAACAGTGCCCTTCAGCTCTCTATATTGGACAAACAGGCCAAACCCTACGCCAAAGGATAAATGGACATAAATCTGACATCAGGAACCAGAAGACAGAAAAACCAGTAGGAGAACACTTCAATCTCCCAGGACATTCTATACAAGATCTCAAAGTAGCTGTCTTACTACAAAAGAATTTCAGAAATAGACTGGAAAGAGAAGTTGCTGAATTGCAACTTATCACCAAGCTCAAAACCATGGAGGGACCTGGTTTGAACAGAGATATCGGGTTCTTATCTCATTATACATGATAAGCGATCTTCAGCCATCTCAACCCTTGCTTTTTCATGCAAAACCATTTGCAGTCGTTTGCGGTCATCAACAGCTATCAGTCAGTCAATCACCCATTTCCACCACCCTTCTGAGTGATCCCCCCTCCCCATCCCCACCCCTCCCCACCCCTTCTCTACATAAGTGCCTGGAAACTTCCATTTCACTGTATCTGAAGAAGTGTGCATGCACACGAAAGCTCATACCAAAATAAAAACTTAGTTGGTCTTTAAGGTGCTACTGAAGGAATTTTTTTTATTTTACTTCGATCCAGACCAACACGGCTACCTACCTGTAACTACAGCCATTCTGTTTGCTAAAATTACAATTAGGCCCATAGAATCTTTAGTTGGTTGGAAAATTGGATGGAGAAGACAAAATTCGGGAATGGGTAATCTGTGACCATGCTGTTGGACTATGTTTGAGGATAAATTAGCTGGAGCTCAAATAAGGAAGCATGTGTACTTTTAACCAGCCTTTCTCTAGTTAATCCCCCTATTTCCTCCAAACAGGAATATTTAATTAAAGAAGGAAATCTGAGCAAGGGAGCAGTAGATATGATTGGTGACCTCTTGAATGAAGAAGGTGGATTCTATACTTCGTTTCTTGATTCTGCTATGGACTATGTAACCTTCTATGACGATGACAGGTAAAAGGGAGGGGATATTGTATAAGCTTTATTAATACTGTACTGTAACTGAGCAGAGTTGGATGGAGTTTTGGTTTCTCATTGTTCCAACCTGAAGGAGCGTCTCCACCCCAGTCGTTCAGCCTGGACACTGAGGTCCAGCGCAAGGGCCTTCTGGCGGTTCCCTCACTGTGAAAAGTGAGGTTACAGGGAAGCAGGCAGAGGGTCTCCTTGGTAGTGGCACCCACCCTATGGAATCCCCACCCCCACAGAGGTTAAGGAGATGAGTACTTATATAGCATCTGAAGGCAGCTCTGTATAGGGAAGATTTTTAAGGCTTAATGTTCTATTATGTTTTCATATATGCCGAAAGCCACCCAGAGGGGCTGGGGCAACCCAGTTGGATAGGTGGGGTACAAAGAATAAATTACCATTATATTATAAATTTGGTTGTCCACATCTCCACTTCAGTTTGCAGATTTATTTATTTTTTAAAGTCCTTGTGAAAATTTAACTGTGCTTTTCTCCTAATACAGTGGTGCCTCGCTAGACGAACGCTCTGTAAGATGAATTTTTCGCTTAACGGAAGAATTTTTCGAGCGGAGGTTGCCTCGCTAGACGAATTTGTTTTATGAAAAATTCATCTAGCGAATCACGGTTTCCCATAGGAATGCATTGAAATTCAATTAATGCGTTCCTATGGGCAATAATAATAATAATAATAATAATATCAATGCATTCCTATGGGATTCGCTAGACGAATTTTTCGTTATAAGAATTGACCTGTGGAACGAATTAAATTTGTCTAGCGAGGCATATGCATTTGGAAGAAGATCTGTAGATTATTGTTATTATTATTATTATTATTATTATTATTATTATTATTATTATATACCCTGCCCATCTGGCTGCATTTCCCCAGCCACTCTGGGCGGCTCCCAACAAAATATTAATAATAATAAAAAGCGAAAAAACATCAAACATTAAAAACTTCCCTAAACAGGGCTGCCTTCAGAGGTCTTCTAAAAGTCAGATAGTTGTTTATTTCCTTGACATCTGATGGGAGGGTGTTCCACAGGGTGGACGCCACTACAGTGGTAACTCGGTTTTCAAACATACTGTAATCCGTTCTGGAAGACCATTCAAGTTCTGAAACTTTCAAAAACCGAAAACTCAATACGAAAGGCTCAATACGGAAAACTCAACACGGAAGCCGCGTCGTGGCATGTTCAACTTCTGAAAAGTGTTAGAAAACAGAAGCATTTACTTCCAGGTTTACAGCATTTGAAAACCGAAATGTTCGTTAATGGAGACATTCGAAAACCGAGGTACCACTGTACCGCCAGCCCTATGCTAGGCAAAGTGAGGTGGCTGCCTTAGGTGGCAGATGCAAGCTGCTGGAGGACAGAGTTGTGCATACCACACAGCCTGCACTGTGGCCTCTAAGCCAGCTTGCTGCCTTCAGGCGTAGGGGTTGGTCCACTGCCAGCCCAGTCAGCTTCCATGCACAGAATGGTAGTAGACACAATCTTGGAATAGCATTGGAGGGGCAACGTCTTGCCCTTTGCCTCAGGCGGCAAAATGTCTCGGACCTGTTGGAAGTTTGGTAAATATATGCCGCAGGGGTGTGCAGAAAGAAATAGCCAGAAAGTATAACGAAAACTTAAGGTTATTTACTCATGGTGCACAAAGTCATTTTTAGGCTTTACATGTAGCCAAGATGGAGCCAAGAAGTTAACACTAGGACATGCTAACTCAGCTTGGAAAAGAAGCAGGAAGGAAGTAAAACCTGAGAGGAAATGAGCTGCTTTCCTGAGGAATCGGGGAGGAAGGGAATAATAGGTTGCCTTTTGGTCTACCGCAGGGGACTCCAAACTAAGGCCCAGGGGGCCCAATCGCCTTCTAAATCCGGCCCGCGGACCGCCTGGGAATCAGCATGTTTTTACATGAGTAGAATGTGTCCTTTTATTTAAAATGCATCTCTGGGTTATTTGTGGGGCATAGGAATTCGTTCATTTTTCCCCCCTTCAAAATATAGTCTGGCCCCCCACAAGGTCTGAGGGACAGTGGACTGGCCCCCTGCTGAAAAAGTTTGCTGACCCCTGGTCTACCGTGTACCCCGCTACTGGGCCAACCACTGCAGCTTGAGGTAAAAAGGCTGGAGGTGTCACAAAGGAGGGCCAGAGAAAAACCTAAAGATAAGAACCGGCACAGCGAGGGGGAAATCAGCAGTGAAATGTGATGGCTGTGCTGCTCTGGATACATCATTATATGCCTCTTAGTAACTGGAGGAACCAGAGAATGATAATATGCCATTTTGCTTTTGAAGTAACTTAGGAAATATAAATGTCGCAGGGAGCACATATTGTTTGGGTTGCTCACCCTGTTCAATGAGTTTTCCTTTCCTTTCCTTTTTCTGCTCCTGTTTCCTCCTTCTACCTCCCCAGTTTTGAGGAAATCACAGGAGGATTTGACCAGCTCCCCAAAGGCTTCTCCCGGGAAATGACCGGGACAATCCGTCTAAGCTGCAGTGTAGAGAAAATACTTAGAACCGGCAAGAAAGTGAGGGTGTTTTACCGCAAGCGGGGCAAAGGAACCTTGTCGAGTCTGACCGCCGACTACGTCATCATCACGGCGACGGCAAAAGCCGCTCGACTCATCAAATACCAGCCTCTTCTCTCCCATCCCAAGGCTCGCGCTCTGCGTTCTTTCCATTACGCAAGCTCTACCAAAATCGCCTTGGCCTGCACAGACAGGTTTTGGGAGAAAGACGGGATCCGAGGTGGGAAGTCGATCACGGACCGCCCATCCCGAATGATCTATTACCCGAACCATGTCTTCCCTAGTGGCCTCGGGGTACTCCTGGCCTCTTACACGTTTAATGATGACGCCGACTTCTTCGTTCCCCTCAGCGAGGAAAAGTGCGTTGACGTGGTGATGGATGACCTGTCGGAAATCCACAATGTCTCCAAGTCTTACCTCAAATCCGTCTGCAACAGGCACGTTGTACAGAAGTGGGCCCTAGACAAGTTTTCCATGGGGGCCTTTGCTCTACCCACTCCATACCAGTTCAGCCAGCTTTTCGAGGCTTTGAGTCAGAATGAGGGGAGAGTGTACTTTGCCGGAGAGTACACAGCCCACCCACATGCTTGGATCGACACAGCCATGAAGACTGCTATAAGGGCAGCAAGTGGAATTCATCTCAGTGCCTGACCTGTGTTGCACGAGCTGCAAAAGCAGGCCTTGGTGATGTTTATCCTTCATGAAAAGGAAATATCAATTACTTGATCCTAGCTGATGATTATTTGTGTACTGCAAATGTTTTCTTTAGGAGGCACTGTAACCTTGCAATAGTTTGAATTCACCTGCAAAGGCACGCTCCACCATTGTCTCCCGAGGCAGACGGATGTTTTCTATTATTCTTTTTTGGAGGTTGTTTTGTTTTTACCTTTCCAATACAGTGGTACCTCGGGTTACAGACGCTTCAGGTTACAGACTCTGCTAACCCAGAAATAGTACCTCGGGTTAAGAACTTTGCTTCAGGATGAGAACAGAAATCGTGCTCCGGCGGCATGGCGACAGCAGGAGGCCCCGTTAGCTAAAGTGGTGCCTCAGGTTAAGAACAGTTGCAGGTTAAGAACGGAACTCCGGAATGAATTAAGTTCTTAACCAGAGACACCACTGTATGCTGAAACCCATTAATGTGTTATCTGATTCCTCCCCTTTCTATGGTATAATGTATATATGCATATTTTCGTTTCAATGTAAGTCATTTGGAGACGCTTTGTATGACAAACAACTAATCAGTTAAACCAACCAACAAATAAAGGGATTTTCTCTCAACCTGCTGTGTGCTTGTGGCAGTGGATGATGTGATGGAGCAAAAATAATTTCCTTATTTGATTCCTGCATTGCAGGGGGTTGGACTAGATGGCCCTCATGATCCCTTCCAACTCTATGATTCTATGATTATTCATCCACTTCCCCTCCTTAATCAGCTTATGTTGTTGTTGCTTTTTAAAAAGTGATTGTTGTTGTTTAGTCGTTTAGTCGTGTCCGACTCTTCGTGACCAGGCACTCCTGTCTTGCACTGCCTCCTGCAGTTTGGTCAAACTCATGTTCGTAGCTTCGAGAACACTGTCCAACCATCTCGTCCTCTGTCGTCCCCTTCTCCTATTGCCCCCAATCTTTCCCAACATCAGGGTCTTTTCCAAGGATTCTTCTCTTTTTAAGTGATGCACAATATTAAAGAAGATTCATATTGTGTGGAACAAATCATATTTTTAACTACATTGCAAGGCACAATCTGTTTGCATTTTTTGGCTGCCAGGATAATGGTCTTAAATGAAATAAACGCTGCTCAGAATTCACTGACCGCATTCACACATCATTTCAAGCCACAGTTACAACTAACTATGATTTGTGCAAAGCTGCCTAAATCGTGGGTGCTTTGCTCCTCTTGTGCTCCTGCTACAATATGCTCCCTGGAGTCAAGCCATCATGCCTTGCCTTAACAATAAATCCAAACCCAGGCAGGTGGTCACCTTGCACTCTCAACAAACCACAAGTGGTCAACCAAGAACAACCCTTGGGTACAACTCCTGGTTTGTTCTGAGGGAAAGAGGAAAAAACCAAGAGCCTATGTTTGAATACAGGTAAGTAGCCATGTTGGTCTGACGTAGTCAAAACAAAATTAAAAAATTCCTTCCAGCAGCACCTTAGAGACCAACTAAGTTTGTCATTGGTATGAGCTTTCGTGTGCATGCACACTTCTTCAGATACACATGAAAAGCTCATGTGTATCAGATGCACATGAAAGCTCATACCAATGACAAACTGGGTCTCTAAGGTGCTGCTGGAAGGAATTTTTTTATGTTTGGATAGTGGATGAATTCAATGAAGTTCACATTTGAAGATGAGCCCTCATAATCCACACTTTCCAAAACAATATGGGGGCTGAAACATAGCTTTCCTATGAAATTTGGACTTTTCCAAATTTTGCAACGCAGTTCTCAAGCTATGTATGTGTACAAATATTCTGAGGTACAGTGGAACCTCGGTTTTCGAACGTAATCTGTTCCTGAAGACTGTTCGACTTCCAAAACATTTTAAAACTGAAAACTGAAAGCGGAAGCCTCAATATAATAGGGAAACTCAAATAGAAGCCGCATGGCAAGTTCAGCTTCTGAAAATCGTTCAAAAACCAAAGCAGTTTGTAAGGGTGACTCCCTACAGGGAGCCAGCCCCCATCATCCTAACGTCCACTTCGCCAAGCACAGGGAGCAGCAGTGGGTCTGAAGCAGCCAGGGGGAAAGGGAGAGACTCAGAGGGAGAGAGCAGCCAGCGTGCGGAACGATGGGAACACTCAGGGGAGGAGAGATGTAGGCAAGGGCTCCAGGATGCTGGAGAGCCATTACATCGCTACGGCCAGGAGGAGGCTGAGAGGGCATCGCTCCTTCCGGCACAAGAGTTAAGGAGAGCACCGTGACACAGGTCAAGGGGGAGGCGTTTTGGGGTGCCCCGACTACTTTGCTGGTGTAGAAACAGGCGTACGCCATTGCCGGATTCTGGTTCGGACTGAGAGGTCATGTTTTAAGCTACCTCTGCACTGTAAATACTATGCACAATGAAAGTCTTTAAAGACAAACTGGACTCAAGGGGAGTTACTCTAGAGTAGCCACTACGACCCTCTGACACAGTTATTTCCAGGTTTTCGGCATTCAAAAGCCAAAACCTTCGACTTCTGAGATGCTCGAAAACCGAGGTTCCACTGTATTAATGAAAACAACATGCATTCTGTTAGGGGAAACTGCTTGGCAAAAGATGTGTAGATGAAGCAAAATGGCCTGCAAACATGGGCAGAGAGTCACCCTAAAATTACTGACGAATTTTCATGAGGACTTTAAACAAAACGATTGCAAAAAGAGAGAGAAGCCCAAAGCTGCAGATTTCCCCATCTGTAGCCTCGATGATCTGTTGCTTCAATGGCTGAGATACTGGTGCGTATGCACACTGCATTACCCCCTTTTAAACATACTTAAACTATGGTTTAAACTTAATGTGACATATGAACCAGGACTCATGTTCTGGTTGTGGTCCACCCTTCGCTTGAGTCCCAGCGCAATTCACACCTATTGTATTACATGCATCATGTTGCCTCCAGGGAGAAGCCTGTGGGAACGGAAATGCATTTGACCAAATGTCAGTCGAAAGCTTGGAGGGAACAAACCAGTTTTCTTGGAATTCTCAGCCTTTGGCTCTCGGTGCCAGTTGCTCTCTATAAAACAAGAGAGCTCTGTAGTCAAATAAAACTAGAGGAACCCATAACCTGAGGAAAAAACGAGTGAACAAACTGGAGTTGGTGGAATTTACATTACTTTCATTTATATATGGGTTAAGAGGTGGGCTTTTCAGAAGAAAGCTGAAGATCGGGGAAGGGAGATTTGGTTTTTAAAACCCCAGAATTAGCATACATAAATGGATATTTGCAGGACCCTTTGAAGAGGCTGAAGGAAGAATCACTCTGCTGAGAGACATGGTTTTAACGAATGAAAATAGTAAAACCTCTGTACAAGTAAAAAACTTGTAAAACCTCTGTTTGAATTTTAAAAAAGGAGACAAAGTTAGGTTTACAGGTTTTTTTATTTTATTTTATTGTTCTACTCTTTTCTTTTGTAGCCTGGGAAGCTTTGCAAATAAGTTGTAGTGAAAGAGGGAAAACAGGAAAACAAATATCAAAATATTCAAGTACACCATGAGAATGTACAGTGGTACTTCGACTTACGAAGACGATCCGTTCCGCGGCCATCTTCGTAAGTCGAGGTTTTCGGATGTCGAAGTGGATGGTTGGTGCATGTGCAAAGCGCGATTTTGCACTTCTGCGCATGCGCCGACCATGCACAGTGCTCGACGCAGGCGCAGAATGTGTGCACCAGGCACGCGCGACCAAAAGACTTCCGGGGTTGTCGACTTTGGAAGTCGAAACCTTTGGAAGTCTAATCATTCGGATGTCGAGGTATGACTGTAGAATGAGAGATTAGGGACAGAATTACAGTGATATAATGACACAGTGTGGCTGAAAAAATAATTGCAGGAGTTTTCTATTTAATGATCAAGAATATTAGAAAGGGGGGGGATATTAAAAGATTATTTTGAAATTAAATTGAATGAGGAGACAAATTTGAAAGTGGTATGGGATGCAAGCATAGCAGTGATGCGGGGCTTTTTTATTCAGCAAGGTGCATACCAAAAAAAGAAAAGAGTTGAAAAGGCAAGACATTTTATAAGAAATAAAGAGGAAAGAAAAAGAATTGATAAATTCTCCTCAAAACGAGATAGTTAAACAGGATATTAAAATATTGCAAACACAGTTTTCAATGATAATAAATCAAGAAATAGAGTGGAAAATTAAATATTTAAAACAGAAACAATTTGCACAGGCTAATAACCCAGGGAAATTATTAGCATGGCAAATAAAAAATGGCAAGAGAAAGCTTGTAGGAGCAAAATTAATATAGGAGGTAGAGTTGTAGAGAGTCCTAAAGAAATAAGAGCTCAATTCATGAATTTTTATACAGAATTATATTGAGGAATATGGGATAATTTGGATGAAATGCAAAAATATCTAGAGGACAGTGGAATATTTAAAATACCAATAGATAAAATTACAATTTTGAATGCACCGGTGACAACGATGGAATTACAGCAAGCAATTTCACAGGCAAAACTTTGGAAAGCACCAGTACCTGATGGTCTTTCAGCAATATATTATAAGAACTTGCAGGATTATCTAATACAACCATTAAAGGACATTATGAATATGATTTTAAATACAGGCGAGCTGCCAGAATCCTGGAAGAATGCTTATATAAATTTGATTTCTTAACAAGACAGGGATCCTGAGCAGCTAAAAAATTATCGCCCTATATCTTTGTTGAACAATGATTATAAACTTTTTGCAAACATATTAGCAAATAGGTTGAAACTGGTATTAAAAAGAGGTAATCCACCATGACCAGGCTGGATTTTTGCCAAGACAAATGAAAGATAATATTAGAAATGTATTTGATATATTAGAATACTTACAAGTGAGAAACAAAAAAACAAGCAGCTTTGATGTTTTTAGATACCGAGAAAGTATTTGATAATGTCTCCTGGAATTTTTTGTTTAAAGTTTTAGAATATATGAGTTGTGGAGACATTTTTATAAAAGGAGTCAAGGCAATATATACTAACCAGTCATCTAAGTTGATAGTAAATAATGTCCCGAATGAGAATTGTATAATAACTAAAGGAACAAGACAAGGCTGTTGTTTATAATAGTTTTAGAAGTATTGGCACAAAGAATAAGATGTAATCAAGATATTAACGGCATAAGAGTGGGACAGACAATATAAATTAAAAGCATTTGCAGACAACATGGTGATGTCTGTAGAAGAACCAATAGAGTCAACCCCCAAAGTATTACAAGAGATAAAAAAATTGGGTGAGGTACCGGTAGCAGGTTTTAAGATTAAGAAAGATAAAACCAAACTCTTGGTTAAAAATATGAAGGAGGAGAGTAAGAACAAATTACAAGATGTATCTGGTTTAAAGATTGAAAGAAAGGTTAAATATTTAGGCATATAGATAACAGCAAATAATATAAATTTATATAAAGATAATTATGTAAAAACCCGGGAAGACATTAAAAGAAATTTGCAAATTTGGAAGAGAATGAATCTTTCATTATTAGGAGGCAGAGTGTCGATCATAAAGATGAATGTGTTGCCAATAATGTTATTTCTGTTTCAATCAAGTCCAGTGACTCGCAGGACAGATTGTTTCAAGGTATGGCAAAAAGATATTTCTAAATATATCTGGTAAGGGAAAAAACCAAGAATAAAATATAAAATATTTATAGATGCAAAAGAAAGAGGTTTTCCCATTCCAGATATGAGATTATATTATGAGGCATCCTGTTTTTGTTGGTTGAAGGAATGGATGACATTAGCGAATTTGCATATATTAGACTTAGAAGGTCATGATAATAGTGGCTGGCACACTTATTTATGGTACACACACACACACACACACACACACACACACACACACCTTCTCTTCCACGGCCCTTTCGTCAGATCTCCCTCAGCCATTTACCACATATGTGATCGCCACCAGAACCTCCCTCTCTCCCACCCATATCCCCTTCTCTCTTCCCAGTCCCCTTCATGCTCAACCATAGCACTGCACATGTCCTCATTTTACCCCAACCACTTCCAACCACTTCTCTGAGATATCCCTGTTCCCTGAATCAAAGTTGCATTTCTTTGAATCTTACACAATACATTTTACACAAGATTTCCAGTCTCTTTGTCTTCTGTTATCTTTGATGTCTGTTACAATTGCAAGGACATTGAGCTTCTCCAATACAAAGTGGTCAAAAGGCCAGACTATAGGTTTGTTAGATACATAGCACAGATTTATATAGTTTTGTTCTTAATTAAAGGGGCTGGTGGGTGGGAATCCTTATCAGGAGGGCAGCATAGGGTGTCTGAAGGATTGCCTCTGTCCACATGCAACTTTAGGCTCCCCTCACCCGCCCCCCTGCCCCATATAGATTACGCCCATAGATTGGTGTGGCCCTGGCCAGCTTCAGAATTTATTCAACAGTATATTCAGAGTACATTTTTCAATCCGTTTCCTCAATGCAGCCAGCACATCTCGGTTCCTCAGGCTGTATATCAGGGGATTCAGCATCGGGGTCATAATGTCACAAAACACAGAGATAACCTTATCCTGTTGTGCCGTTCTGTAGGATCTGGGTCTCATATACTTAAAACTGGCTGCTCCATAGAAGATGCTAACCACGCAGAGGTGGGACAGGCAGGTGCCAAAAGCCTTGCGCATCCCTTCCAATGATTGCATTTGTAGGACGGTCAAGAGAATGGCAATGTAAGAAGCCAGGATGATGGAAAGGGGACCGAGAAGCAAGATGATGCCAGTAAGGTATATCCCGTGTTCATAAGTGGATGTATCAGAACAGGACAATTTCAGCAGTGCTTGGACTGTGCAGAAGAACTGGTCGATCCTATTTGACTCACAGAAGGGCTGTTGGAACACAGAAATGGTGTGTATCAAGGCATGAAGGGAAGCACCGACCCAGACACCAGACGACATAGCCAGGCAGATCCTCTTGCTCATGAGGTTGGGATACTGCAGAGGCTTGCAGATTGCCACATACCTGTCATAGGACATGACACTCAGCAGGAGGCATTCTGCTCCTGCCATGGTCAGTGAGAAAAACATCTGAGTCGCACATCCAGCCAGTTCAATCGTGTTCTCCTTCCTTAAGAAACCCACGGTCATTTTGGGGACAATAGTAGAGATTAGACAGATGTCCATGAAGGACAACTGGCTGAGGAAAAAGTACATGGGGGTCTGAAGATCAGGACCAGTTTGGATGACAAATAGGAAGAGGCAGTTTCCAGACAAGGCAATGAGGTAGGCAAGTTGGATGGCAGCAAAGAAAACAGTGTGCGTCACGGTGTGGTTGAGAAGACCGAGAAGAATGAACTCAGTCCAGGAAGTCCCATTCATCTTGCGCGTCACAGGTGCACCTGAAATGATGGAGGCATGAGAACTGGAGAAGAGCAAGGGCAAGGTGAGGAGTGATGAAGGAAGTAGATTAGGGTAAGGAGACAGATAAGGAGCAAAGGAACACCCTAGCTGCAGCCGGAACGTCTTTTTAGAACATTCTTTAAAGTAGCTCCATGTTATGAATTCAGAGGTCAGTGAGATCACATATGATATGCTGAAATGAGGGTGGATGAGGGTAAACTTCCAGGCTTGTATGGTTTAATGAAAGTTGCCACATGTCCATTTCCCCCTGAAAATGTCCAGGATTCCAATGTTGAAATTACAGTCGGGGGGGGGGGGATTTCGAAAAATCAGCAAAATGTCTGGGTTTTTTCTAAAAGCTCAACAACTTTTTGTGTCTGGATTTTTCCTTCTTTAGATATGGCAACCCTAGAACTTGAATGCAAAAGTTTAGTGGCTTTCAGAAATCCATAGGGGTGCGGTGGGGTCATCTCAGACCTTGTCCCACAGTCTTTGGGTGCTTCAGTTGTGAAGCACACAGTTCTATTCGTGAAGCACACAGTTATTAGGAATCTAAAAATCAGTTGATAAATATCCCCCTCCTCTCCTCCTCTCGCAATTCTCTGCTTTCTATCTATTTCTACGTTCCTGATAGGCAAGCTGGAGGAAGAGGAACAAACAACAGCCTGCCAAGTCTGATTAAAATAACAGAACCTTTGAGCATGTGCAGTTTAGCGTTTTAAACCCAAGTAAATCAGAGCACCATCATGCCTAAGGAAGGTCTTTAAACAGAGGCTTGACAGCCATATGTCAAGAATGCTTTGATGGTGTTTCCTGCTTGGCAGGGGGTTGGACTGGATGGCCCTTGTGGTCTCTTCCAACTCTATGATTCTATGATTCTATAAAATGCTGTTTGCTTTTGCTGCCCTGACACTAAACACATTCTCTTGGGAATAAAGGATTGGGGAGACATTCAATTCACTTACCTGAATTTTGCAATGCAGTTCTCCAGCCAACCAGTGTTAACAAACATGTATAGAAAAATGCACATAAACAAAACAGATAACTGAAAACAGAAAAGGAAAAGGAGCAGCTGGCCAGCACTCAGCCCCCCCTAGACTATAACATGTTTAGAAAGAGAGAGAGCAGAAAGGAGTTTGTGGGGGCTGTCGTCAGATCTGTTCATAGCCTTAGCACACCCAACAGTTCCGAGGGCTGATAGTGGTCATTTGCTGGGGAGAACTGGGCTGAGTCATGGCATCTTGAACTTCAACCCCCAAGCCCAGCCCTGGTTGCCCCACTGGAAATCCAAATGCCCTTTAAAACTGCCCTGCCCCCATCTTATTATTACCTGGAATCTACACCCCACAAATGGTTGCTATGCTTTCCTCTGATGTTTGACTTTCCATCTGCATTCCTTAGTGAAATGCTTCTTATAGCCCAAGGAATCCTTACCAGTGGAATATGGTGTTAGAACAACCTATTGTATTTTGCAACTATGGCTATTCCTTTGCATCATTCAGGCAACTTAAAATGGTCTCCCTGGGAGAGAAAAGCTTTTCTGGGTTTACACGCCTCCTAATTCCCACAGCTTTAATTAAAGTTTGGGCTGGAGAAGCTGCAGTAATTGCCTATGGGATGTGGAGGGACCCAGTGACATTGAGTGAAACAGAGGCATAATAACTTTATTGAATGAACCAAGCAATTGCCACATTCATTATACCAGTCTTTGCCAAACAGTCACACTCACAACTGAATTCTACATATTGGGTGCAAAGACACAGAAACACAAACAATCAATTGGAGCTCAAAAGAGGCTATGCACTTACTGATTTAAAAAGGAACCATATATTGATTTGAACCAATGGAGCAATTAAGGACCACCTCTTATGTCAGAGATATAGCTGCCAAGTTCCGGATTGAAAAATCCGGGACCAGCAGCGGCGCAGCACCAGAAGTTGCTTCTATGCGACTTCCGGACATGCGTAGAAGCAACTTCTGGTGCCGCTCTGCCCATTTCCAAAATGGCCGTGGCGCCAGAAGTCGCTTCTACGCACTTCCGGACATGCGTAGAAGTGACTTCTGGTGTTGCGGCCATTTTGGAAATGGGCAGAGCGGCACCAGAAACATGGCCGCCAGCAGGAGCTGCTTTCCGGGGGATTTATGGGAGATAAATCAATTCGAGAGACCAGCAGGAAATGGTAAGAAAATACGGGGATTTCCCGGGCAAAACGGGGTAATTGGCAGCTATGGTCAGAAATGGGGAAACATGCAACCCTCTGAAACCTGTGGCGGAAAGTCATGCCCAGGAGTGGTGTGTCCCATTTTGCCACCTGAGCAGAAACAGGAAGATGCCGCCATGCCATGCCATGCCACAGTGTTTCTTACCTGGGTTGTGCAGAAGCACCCATGAAGCAGCAGCAACGACAGCAGGTTCCTAGTCATAGCTCCAAGGCAGAGTGCTTTGCATGTACAAGATCCCCAGTTCAATCCCTGGCATGTCAAGGGACGACTGGGAATGCCCCTTACACGAAACCCTACAAAGCCAACTCCCAGCATCATCGCTACTGGGTTGGAAGGACCTATGTTCTGACTCAATCTAAGGCAGTTTCCTATGCTTCTAGATGTAGCTGGGTGCCATCTCCTACCAGTGTCTGGGGCTGATGGCAGCAGGAGTTGAACATCTGAAGAGCCATAGGCGCTCCCCACACCTCCTGTAGATAACAGGGCATCCATCATAGAGTCAGAGATGCAATCACAATACAATTTATTTTCATTATGAAGTCTAATGTCACCATGATTCATTTTCTGTGGTCTGACACAGTTTCCAGCTTCCCTCTCTTGGTCATCCTGGACCTTGCTGTACTCTGTAGGGTCACCAACTTTCCCCTCTGCTTTCTATCTTGCGTGCTTTCAAATGGCGCAATGGTGTTTTGAGACCCCACTTTAACTGTCCTGAGTTCTGCCACTTTATTGTCCCTCAGATCAGAAATGGAAGTGTTAGCCATGGCATCTCCATTCTTTCCCTTTTCCCAGAGAACCAGCAGATCACTATTAACAACAACAGAGAAAGAGCCTTCTGGATAGCCTTTACCTCCATGTATTTGTCTTTCAAAGCCCTCCAAATTGATGAACACCACAGCCTCTGGTGGGAGTGACTTCCATCGTTTTAACTCTGCACTGTATGGGGAAGTACATTTGCTTATTTGTCCTGAGTCTTCCAATGTCCAGTTTCATTGGATGTTCATGAATTCTAGAGAGAGGGAGAAATATTTCTCTCTCCACAGTGTTTGAAGTGGCAAAAGAGCACTTTAAATGTATTGTGTGAATATGTCAATATGACCTATAATCCAGCCATAGAGAAGTCAATAGGCTGCATTACACACACACACACACACACACACACACACACACACACACACACACCTCATTATACAAGAGGGATTGCCAAATACATATTCCAGCCAGGAATAATAATAATAATAATAATAATAATAATAATAATAATAATAATAATATATTCATACCCCGCCCATCTGGCTGGGTTTCCCCAGCCACTCTGGGCAGCTTCCAACAGAATACAGTATTAAAATAGAAAAATCTATTGAACATTAAAAGCTTCCCTAAACACCCTAAAAGAAGGGTGTGGAGCAGGATCAGTGAGGGGCATGACCTGGGAAGTCACCTGAGAGCTGGACATGGAGACCTGAGCTTCCCCACTCCTGCGGCATATTGCAGCACCCTCAGAGATTCCATTTGGGCGGGTGTCAGAAGCAAGCCAGCAATAACTCACATGGCATCAGTGAAGTTAATGTTCTTTATTCATTTTTTTAAAATAATTATTTATTAAATTTTCCAAAATAAACACATTTAAAACATTATACAAAACAAACAAACAAACAAACAAACATTCAAAAATACATACATCCCAAAAAACATGCTCCGCCGAGCTTGACTTCCCTCCCTCCCCTCAAAAGGTTTTCTAATCAGTTCTTATCTCGCAGTTCCTTTGTATCTAATCTTTAGAGTCAATTCGTAGGATTTATTTCACGCCTGCAAGTGTCTTTAAACCTTTACAGTTCATTTCCATATAGTCCACAAATTTACTCCAATCCCTTAGAAACCTTGTCTCCCTCTGGTTTCGAATCCTGCTAGTCAGTCTCCCTAGTTCTGCATATTCCATCATCTTTGTCTGCCAGTCTCCAATTGTCTAATGTTCTTTATTCAAAGAAACAAAACAGCTCAGGCCTAGAGAGCACAGCAACTCTTCCCAGTAGATCTTGCCCCAATGAGGCGGTTGCGAGGACTGAAGGTTCCCCATCTTCCCACAGCTGCCTAAGTCTCCTCTTCCCCCAGGACTTCCCAAGTAATCAGATACTCCGGCACCTTGCCTGCCTCTGCTCCGCTCTCTTCATACCTCGGTGGGTTCTGAGAGACCAAGGAGGAGGGGAGCAGGTCACAGCAGGAGTAGGAAACCCCGTGGATTCTTCATCAGTTTGCCTCATCTCTGCCTCTTGGTCCCCCCCCCTCCTCTCCAGCCTCTGCTTCTGCCTCTAAGTCTGGGCTGCTCTCTGCCACAGACACTTCCTGCTCACTGAACCCTGTTGCCCCTTCAGCTTCCAACACCTCCTCCCTGTCTGCTCCCTCTTCTCCCTCTGGCCACTCATCGTAGTCCCACCACCAATCCCCTTTCAGCTTTCTTCTCTTGGAGGTTCCCCAGGTGGTGCCTCCCACCACCCTTCAGCATCCAGCCAGCTCCTGGCAGATGCTTGATGTATCTTAAAAAGGTAAAGGGGACCCCTGACCATTAGGTCCAGTTGTGACCGACTCTAGGGTTGCGGCGCTCATCTCGCATTATTGGCTGAGGGAACCGGCGTACAGCTTCCAGGTCATGTGGCCAGCATGACAAAGCCGCTTCTGGCGAACCAGAGCAGCACACAGAAATGTCATTTACCTTCCCGCTGTAGGTACCTTCCCTATTTATCTACTTGCACTTTGACATGCTTTCGAACTGCTAGGTTGGCAGGAGCTGGGAACAAGCAACGGGAGCTCACCCCGTCGCAAGGAACCGCCGACCTTCTGATCAGCAAGCCCTAGGCTCTGTGGTTTAACCCACAGCGCCACCTGTGTCCCTTGATGTATCTTACCAAGATGCAAAAATCTTCTTGCCTCACCCCCACTCTTGAACAGTGTATGAGTCACGCAATAGGATGGCTACTACTGGTTTTTTCTTGTTTTAGTTTTTACTTTGCTTCTCTTGTGAACATTAGGCACTACAGTTTACTGTTTGAAAACCAGTTTGACCAGGGCTCCTTTGACATCATTGTTCCTTAGGCTATAGATAAATGGATTCAAAAGAGCAGTCACCACATTGTAAAACAGAGAGAACTTCTTGTCCCTCTCTGGCTCATAGCTGGATGCTGGGCGCATGTATATGAACATGGCAGCCCCATAGAAGAGAGTCACCACGGTGATGTGCGAGGTGCAGGTGGAAAAGGCTTTGGACTTTCCTTCGGCTGAACGGATGCTCCAGATGGCTGCTAAGACAAAAGCGTATGATATCACAATAAAAGAAAGTGGGATCATGAGCACAATCACGCCCACCACAAAGTCCACCAGCTCATTGACCCGTGTGTCTGCACAGGCCAATTCCAAGATGGCCGGCACCTCACAGAAAAAGTGGTTGATCTCATTGGGGCCACAATAAGGCAGCTGCATGGTAAAGCCAGTATGCATCATGGCAAAGAAGAAACCACAAGCCCACGACCCGGCAGCCATCTTGAGGCAGAGAGGCTTGCTCATGATGAGGGTGTAGCGCAGCGGGTGGCAGATGGCGGCATACCTATCGTAAGCCATCACAGCGTAGAGGACGCACTCAGTTATCCCCAGGGACAGGAAGACGTACATCTGGGTAGTGCAGCCAGCAAAAGAGATGGTTTTCCTCTGGGAGAGGAGGTGTATCAACATCTGGGGCACGATAGTGGTACTATAGCTGATGTCCAAGAAGGAGAGGTTGGCCAAGAAGAAGTACATGGGTGTGTGGAGACGGGAGTCTGTCCTGATAAGGATGATAATAAGGCTGTTCCCTAGCAGGGTCATCAGGTACATGGTCAGGAAGATTGCAAACAGCAGCTTCTGCATTTGGGGCTGGCTTGAGAACCCGAGAAGGATGAATTCAGACACAGAACTTTGATTTGCCCCGTGAGATCCTTTGCCATCCTTAGCCTAAGACAAATGACAGGGAAGTTTAAAAACTGACAAGTTCACGTTAAAATGCATGCCTAATAAAGTCCCCTCCCCACATCCCTATGTGAAGGCGAAGGGAACTGGACCTTTCCCTCATATAAAAGTCTCATAGTTCATTACCCAAACTCCCTTCCCAATAGCATCTATAGCAGAAATGCACTGGGCAATGGGGGTGGTGGATGGAGGCATGGGGGCAGGTAACATTGGGGGCAGGGAGGGGCAGCACTTACCTGGCCTCCCATTGCCGCCTAGTCTCCGCGGCTTACCGGCAGACAGAGGGGGAGGGACAAGGAGACGTGGTGCAAATGCACTAGCAGGAAGTTCCGGATTGGCTCTGCCAGTGAGTTTGCACTACACTGACCATGTCGCTACCTTGCCCCTCCCAGTAAAAGTTGTGGTGATGCTGGTGGCAGGAGGTCCAGAAAGCACTGCCACCCCTTACCAGGGTCGGGTTCTCCTTCCCTCACTCCTATGCCCCTCTTTAAGGTCAAAACCAGATATAGAAAAGGTGATCATATTATTTCTCCAGCTAGTCCAATATAGTCTATTGCTCCAGACAGTAGCTCTAGAGTCAATAGGTAAAATATCAGGGAAACATATTTTGGCTATGGGTCAGGAGGGACTTTCTTGCAATAAAAACAGCTTGACAATAGAAGAGACAACCTCATTCACTATGGTTTAAATAGACTCTGGATAAGGATGTTGCATTTGTACTGCGATTGCAGACAACGTGGTATCCCAGGTCCCTTATTAATCTATGATTGTGTGCACTCTGCTGCAGCTACAACCCCCGCCTGCCCCCCAACTTCATGTATGAATGGGCAGAGACATTATTAAGCCACTGCCACCCCTAGTTTGACCCTAGTCTGAAAACTGAAAATGGTCTGCTGAGGTAAGAAGCCCTTCAGAAGATGGGTTTTGCTTTCAGGATCCAGATGATCACAATATTTGGGGAAAGTGAGGATTTCCTTTACCAGGTCAGACTGGGCGATGATTCTGTTTCCTTGCTCCATTAGACTTCTCCTAGCAATGAAGGATCACTTCCTTCATCCATATGGGCTTCTCTTAAACCAGCCTTTAGTAGTCTGGTGTCCTTTAGAGGGCCTGGACTACAACTCTCAACAGCCCTGATCATTGACTGAGATTTTAAGTCCAACACATCTGGAGAGTCTCAGCATGGGGAAGGCTGCTTTACAGAGTATTCAGGTCTCTCCCATCCTGATGATTCCCACCCCTGTCCTGTTGCAGCCAGTCAAAGATTTTACCACTCAACCAAAGGTCATTCCGTTCTTTCTGGCAGCAGAAGCACACATAAAGAAGGAAAACTTGTTTTTCAAGAGCCAACTATATACATAACCACCAAAGCAAGCCAAAGCTAACTTCCTCATTGTCTTAGGTCTCAGATTCTCAGCTAACAGATCTTTCACTCATTTAGAACAGCAAGAACACCAATGACACTTTTAAATATTTTGGAATTTTTTGGATGAAAATCTGGAAGGTTCCATTCCTTGGTGTCCATTATGTCTATGCAGATAGAATGACAGTTTTGACTATTGAAACATTTGCTTACCCTCATCCTTTATGTGCACATCTGGAAATAGATTATTCTTCATGCACGAACCACTCTCTCTCAAAATTGTGCCCATACATTATTAACCTGAAAACCTGTTCAACTAGTTCTCTCTCTGAAGCAGCTGTCAAGCTTCATTCTGACAATAGAATTTGCACTTGAACCAACTACAGTTGCCACTGTTCCTCCTCCTAGATCTACACAGAATATATATTTAGTCTGTTAAGTGTCCACATGCTACAAGGATCAAAGCTGGTCTCTGATAAAGTATGACGGATAAGTCAACAAGCCAAGGCTATTAGAAGATTCCGGTTTGATCAGTAAGTAGAAACTGACAGTGGAGAGAATCATTTATATGTTAAGGGGGCACTCAATGGGACAAATAGGAATATGCATCTGTTTTAGTGTCTGAAAGATACATCTTATTATCTGGGATAATTTTCCTGCGGAAAAAAAATCAATACAGAATCTAATCAAAACAAAGTAAATTTAAATCTCTTGAGAATCCATCATGGGCAATTTCAAATATAAGCTTTTGAGGAGTTCCATATATCTCAGAGTTTCCCTGAAGTGCTTCTTTGCAACAACTAACTACCTCCCAGAAGCAATGAACCTCATTAACTGAAATCTTTCCCCTTGAGGTTATTTTTAACAAAACAGTTTTAGTTTCTTAAAACAACAGCTTTTTAATGAACCCAATTAACATGTACTAATGGGTCTTGTTGAAGACTAAGACTATTTTTGCCCTGAGTAAAGTAATTAAAGAAGTTTTAATGAGAGACTGAGTAGCACTTAGCAAATTCAAACTTCTTCAAAAGCAGAAAGGCAGTTTGAACAGGGGAGATCGTTCATCTAAATTACTTTTTCTCATCTAAATCCATCTAAATTACTTTTTTACAATGGTAATGTCAATGGTGGTGACATAGCCGGAATCGGGCAGTCGGAAGCCATGTCTGGACAGAAATCACTGAAATGTCTGGAAAAATCTGAACATATGGCAACCCTATAATAAACAAATAATAGTACTAGTATTGATTCAGCTCCAGTTAAATGCTTCCATTGTGGATCTGGTTTGCTTTGAACAGTGTTAAGTTGTGGGTAAGCATAGCAGACGACACAGCAATCTCTCCAAACCAGCTCTTTATTTGGAAGCTGGAACAGAACTGAACTGCATTGCCGAGCTGGCCTGCTTTTATAGAGGCTGGCTCAAACAATGTATCAAACATGATTCAAAGTTCCCTCCTAAAGTTCCCTCCTAAAACAACTGTCAAAGACCTGAGGATCTGAGGGAAAACTATATACACTAATACAGGGGTGGCCAACTTCCAAGAGACTGTGATCTACTCACAGAGTTAAAAACTGGCAGTGATCTTTTTCTGGGGGGGGGGGGTCAAAGTTGTTGAGCTTTTTTTAAGGAAGGAAGAAAGTGACATTGAACTTTTTTTCTAGGAAGGAAAGCCCTGTTTGTGGTGGTTCAGGTCATTTTAGGGGTGCAGGGCAAAGGTGTTGAGTTTTTTTTTAGGGGAGCCAAAGTTTTTTAGCTTCTTGGGGGGGGGAGCCATTGATCTACCGGTGATCTACCACAGACATCCAGTGATCTACCAGTAGATCACGATCTACCTGTTGGACATGCCTGCACTAATACATAACACCCACCATCATTGACATTACATGCTGGAAGTCTAGATTTTGGCAAATATCCTCAAAAATAGCTCAAAAACATAATACATATTTTTAGATTTTGCAAAAACGCTCAACCACTTTGGGCAAAACTAAGAAAAGCTCAAGAACTTTGGCCAAAACACAACAACAAGGATGTCCGGATTTTCACCTTCTGAAGTATAGGAACCCTAGTTTATTACATTTAATTAGGTCTTGTAGTAATTTTGGATTATGCGGAATGCTTTATCAGAGTGGATGTAGCAAAAGTTATCGTACAATTGCTAAAACTGCAAATCGCTATTCAATTGCTACAATTCCACAGGCACTCAAGCTCACAAATCGGCAATAAAACATTTTTTGTTGTGTTCCGTTTAACTGCATGTCTGTTTCAGCAGTGATATCATAAAAGCCAATTTTTGTAAGGTTGCGAATGTAAGCCGCACTTTAACTTTTCACGGTCGGAATTTTTTTTGGGGGGGGAGTGTGGCTTATATTCGGGCCAATATGGTATTATGAATTAGTGTAGCAAGGGTTTGGATGACATATAGTCAGGATTGGGGTTTTCCATCTGTTTGATTCCCCATCTCTTCAGTAACTTAAATTCAACAAGGGGAAGGAAGCTGCAACCCTTCCGATGATCTTAGAACTACAATTCCCATCATCCTTGAGCACTGGCTATGTCAAACGGGGATGATGGGAGCTGAAGTCCATCAGCATCTGATGGGCCATAGATTCCCCAACACAGAGTTCTTAGTAGCAATATATATATATATATATATATATATATATATATATATATATATATAGTATATATGTATATATATCTACAGTGTATATGTATGTATATGTGTATATATATATATATATATATATACACACACACACACACACACACACACACACACACACACAAACACAACAACAACACCCCAGGTCTTTTAACTTCATTTTTTTTAATGCTGCATTTAAAACAGAGAAAATTCAGCACTTTTCATTATTGTTATTTGCTTTTTTTAAATGTGAACTGGAAATGCTTAGTGAAGGCTGGCATGAAATTTCATTAAATTAGTAGTCTTTTGAAACACTTGTTCAGAACCTCAGTTTTGAGAAGGCATTTCTGGGACAAAATCGTATGTTTATTAAATTACACCCTATGAGTGTACACCCATGCTTGATGGTTTCACAGGTAAGGCACAATGCTTAGTTCAAAACACAAATCTTTACAGATAAACTTTTGAAGAGCACTCTCTTACAAACCAAGTCTTATGTAGGCTTTCCCCACCTCGAATGGCTATCAGAAATCTAGCTAGAAACATCCGCTCAGCTCCTTCAAGCATTTAGCGAACCTCACTCACAAAGCGAAACCTTGTGCACCTGCAACCATCCTTATATCATAGTTGTTATGCTGTCAGCATGTAACTTAAATTCTAGTCTTTCCTGACTGGTTGATTGTCTTGCCAGCTTTCATTGGTTGCTGGGTCACCAAGAGGCAGCCCCAAAGCCTGTCTGTCATACTCCCAACTACATTATGATCATCTGCAGTGGTCTCCTTTACCTAGGAGAAACTTTGGGCTTGCTTATATGTACATTGTGTTATGTCTCTTAGGTTACGGATACCACTCAAAGGTTGGATCCACATTTAGTCATACACAGAGCAGGCTCATTGAAATCAACATTCTTTTCAGAAACAAACATTTATTTCAGAAACCAATGTTTATTTCAGAGGGCAGTATTCAACTCCTTGCATGTGCTGAATGACTTCTGCTTGCGTAGCAGTGTGCCAGTACTGCTTTGTTCAGAGAACAAACCTAATCCTGATTTATATGTAGCAGAAACGGCCTCACATTTAAGCTTTGGACTTTAGTTCCTTCTGTAACAACTGCCAGGTTGGGCGCAATCCCCCTTCCTATCAGCACACAGAAAATCTAGGGTTGAAGGTTCGGTCTTCAGGCCCGTAGCAAATAAGTTTCCTTTAATTAGGAGATCTTGTTTAAATTCTTTACAGAGGAGAAAATAAATTAGGTAAATGGCATTAAACCTTATAATATGCTAACATTACAAAGTGAAAATGTTTATCTTTGATACAGAGCTGAGAAACCTTAATAATCACCTTTATACAAATATAGATGGATGGATGGGGGGGAATCTCCTTCTTTATGGATGCCCAGAACTTGTGGGCTTCCAATGAAGCTCAATGTTGGAAGAATCAGGGCAGATTTTAAAAAGTACTTCTTCACCCAGTGTATAGCTAAACCATTGCTCCAATGGTGATGATCACCACTGTGGGTGGGTTAAAACAAGTGTTGAACCAATTCATGGAGGAAGTTTTTGATCGTTACGGTACCAGCCATGCTGGCTATATGCTGCCTCTGCAGTTGGATTTTGAGTTTGGTGCATAGCTGTCAAGTTCTCCCTTTTTTAAAGGGAAATTCCCTTATGCTGAATAGGCTTGATTGTGAGAAAACTTGACAGCTACGGTTTGGTGGAATGGTTGAGAAATGGCCCTTGTCAATCCAGTACAGTCCTACTGTAGAATATCGTGTGAAGAGACCCGAAAGAAAGAAAAATGGTACTGTATTGGGAATACTGAAAATTAAAGGAATCCCAGACTGATTTAGCAAATGGACAGATTCCATGTCATTTAGAGAAGTCTCTTCCTATTTCTTAACAGGTGAATGCAGAAACATCTCAATGAACACCCATGTGCTATATGCTATGGCAAGGTGCCTTAAAGTGCTAAATCCTTTCAAGATGCATGCCACTACGGACAACGCCTTATTAATTGAAGACTGGGGATCAAATTCCCTAAAGCCGCAATCAACCAGAACGTCCTACTGGAACCTACATTGTAAACCTTGAGTGGCTTTAGTGATGCAAACAGCAGTCTCAATTTAGGTCTGAACTAAGTAATGGAAAACAGTTTTCCTCAAGGGATTTCACCCTGGTCACAATAGAACTAGAAACTATAAGTAATAAGCACCGGTTTCTACCCAGACAAGGGACTCATGTCATTGGCAAGGGAGCTCAACTCTGTTTCACGCAGTATTTAGATGGAATTGGGTCTAAGACCTTTCAGTACGCCAGAGTCACTGATGTCAGATCTCTGGCAGAAGCCTTCGTACCTTTTGTTCAATACTCATAGGTTGGTGTGATAAAACAGGCAGAGTCCAAACTCTTCTTCTACAAGGAGAGAGCACCTGTCCACAGGTTAGCTCTCTGATGCTTTATGCAGGGTCTGTATAGATAGAAGCCTGGACCTGCTTGGTCCATAGTAATCCATCTACGCTGTGTCCTTTAAGGAGCTAATGTGTTTAAGAATGTGTGGGATCATGAGGAGGGGCTGAACTGAATGTTGGAGATCTAGCTCTTCAACGATCTAAATGGTTCTCTTTCTGCTAATATAGGAACACATGAAGGTATGTGCTTTTTTGTTATTGCTGTTGTGAAGGGTGGATCTGAACCAACCAAGTCCTATGATGAATGGTTGAAAGCCTTGGGGCTGTTTTGCCTGGAAAAGAGAAAGTTATGGGGACAAATCATAGCTGCCTTCAGATAACTGAAAGGCCATATCAGAGACAATCATAGAATCATAGAATCGTAGAGTTGGAAGGTACCCAAGGGTCATCTAGTCCAACCCCTTTTACTTCTCACAGTTACAGCTCTTTTTCACCCTTAACAAACTACAGTTTCCAGGAATCCATGGGGAATTCATGTGCTTTAAATGTGTGGTGAGCACGCAGCTTTAAGCAAATGCCTAGCTCTTCTATAGAAATTAATGGAACATGTGGTTGGTGTGATAGCTCAGGCAATAGAGCATGAGAATTTAAATCTCAGGATTGTCTGTTCAAGCCCCACATTGGGCAAAGGATTCCTGCATTGCAGGGGGTGGGACTAGCAGACCCTCCAAGTGTCCCTATTTTCGAGAGATGTCCCTGATTTAGAGAAGCCATCCTGGTTTCTGATTTGATCCTAGATTGTCCCACTTTTCCTTAGGATGTCCTTATTTTCATTGCAGAAATGCTGGAGGCCATGGAGTTATCCGACCCCCGAGTTGTCTGAAGGCAATCCTGTATAGGGAAGGGTTTTTTATGTTTCATGTTCTATTCTGATTTTTTATATGTTGGGAGCGGCCCAGAGTGGCTGGGGCAACCCAGTAAGATGTGTGGAGTATAAATAGAAAAATTAACATTATGAAATGGGACGTCCCTATTTTCATTGGAGAAATATTGGAGGGTATGGACTAGATTGCCCTTGTGGACCCTTCTATGATAAAAATGCTCAATGGCTTGATAGCGCCCGTTATGATTTCTCTCCTAGAAATCCTTCACAGGCATGTCATCTCTCCTTCCCATTCATTCCACTGACACCAAGGTTGCCTTCTTGTTGTTAGCTGCCCTGAGCCCGGTCTTGACTGGGAAGAGCAGGGTATAAATAAAATTATTATTATTATTATTATTAGTAGTAGTAGTAGTAGTAGTAGTAGTATTATGGTAGTATTAGTATTATTATCTGACCAGGAAAAAAGCAGACAAGCCTGCTCCTGTGTCTTTCGCAACAGTTTGATGAAAAACTCAGCAGTAATGTCAGCATATCAGCAGCTCAGTGGCCGTTAAATACCCTGGCTTTGTGAAAATGCACAATAAATATAAAAGGTATTTTTAAAACACTGGTTGAAACCCTCCTCCATTGGATTGAATGGAGACGAGAAGGTTATGCATACAGAGCAAGGGCTGTGGGTTAGAACACTTCATCGGTGATATTGTGAGACTAGTTTCAGACATTGGCACTATTCTCAAAAGTGATACACCTTTGCTATTGTGGAAATTCCGTATGCATCTTAGAAGATAGGAAGCTGCTTTATACCCAGTCTGACTACTGGTCCATTAAGCTCACCATTGCCCACACTGGCTGACAGCAGGGCTTCAGACAGAGCAGTCTCTCCCAGCCCTACTGGAAGACGCCTAGGATTGACTCTGGAGATGCTCCACCACTGAGCTGCAGCCCTGGCCCAGCACAATTAGGGAAATTCTGAATGGAGATCTAGGAACTTGCTGGAAACTACCATCAGCACCGCTCCATTGATATCCAAATATGTTTAAGTTACAAGTGCTACAAGGCTGTGTTAGCATGGTTGTGTCTGACATTGGTGGGGATTTTTGGGGGGGAGGGGATCAGATGAAGACCTTGTGCCTTTTAAAATGTTGTTGTTGATGTTAATGTTAATGTTGATGTTGATGCTGATGCTGATGCTGATGTTGTTGTTGTTTGAAATGTCCACATAACAAACATTTAACCTGGGGACCCTCCAGAATTCTGGTGTTTTGTTTTGTTTTGCTTTGTGGGTGGCTTCCGCAACATGCCATTGATGCGCTCATTGCGCATTTGTGGCGGTGGGTTCATTGTTCTGTCATGCTCCCCTAATGCTATTGCAATATCGCGTCTGAAGGAGCATCTCCACTCCCATCGTTCAGCCTGAGGTCCAGCTCTGAGGGCCTTCTGGCGGTTCCCTCACTGCAAGAAGCAAGGTTACAGGGAACCAGGCAGAGGGCCTTTTCGGTGGTGGCACCCGCCCTGTGGAACGCCCTCCCATCAGATGTCAAAGAAATAAACAACTATCTGACGTTTAGAAGACATCTGAAGGCAGCCTGGTTTAGGACGGGCCTGAAGAGTATTGAAAATGAGATAATGTCTAACTTCCCCATCATGAGCACCCAAACCATCATTAATACAAAGCAAAAAATAAAAAATAAAAACCTGGCATTTCTGTGAGTTCTTCTTAAATCTTGTCCTTTTGTCTTCAGCTCCAGCCCAGCCCAAGGAAGAGGCAATGGGTCATGAAAATGTAACATCCTGGACAGAGTTTCATCTTGTGGGGCTTCTGCATCTAAGGACCCCCACCTTATTTTTTAGCATCCTTCTGTTTATGGCTTTCGTTGCTCTGGTGGGAAACTGTCTCCTGCTGCTCCTAATCCAAATGGACTCCTCGCTTCATACGCCAATGTACTTTTTCCTTAGTCAACTGTCCTTCATGGATATGGGCCAGGTCCTCATTGTAGTCCCTAAAATGTCTGTGAACTTTTTAACGCAGAGGAGCACTATTTCGCTCAGCGGTTGTGTTGCCCAGATCTTCCTCACTCTGACCATGGGGAGCTCAGAGAGCCTCGTCCTGGCCGTCATGTCTTACGACAGGTACGTGGCCATCTGCAGGCCCTTGCAGTACCCAATCCTCATGCGAAGAACCACCTGCCTCGTCTTGACAGTTGGGATCTGGACTACGGCATTGCTGACCATCATGGTCATTGCGATTTACGTCCACTCTCTGCCGTACTGTGGCTCGAACATGATCGACCATTTCGTGTGCGAGTTCCCAGCTTTGCTGAAGTTGTCCTGTGCCGACACCTCTGCCTTTGAGATCGTGGTATACCTTGACAATGTGGTCCTACTCCTCTTCCCCATCTCAGTCATTGTTTCCTCTTACGTCGCCATTTTGGTGCAAGTCTTGAGGATGCGCTCAACTGAGGGAAGGCACAAGGCCTTGGGGACTTGCCTGTCCCACTTCTGTGTCGTGGGCATCTTCATTGGGGCATCTATGCTGACCTATACCGCCCCTATGGACTCTTACTCAGCACAAAGGGCCATGATCTACTCGGTGTGCATTACTGTTGTCCCCCCAATGCTCAACCCTTTTATCTACAGCTTGCGCAACAGGGATGTCCTAGCAGCTCTGCGAAAGCTCTTTGTGAAATGCACGCCGTAGTAACGGCGCCTAGAGAAGCAACAAAATTTCACACTCGTTCAGTTTTCAAAATAAATATTCATGGTTTTAAGGTAGAACCACGACACCATGTCAAACGCATTTGCAACAGTGAGTGGGGAAGAAATACATATCCATACTGATTTGGTACATTAGCTTACAAAATTATAGGAATCGCTCCGTTTCCATGGCAAATCTTCTTTACCTTGTTACCTCTGACTCAAAGGTGGACCTTCAGATCTTGTCAGATGAGACTGCAGCTTCCATCATCCCTGCCACTTGGACACTGGGGAGCCAGTGGGTATAATGGTTCAAGTGTTGGACTTTGAGGGTTCGAATCCCCACTCAGCCATGAAGCTCACTAGGTGACCTATGGTCAGTCACTCTCTCTCAGCTTAACCTACTTCATAGTGTTACTGTGAGGATAAAATTAGTGGAGGGAGAGAACCATGTCCACTACCTTGAACTCCCTGGACAAAAGTTGGGATATAAATGCAATAAATAAATGGAACAAATAAAATGAATGTATGTGGGCAGAAAGACAGCAAAATATGGAAGATGGAAACATAGAAAGAGAAGGGCTGAAGCAATAAGGTAACTCACAGGGTCTAATTCAGGTTGATTAAGGGTGTTGATCATTCTAATAGAATAATGCACCAGTTCTAGGGATCAATACAGCTATTTCACTGCAGGTAAAGTCCGTTTCTACAGTAGCTAGTCCTTCAGAAACACAAGAGTGAAATTGAACACTTTTTAAATCTAGAGCATCCTCTGACTCTCTGCAATGCACATCACGCTTATCACTCAGAGCAAAAACCAAAGCACACACAGAGATCTGGGGCATGTGCAAAGTTCCAATTGCACTGAGCTAGTTAATAACAAGGTGCTTATGATCTTTATCCACACATTTTGCTCACCATTTTATCTTCTGTAACCATTTTGGCAGATTTTATCCACAAAGCCATTTTATCCTCTGCATGCTGTTTTGGCATTTTGTAAGACTAAACAGATTTCTACTTTGTCCAAACAGGGACTCAGCAATCATGTGCTAATTCCCCCTAGAAATTAAGGAACAATGCAACAACCCCATGGCATAGCATGACTCGGGGCACATAATCTTGAAATATCATGCCTACTTGGGATGTGGGTAGCACCACTTGGGATGTACCACTGAGCCTCTTGGGCTTGCTGATCGGAAGGTTGGTGGTTCGAATCCCCACAATGGGGTTAGGGTTAGGGTGAGCTCCCATTGCTCTGTCCCAGCTTCTGCCAACCTAGCAGTTTGAAAGCATACCAGTGTAAGTAGATAAATTGGTATTGCTATGGTGGGAAGGTAAACGGCATTTCCATGCGCTCTGGTTTCCATTACGGTGTTCCGTTGCACCAGAAGTGGTTTAGTCATGCTGGCCACATGACCTGGAAAGCTGTTTGTGGACAAATGCCAGCTTCCTCGGCCTGAAAGCGAGATAAGTTCCACAACCCCGTAGTCACTTTTGACTGAACTTAACCATCCAGGGGTCCTTTACCTTACCTTTTACATTTACTTGTTGATCCAGATTTATACACATGTAGGTTAATGTCACATTAACACGCCTAAACTGTGCAGTGCTTGTCATTTCAATTTCAATGCCCCCATGCCACCAAATGCATGGGTTTTTTGAGATCTGTGGTACAATCCACATCACATACACACAGAGAGTGATTGAGGACTGTTGGAGAGGATAAGTGCATATCAGAACTATGTGGGTGGAACCAACTGAGTGAATTTCCTGCGTACTATGAATGCAGTCAGCTCCACTCAAAGGGCCAAGGTCACCATGCCAAAGGCACACATCCCAGTAGTGGACCCATTGACGAAAGAAGAGCCTGCTGGATCAGGCCAATGGCCCATCTAGTCCAACATCCTGTTCTCACAGTGGCTGAAGATGCCAGAAACTCCAGACCCTCCAAGTGTCCTATTTTCCAGGGACAGTCCCGGATTTACAGAAGCCATCCCTGTTTCTGATTTGATCCCTGGAATGTCCCGCTTTTCCTCCCCAATTGCTGATGCTCGGGGGCACTGAATGTCACATTGCAAGTCAAAATATTCAGGCAGGCCTAAAAAATAGTTTGGCTATTACAGTGGTATCTCGGTTTAAGTACACAATTAGTTCCGAAAGTCTGTACTTAACCTGAAGTGTACTTAACCTGAAGCGAACTTTCCCATTGAAAGTAATGGAAAGTGGATTAATCCATTCCAGACAGTCCGCGGAGTACTTAAACTGAAAGTACTCAAACCGAAGCGTACTTAAACCAAGGTATGACTGTACTGGGAAAACTAGCTTTAACTATATGGACCTTTGTCAGCAAGCTGATGTCTCTGCTTTTTAAGATGCTGTCTAGGTTTGCCATTGCTTTTCTCCCAAGAAACAGAAGTCTTTTAATTTTGTGACTGCTGTCACCATCTGCAGTGATCATGGAACCCAAGAAAGTAAAATCTCTCACTGCCTCCATTTCTTCCCCTTCTGTTTGCCAGGAGGTGATGGGACCAGTGGCCATGATCTTGGTTTTTTTGATGTTGAGCTTCAGACCATATTTTGCGCTCTCCTCTTTCACCCTCATTAAAAGGTTCTTTAATTCCTCCTCACTTTCTGCCATCAAAGTTGTGTCATCAGCATATCTGAGGTTGTTGATATTTCTTCTGGCAATCTTAATTCCGTCTTGGGAATTCTCTATTTTCATTGGAGAAATGTTGGAGGGTATGGAGTTATCCAGCCCCTGAGTCGCCTGAAGGCAATCCTGTATAGGGAAGTTTTAAAAGAATGTTTAATGTTTTATTATGTTTTTATATATTTTGGAAGCAGCCCAGAGTGGCTGGGGCAACCCAATCAGATGTGTGGGGTATAAATAGTAAAATTATCAATATGGAATGGGACGTTCTTATTTTCATTGGCAAAATGTTGGAGGGTATGTATAATATACTCAGCACTGAGGCCTTGGTTGGCAGCTAAATAATTGTGAGCCAGATTCTTAATAACTGATAATAAATGAACCCCATTCACCCTCTACATATTAGGGAGGTGTCTGCAGCCCATATTGAAGCAGCCTGTATTGGAGAAATTCTGACAACCTTAGAACTGATGCTACCCTGATGCTAAGTATTCTTGAGTTATGCTCAACCCAAATTGTTGGACCAGTTAAAAAGGTTTGGTGTCAGATTGAAAGCCCAATTCAATACATATTTATGCCTCTCACAAGGAATCGGGACGGGAAGGGAAGGGAAGGGAGGGAGGGAGGGAGGGAGGGAGGGAGGGAGGAAGGAAGGAAGGAAGGAAGGAAGGAAGGAAGGAAGGAAGGAAGGAAGGAAGGAAGGAAGATCCCAGATCCATAGCTGCCAAGTTATCCCTTTTTTAAAGGGATTTTCCCTTATGCTGAATAGGCTTCCTCGTGAGAAAAGGGAAAACTTGGCAGCTATGCCCAGATCCTTTCTATCAAACTTTGGTGGGAGGAGGAGGAGGAGGAGGAGGAGAAGGAGGAGGAGGAGGAGGAGGAGGAGAAGAAGAAGAAGAAGAAGAAGAAGAAGAAGAAGAAGAAGAAGAAGAAGAAGAAGAAGAGGAGGAGGAGGAGGAGGAGGAGGAGGAGGAGGAGGAGGAGGAGGAGGAGGAGGAGGAGGAGGAGTTTGGACTTGATATCCCACCTTTCAATCCCTTTCAAGAGTCTCAAAATGGCTAACAGTCTCCTTTACCTTCCTCCTCCACAACAAACACTCTGTGAGGTGAGTGAGGCTGAGAGACTTCAAAGAAGTGTGACTAGCCCAAGGTCACTCAGCAGCTGCATGTGGAGGAGCGGGGAAGCAAACCCAGTTCACCAGATTACGAGTCCACCTCTCTTAACCACTACACCACCCTGGCTCTCATCAGTTCCAATAAAGTAAATTATGATGGAAAGGCAAACTCCCAGCTACATTCAAATATCCCCACAGGAGCGTATTTTCTCTACCCTCTTGAGAAATTCCCTCTAGTCCAGAGAGCTTCTGTGTTGGGATGTGGGCTACAGGTGAGAGAGTCAGCCACTCCTTCAGACCGCTCTTGCTCTCCCTTGGAAAGGTTGACAAGTATTTGGACAGGTAGGAGGAGACCTAGAAAGGGACAGTTACAGAGACATAAGGTATAAAGGGAATCAAGCAGAAGAACGTCAACCTCATCAAAGAACAGGGAGAATGAGAACTGAATGGAGGCTTGTACTTCTCCCCAGAATCTTCTGCTCCCTCATTCATGTTATTTAGTGGACATTAGCTTGGAGGAACCCATGTCTGCAGAAGCAGCATATGGTGCTATCTTTAGATTCCCATTATCTAATGGGGCAGGCAATATACTGTTTGAAACCTGATTTGTAGCTTCCACTTCTGGAAGTATTACTTAATATGTTGGGGAGCCAAAATTCCCAAATATGCAGGAGTGTGATAGTTTCTCCTTGGAGCTTTTAAATACTGATCGTGAAAATGCTGGTTATAATATAGATCCAAAGAAGGCACATTTTTTTCTTACTGCTAGACCCTGTGGGACTAAGTAAAGATTTTGCAGAGATAAAGTAGGAGATGTAGATTTTAAAATGTTCCTTTACAAGAAGAGAGACCATTCTTTATAGTTCACAAGGTCTAGATTGTTTTTCCAGCTGACCTCATATCAAGCAATTTAGGGTTCGTGATTCTGAATATTTTAAGATGTGAAAAGCAATCAAGAAAATTAAATATTGATTGTGATTTTTCTCTCTCTTTTTCTTTTGGAGTTATAGAAATATTTATGGTTTTCAAAATGTAAGAAAAAAAATGTCATTATCTCAGAGTAACAACTCTGTTCTAAAGAATGTACGTACTGTGAATCATTTTTTGCCTGCAACAAGAAAAAGGCTGGAACACTTTAAACTGAATTATTGTCAATAGTTTATGGTGGAGGACATGAGCAAGATTGAATTAAATCAATGGTTGGAGCACTGAAGGTTTACAGCAGAACATCTAAAGACCAACAGCTTCTTAAAAATCACATCGGTTTTCTACTTGCTGGCAGAAAGACATGCGTTAGACACAGGTATGTGATTCTTAATATTAATATAGGTTGCATTTTCAACACAAATTGATTCATTTTGGCATTTATGATGATGACAAGATCAATTTTCATATACAAAATCCTTTGCAAGTGAATCTGGGACAGGCAAACACAATCCAAAGGGGGAAAACACAAGTGTGTGTGTGTGTGTGTGTGTGTGTGTGTATGTATGTATACCAGCACACCTGAAATTGTGAACCTAATTCTGGTGCTGAGAGAGCAAATTGGTTTGGGTTGTTGTTTGAGGTGAAGGATCTTTCTTGCTTCAGTATCAATTATATGGTTGCATCCCTATGTTTAAAAACACAAAATTCAAGGTGAGAAAAAGATCCCATAATCAGAAATGCATATCAACAGAGAACAGAAATCTACACGAACACAGAATTCTATGGCATATTCTACACTGACTTTGGGCAGAATATATAGTTCCCTTTGTGTGCTTATCAGAGCCTTTGAAGTAATGTGAATGTTACTTTAAAAAAAAAGTTTACCATTTCTCCAATGAACTCAGGGCACTATGGGTGATACCCAGAGATTTTTTCTTTTCAGCCGGAACTCGCCGGAAATCAGTTCCAGCACCTCTCAGGTAGGTGCCATTGTCATTTATAAGAGAACAAGGGAGGTGTTTGTTGTGAGTTCCAGCACCTCTTTTTCTAGAAAAATAGCACCACTGATACCCACTTTAGTGTCCGGTGTAATATTGTCACTGTACCACTTCTTTACAGTGAGATTAAACGAGCCCCCCATTCCCCCCCCCCACAATCTCTCAGTCCTTGTTACACTGAGAGGTAGCAAGTGGTCTTTTGTTTGTTGCCATTTGGTAACCCTGCTATCTTCCAGAAGAATTTGCACAACCTATAGTTCAATCTGGCAACTCATGCCATTGGCATCTATGCAAATTTGCCACTTCAAACTTTGGCACCATTGCAAATTGCTAACCGAAAGCATTCGTTAGCTGGGGAGTTACCTTTGAGTTTTGAGACACAAAGACACTCGGGGAGCCTTTCTCTTACTCACTTCTTTTCTGTGTCTCCCCTCTGGCCATGTTGTCAAGTGAAGACGAGCAACTTACTTTTAGGAAGAGCTAAAGGGAAGGGGGGAAGATGCAGTGCACAAATGATTGGGAAAATACAGCTATCAGGCTAAGGAAGTCTTTCAAGCTAAAAAATAAATAAATGGCAGGATCTGGTCTTGGTCATCATTCCTCCTGATCCATGACCCACCAAATACAATGGCTGTATTTTGTGATTTGGGAATGGTGAATAAGTCAGACCATCAAAGCCCAAATGACCAATTTTATCCAGCTCCTAGCTGCTAATAAGTGCTGTGAAGAACTCTACAAGAAGCCCATCACAAAGCCAAATGGCTACTTCTGGGTGGTTACAAGGCTGTTGAAACTACCCAGTCCTCACAGCTGTGTCACAATACTGGATTTCCTCACTCTCTCCCTTTTAATTATTGTTAATATGACATGTTTTTATGTTGGCTAAGCCATTGTGTGAGGTCACAATATGGTAAGATAAAACTGATAAACTATCCCCCCATTGACTTTTTATACTCATTTTTTGTGCTTGTATTTATTCAGCATAAGAAGTAGAGATTTGAGAACGATGTGTTTGTTTATTGTTTTGCATCCTTTTTTATTCTATATATTTATCTATCTCTTTTCCTCTTTTCTCATTAAGATGTTCTGTATAGTTCGTTCATACTGTACTGTTCCATTGTTCTGCCTGTGCTATAAAATTTTAGCAACAAAAATTATAGAAACAAAAACTGATAAGTACTGTGTCCAGTTCTGGGCACCACAGTTCAAGAAGGATACTAACAAGCTGGAACGTGTCCAGAGGAGGGCAACCAAAATGGTCAAAGGCCTGGAAACAATGCCTTATAAGGAACGACTTAGGGAACTGGGTATGTTTAGCCTGGAGAAGAGAAGGTTAAGGGGTGATATGATAGCCATGTTCAAATATATAAAAGGATGCCATATAGAGGAGGGTGAAAGGTTGTTTTCTGCTGCTCCAGAGAAGCGGACACGGAGCAATGGATTCAAGCTACAAGAAAGAAGATTCCACCTAAACATTAGGAAGAACTTCCTGACAGTAAGAGCTGTTCGACAGTGGAATTTGCTGCCAAGAAGTGTGGTGGAGTCTCCTTCTTTGGAGGTCTTTAAGCAGAGGCTTGACAGACATATGTCAAGCATGCTTTGATGGTGTTTCCTGCTTGGCAGGGGGTTGGACTGGATGGCCCTTGTGGTCTCTTCCAACTCTATGATTCTATGATTCTATAACCAATAAAATAAAATAAATTAGCATATAACATTATGGTGGGAAACTCTTTGAAAGGGGCAGCCTGGGCTGGATCTATGTCCTCTCTTCCCAGGTTTCCTCCATTTCTCCAACAGGATGGTTTTAGCTGCATAGCTTACCTACAAAAACCACTTGTAACTGAAGATGGCATGTTTTATTTTTAAATGTTGTCATTCCACAGTTATAATATTAAGGGTGCTTTACCTAATTTTTTTCACAGGAAAGTGTGAATTCCATTCCCCACATGTTCTCTCCTTGTATCTTACTCAGCTGAAATCCGGACAAATGAAGAAGGAATGGAGGATGAGAATAAAACATCGTGGACGGAGTTTGTTCTTGTTGGACTTCAGCATCAGAAGTCGCCCACCCTTTTCCTTGGCGCCATCCTCTTCATGTCCCTTATCGCCCTCCTTGGAAACAGCCTCCTCCTGTTCTTAATTAGAGTGAGCTCTGGCCTTCGGACCCCAATGTACTTTTTCCTCAGCCAACTGGCCTTCATGGACCTCTGCCAAGTTCTCTCCATTGTTCCCAAAATGGCCGTGGATTTCGCAACCCACAGCTACACCATTTCACTCTATGGATGTGTCGTCCAGATTTTTGTCACGCTGGTCATGGGAGGAGCAGAGTGCCTCATCTTGGCAACCATGTCATATGACAGGTACGTGGCTATCTGCAGGCCGCTGCAATATCCGGTCCTCATGAGGAGCAAAATCTGCAACATCATGTCAGTCGCTTCCTGGTTCTGGTCTTCTGTGCAAGCCCTGAACTGTTCCCTCTATGTGCTGCCTCTTCCCTACTGCAAGTCCAATGTGATTAGACACATCGGTTGTGATTATACAGCACTTTTAAAGCTTTCTTGCTCTGACAATTCTGCATTTGAAAAATCAATATACCTCGGAACATTCCTAGTATTCCTCATCCCCATCACAATCATCCTAGCTTCCTACACAGCCATCCTCCTTCAGGTCCTGAGGTCCCGCTCCTCCGGAAGTAGCCACAAGGCCCTGGGGACCTGCTTGTCCCACTTGTGTGTGGTGGGGGTCTTCTATGGTGCGGCCATTTTAACATACATGACACCCGTATCTTCCTATTCAGCAGAAAAGGCTATGATCAACTCAGTGTTCATGACCATTGTCCCAGCCATGCTGAACCCATTCATATACAGCCTGAGGAACCGGGATGTTCTAGCAGCTCTGAGGAGACTTTAGGGAAAATGCATATTGTGTAAATAGTTGGACAAGGAAAAAAATATCCATGACTTTTAGGAGCTTACAGACAATGCTGCTGCTGCTACTACTGTGATTTGCTTTCTGTGAGGAATCTTAGTGCTATTTTACAAAACAATAAAAACATTCATATACCCATTTCATATGTACAAACCGCTAAATAATTGCACAAGTAAAAATATTTTTTTAAAAACCCATTACATACATAAAAACAATTTCAGATTCAACACAGATGGCAAGTGGGATGACTTGGAAGATTTGCTGGAAGAAAATAACGACAAAAGCAAGTTTGTCCAAACATATTTTAATCTTTTCATTGGAAAGAAAAACTATCCAATTGCTTTCATGGGGAACACGCTGAGGCAGCCTGCCTTTCCTCCCCACCCAATTCCCTGCCCCCTGTGTATGCCCGATTGCTCCGGACAGCCCAACCCAGAGCTGCTTCTGCTTGACTCTGCCAAAGTCCAGATCTCCCTTACAGTCATACCTTGGTTTAAGTACGCCTCGGTTTGAGTATTTTCAGTTTAAGTACTCCGCGGACCCGTCTGGAACGGATCAATCTACTTTCCAGTACTTTCAATGGGAAAGTTCACTTCAGGTTAAATACACTTCAGGTTAAGTACGGACTTCCGGAACCAATTACACTCATACTTCGGGTTAAGTACACTTCAGGTTAAGTACTTCGGGGACCCGTCTGGGACGGATTAATCCACTTTCCATTACTTTCAATGGGAAAGTTCGCTTCAGGTTAAGTACGCTTCAGGTTAAGTACAGACTTCCGGAGCCAATTGTGTTTGTAAACCGAGGTACCACTGTATTTGGTTTCAGCTTTGGCTGGGCCCAGTGCTCAGACCTAATGTACATTATTCCATCAAATGTCTGAGTCACGATCCAGAGAAAGGCTTCTTAAACAAAGAGCAGCATTGCTGCAAGACAGGCGCGGTTGGTGGTAAGAGGTAGTTCTGCAATCCTGGCCTCCCAGTAGCAGCATCCCTGCTATTTATGGGAGGAAGTGATGGGGTGGTGAATGGCAGCGCTGAGAGCAGGGCAGTTTGAGTGAAGTGGAAGAGCCCAAGCTGTCACAATCTTCCCACCACCCTGTCCCACCCTACTAGACATCCTGGTACATAGCAGTGACGCTGCTGCCGAGAGGCTGAGCTTGCAGTGTCTCCCCTCACTGCTGGCTATTCCTGCTCCAAGCACTTGTCCCTGTTTGAACTCACACAAGAGAATTTGAGCTTTGCATAGCTCTGCTCAGTCATGGCCTGGCATTCAGAGTCCAAACTCTAAATATACCATACTTTTCCGTGTATAAGACTATGTTTTTTTCCTTTTAAAATCATGCTAAAAAGTAGGGCTCGTCTTATACATGGACGGTCCATAGGGTGGACGTTTGATTGGTTGCTGCCGCAGCTGTCATCAGCTATATTGCATGTTATTGGTTGCTTTGTCAAAGGGTGGTTTTGATTGGCTGATGCTCTGGCAGTTGGCCGGGCGATTGGCAGCTCCTGCCGGCAATGGGACAGACGGGATGTGGATTTTGTGACATGTGCAAAAGCTCAACAACCCTGGGCAATCCTCCACAAAAAGGCTCAACAACTCTGTGGCATCTCCCCCCATTTTCTTAAATCCGAGTCCCCCAAAATAGGGGTAGTCTTATACCCAGGGGTGTCTTATAGACGGACAAGTACAGTACTTTTTGAAGTGAGGCAATGAGAACTGCACACAGTGCTCCAAATGTGATCACACAATAAATTTCTATCATGGTATTATGGTATCTTCAATTTTATTTTCAGTTCCTTTCCTAATGATCCCTGGCATGGAATTAACCTTTTTTCATAGCTACCACACACTGGATACCTTACGACCCCAAGGCCTCATTCCTGGTCTGTCTTTGCCAGTTCAGAGCCTGTGTCAAGTGTAGGTCGACAATAAAAACATGGCGTCCATGCCGTTAATGTTTTATTCAAAGCAACTAAAACAGTGCAGGAATAGTTATCGCAGCAACTCTTCCCAGTAGGTCTTGCCTCAATGAGGCAGTGGCGAGATGTGCGTTCGAAAACGGGAGCATTTACTTCTGGGTTTTCAGCCTTCAGGTTTGAGACGTTCTAGAGCAGAGATTTTGAGATACACTCATACTCCCCAACAGTTGGATCACTCTCTATGTGTATGTGATGTGAAGGCAATCACAAAGCATTTGGGGTGCTTGCTGGTAGAGATGGTGTGTGTGTGTGTGTGTGTGTGTGTGTGTGTGTGTGTGTGTGTGTGTGTGTGTCTTCCCTTAGGCAATAATAAATGGCAATTATCTTTAAAAATAGCCTGGCTTTTTCTTTCTTTCTTGAGACCATCTATCTATAAGATTAATAGCAGTAACTTAGTGAATGTTGACATAGCAACAATGACCAAGTTACTGGCATCCATAAGATGTTTGTAGGCCATTGGTCAGGAACTACATGAGTAGATCTCTCAAGACCTGTTTTGGACATGTACTTGTTGCATATTTCCTGCTAAACCATGGACATAATATTGAAATTTGACCCTCTCTCAAAGGAATTCAGCTGGTCGAATGTGAGAATTTGTTGACGTTTCCTGCTGGCCCCTAAAATGTAAAGAATTACCAGAAGCAATGTGAAGTTACAATAATCACTATCATATGTTAGAAGAAGTTCTAACAATCACTATCACAACTGAGGTGTGGAGAAAGACCATAAAGAATGTTACGTGAAAGTTCTCTTCCCCTGTGAAAGGGGCTTCCTTTTTTTTTACTTTTTACTTTGCCTCATTCTCTGTGCACTTTAGAATTTCTTTAGAGTTTTGGTGGCTTTGTGGTTTACATTCCTTTCATCTAGCAAAGTGGAAGGGGGGGGTTGGTGTTGGTGGGTGGGAATAGATGAGAGTTTCCATAAGGAAAATGTGCTTTGAAAGTATGTTTGAAGTTTGAGTTGTAGCTTCCAATGTGCCTTAATTGAAGTCAGGGGGCCAAAATTCCCAAACGTATAGCAGAGTGATTTCTCCTATAAAATCTTCATGAATATTTTAAATATTGTTGGCAAAAATGCTGGTTGTGATGCAGCAGATGTAGATTTTTAAAATGTCCCTATATAAGAGAGACTATTTTTTAATAGTTCAGAGAGTCTGAATTGTTTTTGCAACTGATCTCAAAACAAGGAATTCAGTCTTTATAATTCTGAATATTTTAATATGTGGAAAGCAATCAAGAAAACACTACCTTAAAGCACTAAATATTGATTGTGATTTTTTTTTATTCCTTTTGGAGTTATAAAAATATTTCTACTTTTCAAAATGTAGGCAAGGTAAGTCATTAATTCAGATTAACAACTCTTTCACAGAATGTAATGCAAATCATTTTTTGCCTACAACAGGGAAAATGTTGCAACCCTTTAAACTGAATTGTTGTCAATTAGTTTAGGGGAGTGCTATGGAAGAGATGAGAAAGTTTTAATTAAATCAATGGATGGAGCACTGATAATTTACAGCAGAGGACTTATATACCAGCTTCTTTTAAAATATAAGTTGTTTTTCTGCTTGCTGTTGCAAACATATGCATTAGACACAGGTATGTGACTCTTCTCATTGTCATTGCAATCTAATTCTTCTTTCCTTTTCTGTTTTGTATTGTTCTTTGGTGACAACACAAATTTTCATAAAGAAAATCCTTTGCAAGAGAATCTTAAACAGGCAAAGATAGACAGTTTATGGAACTGGCTGAGATGACCAGAAGAATCCGCAACCAGGGGGAGGAAGCGATAGAAGAAGAATGGAAAGATTCTAAGCTATATTTTTTAAAAAATATGCAAAAGTAACATATTAAGAATAGAATTAGGCTGCAAATAATCTGTGGAATCTATGAATGTGTTAAGTGATAGGAGTAAAATAAGATTATATAAGGTGATTAAAATGGTTTAGAAATTGCTAAAAATATAAATTTGCCAAAGAACCACAGTGGACAGGAACCCGAGGGGGGTCCCCATATATAATGTGAGGGGGGAAAGGAATAAGTAATTTGATTCTGTGTGTTTATTTTTCTTGTAGTGTTATTATTGTAGTGTTTTTCTTTTGTGTCTTTTTCTTTGTATTTTGAAAAATTCTAATAAAAATTATTATAAAAAGAGAGAGACCAAAGGAAAACCAAATTATATAGCGATACACACACACGCCACTATAAAGTTTTCACTCCATAAGTCGCTGAAGAATTGATGCTTTTGAATTATGGTGCTGGAGGAGACTCTTGAGAGTCCCATGGACTGCAAGAAGATCAAACCTATCCATTCTGAAGGAAATCAGCCCTGAGTGCTCACTGGAAGGACAGATCCTGAAGCTGAGGCTCCAATACTTTGGGCACCTCATGAGAAGAGAAGACTCCCTGGAAAAGACCCTGATGTTAGGAAAGATGGAGGGCACAAGGAGAAGGGGACGACAGAGGATGAGATGGTTGGAGAGTGTTCTCGAAGCTACGAACATGAGTTTGACCAAACTGTGGGAGGCAGTGGAAGACAAGAGTGCCTGGCGTGCTTTGGTCCATGGGGTCACGGACGACTAAACAGCAACAAGCCTTTTATTAAACAGCACTGCCCTCTCTTCCAGAGGTGGTTGTACTCCATTTCCCATCATTTCTAGACAGCATGGCCAATGGTCAGGGTCAATGGAAGTTGGAGCCCCTACAACTTCTGGATGCCATCATATCGGATAACCTTAACCCTCCCTCACTCTGACCTACCTAGCAGCCTGTCTGGGAGTAGAAATGAAAGGGTGGACTAAAGAAGTAATGAATGAATGCACAAAATGGATCATACTGTATTCTAAAGCTTTTTAACGATTTTACAGATACGGTACACAAAAGCTCGGCATTCTATCCAATCTCAGCCTAAGCTTGAGAATGTAATACAGTGGTACCTCTACTTACGAATAACTCTACTTACGAATGTTTCTACTTATGAATGGAGCTCTGTCTGCCATCTTGGATGCGGTTTAGATAGAATTTTTTTCTACTTACGAATTTTTAGATAGGGTTGCTTCGAATTACGAATTTTTTCTCCCAATGCATTCCTATGGGATTCGACTTACAATTTTTTCCGACTTACGAATGTGCGTTCGGAACACATTAAATTCGTAAGTAGAGATACCACTGTACACTGTTCATAAACATTCTTGTACCTACATCCATTTTCTGATTAAATTTGCTCATCTGTGATAGACTTTTTATGTATAAGACAGTGGATGTTATCATAAATGAACATTATGGAACATCACATTGGAAGAAGAAGAAGAAGAAGAAGAAGAAGAAGAAGAAGAAGAAGAAGAAGAAGAAGAAGAAGAAGAAGAAGAAGAAGAGTTTGGATTTGATATCCGGCTTTATCACTACCCTAAGGAGTCTCAAAGCGGCTAACATTCTCCTTTCCCTTCCTCCCCCACAACAAACACTTTGTGAGGTGAGTGGGGCTGAGAGACTTCAGAGAAGTGTGACTAGCCCAAGGTCACCCAGCAGCTGCATGTGGAGGAGCAGAGACGCGAACCCGGTTCACCAGATTGCGAGTCCACCACTCTTAACCACTACACCACACTGGCTCTCCACACTGGTAGTCCTTCTCCAAGTTGACCCATTGCAATTACTGGACATGACTAATTTAAGCGTGTTAATTTCAGTGGGTTTTCTCTGAGTAGGACTAGTTTGGATACCAACCAAATAAATTATGGCCTCTGCAAAAGGTAAGAATTACATACCTGAGTTGACTGCTCCTGTTGAGTAGGAGAGGAAAGTGTAGGCTTTAAAAAAGGAATTTAGTGGCAAATGCTCATTTGAAACATTCTGCTGCTCCTGCTGAATCAATTAAATGTTGTTCCTCATTTTTCTTTGGCTGATCAAACTATGCGCTGTGATCCAATTAAAATAGGTTACGAGTCAACTCTTCTTCTACTTCAAAAATGCTTTTCACTACATGCTTCAAGAAAAAATGACCTGTCATTTTAAATTAATGAGATACGCTGAAAATATTTTTATATTCAAAAGCAGAGGGGGGGAATGTCATGGCTACTGAGTTACTTATGCCTTTGCTTCCTTTTGACATACAGTACTTAAGTTTTTGAATTCTAAACCCTAAACAAAACCAATTCATACTCCCTGAAAAAGCAAACATTTCCTAACTTACATTTACAGCGAAATATTTCCTTAGCCCCACTGGCTCCCTATATCTAGAGGCAGGAAAAATATATCTGCCTTTTGATTTTGAAACATTAAAACCAGAACCAGTGTTTCTAATCTCTGCGGAGAAATGCTCAGCCAGCTCCACCCTTAGGGAATTTGGGTCCGAGTCCAAGATTTTAATTGATACCAAACTTTAATGCAGTTCAAAAGTGAAAACTTCCTTTTCACAGTCTGAAAATGCTGTCCTTTTCCTGGACCGTGTTTGATAATATTTTGTTTTATTTATTAATTTAGTTGGTTATTGAATTTATATACCGCCCCACACCTGGGGGGAATCTCAGGTATAAAACTACAGAATACATAATAGAAATAAAACAACAACAACAACAACAACAACAACACACACACACACAAACAAATTTTAAAAGGGCATAGGATGTAAATCAGATCAACCAAATGCCTGGTTAAAAAAGAACGTTTTTGCCTGGCGCCTAAAGGTGTATAATGAAGGCACCAGGCGAACTTCCCCAGGGAGAGTATTCCATAGATGAGGAGCCGCTGCAGAGAAGGCCCGTTCTCGTATTGCCACCCTCCGGACCTCTCGAGGAGGAGGCATACAAAGAAGAGCCTCAGAAGATAATCTCAGGGTCCAGGTAGGTTCATATGGAAAGAGACGGTCCTTGAGGTATTGCAGTCCTGAGTCGTTCTAGGCTTTATAGGTCAAAACCAGCACTTTGAGTTGGGCCTGGAAACTAACTTGTAGCCAGTGCAGTCGGACCAGGATTGGTATAATATGCTCAAACTGTCTTGCTCCGCTGAGCAACCTGGCCACTGAATTCTGCACCGGCTGAAGTTTCCGAACCGTCTTCAGAGGCAGCCCTACTTATAATGCATTGCAGTAATCTAACCTTGAGGTTGCCAGAGCATAGAGAACAGCAGTTAGGCTCTCTCTCTCCAGATAGGGGCATAATATTGAGGATGGTGATGATAATTAATGTTCCTACCCATCTACTGAACAACAAAACAGCGGAAGATTCATATGTTCCGTGCTCAGGTGTTGAGAAGTGTGAGAATAGGACTCTCCACAGCCCCAAGGACTGCATTCCACTGTGGCCGACTTTTTAGGGACCACATGCCAGTAGTAAGCGGGGGTCAAAGCAATATTGGGCATGGTCAAAGTGGGGGTGGCCATAGCTGGCGTGCCACAAACACACCACACACCCTACAAACTCACAGCACACTTGCAAACATGCATGCATACATACATTTATGGACATATCCAACACACACCACACTGACCGACTCCCATCAGTAACTAGACTTTTCTTTTCTAAGACATTTCCACTTTTTTCAAGCCTAGTTGCCTGAGTCTATGCTAACACCACTCGACAAAGTTGGAGGTCTTATCATCCTCTTCTTCCAGGTTTGTTTTTTCCTTCTGGTCATCTCCTGGCATGAAATGATTTGGCAGCTACTTCACGAAGCTAGGGATAAGTTTCCACTCCATGATCCATGTACTCTCAAGATCCCAAGAACCCTAATGGATCAGAGCAAAGCCCCATCTCGTCCACCATCCTGTTTTCAGTGACCACCCCAATGCATCTTGGAATCCCACAAGCAAGACATAATGAGTTGTGTGGCCCTCTCCCACTAATATTCCTCTGCAACTGGACTTCAGAGACATATTACTAGTTACAGGTAGGTAGCCGTGTTGGTCTGACGCAGTCAAAACAAAATAAAAAAATCCTTCCAGTAGCACCTTAGAGACCAACTAAGTTTGTCATAGGTATGAGCTTTCGTGTGCATGCACACTTCTTCAGATACACTGAAACAGATGTCACCAGACCCTTATGTATAGTCAGAGGGTGGGGAGGGGTATTACTCAGAAGGGTGGTGGGAATGGGTGATTGGCTGATAGGAGTGGTAAACAGGCCAAACCCTACGCCAAAGGATAAAGGGACATAAATCTGACATCAGGAATCACAAGACAGAGAAACCAGTAGGAGAACACTTCAGTCTCCCAGGACATTCTATACAAGATCTCAAAGTAGCTGTTTTATTACAGAAAAATTTCATAAACAGACTGGAAAGAGAAGGTGCTGAATTGCAACTCATCACCAAGCTTAAAACCATGGAGAGACCTGGTCTGAATAAGGACACTGGATTCTTATCTCATTATACATGATCAAGCTTTCTTTAGCACCTCAGCCCTTGCTTTTTCCTGCAAGACCAATTGCAGTTGTTAACAGTCGTTAACAGTCATCAACCGCTTTACCACTCTACCATGTAAAAACATGCTGATTTCTGGACCATCCACGGGCCGGATTAAGAAGGTGATTGTGCTGCATCCGGCCCCCGGGACTTAGTTTGGGGACCCCTGACATACACACTCACACCTTAAAGAAAACATTGAAGGTACTCGCAGATATTTAAAGCAATTTTAGGATGCTTTTCCTAAATGAAGCCATACTTTCCCCGCATCATGTAGAGAATGACTGTTCCCCATATAAAAGGGGTGTGCATTTTGCGCAGTCATGCGTAGCACCCTGGGAGCCTCAGGCAGCCCCCAGCAGTTCGGAGGCTGGCACCACCTTCCCGGGCTGGATACCTGTGGTCTCCGCCCACACAGCCAGCCGTCCAATCCGGCCGGGGGAGGTGTTGCCAGGGTGGGATTGGCCAGGTAGGAGGAGGTAACCATCCAGTGCCCACAGCAGAAGGCGAGGCATACCTGGGAAGCAGTCGACGGCTCCAGAGCTTTCCCATCCTCCACTCCCCAAAAATTAATGCTTACATTGCAGGTTAACCTCTTTTCTTCCGCAGGTGAACACGCACGCAGGCGCTGCTACGACAAGGCTGCTGTTGAAGGGCCAGAAAGGAATTTCCCTGCATTGGCAGGTTTCGACTTTCCCGTAGCAATTCGTCACAACTTTGGCCATTGCAGGCCTTGGGCAGAATCCTTTAGACATTTATCAAAACAGGGGGGCATGGGGGAGGTGACCCCCCGCCCCCATTGCGGCGGCAATACCAGGATTCCCGTTAAAGGGGTCTAGGGGGAAGGCATTGACCATTCCCCCAGGGACCGTCATTGCCCTCCCCCTCCAGCGGCGGCCAAGAGGGGGGCGGGCTATCTGCTTGAACATATGTTCTCCAGAGCTAGCCCAACCCCCATATATGGTGGATAACCCGGAAATTACCCAGACCCCCAGGGGGCTGGGAGGATAAACACCCAATGCCTGTGCCAAGGTCTCCCTACACCTGAATCTTAATAAAGTTGTGGCCAATTTTAATACCATAGAACGTCGTCTGGTGTCGTTATTCCGCTCAGGGGCTGCCTGGGGTTTGGGGGGTCTCCGCCTGACCGCACAAAGTATTTTTTTATATATACACAAAGACTGGATGATACCTTTTTTGTAATAAAACCAAGTTCTTTTCCTTTTAAATCATTTGGAACCTTGCCTTCCCCTGTACTTTTACTGCCAGTGGATGGAGACTTGTTTACTAAGCCAGCCTCACGTCCTGGGAGACAGAGGGTCTAAGAGGCAGCTCTGAATACCACTCTTTTTGATCAACTGTTCCTCATTCTCAACCCAGGAACATTACAAACTTATGTGAAATGGTGTTTCAGCTCTAGAAATTATTTATGAGGGGCACACTTCAGGAAGAGTTTCCTTAGGGCTGCTAGAACATCCCTGTTGCGTAGGCTGTATATAAAAGGATTCAGCATTGGAGGGATGATGGTGGTACACATTGAGTAGATCATGGCCCTTTGTGCAGAGTAGGAGGATACTGGGACGGTGTATGTCAGTGCAGCTGCCCCATAGAAGAGCCCCACCACACACAGGTGGGACATGCAAGTCCCTAAGGCCTTGTGTCTTCCTTTGACTGAGCGCATGCCCAGCACTTGCGCAAGGATGGTGATGTAAGAGGCAACAATGGCCGAGATAGGGAGGAGAAGTATCACCACGTCATCAAGATATACCAGTTTTTCAAAGGCTGAGGTGTCAGCGCAGGACAATTTCAGTAAAGCTGGGAAATCACAACCATAGTGCTCAATCACATTTGACCCACAGTAAGGCAGAGACTGGACAAAAATCGCAATGGGCATGATGGAAAGCATTGACAAAGACCAGATCCCAGCCGTCATGATGAGGCAGGTTGTTCTCCGCATGAGGATTGGGTACTGCAAGGGCCTGCAGATGGCCACGTACCTGTCGTAAGACATGGCGGCCAGGACCAGGCATTCTGCGCCTCCCCCGGTCAACGTGAGGAAAATCTGTGCCACACAGCCGCCGAGCGAGATGGTGTTTCTGTGGGCTAAAAAGTTTGCAGACATTTTAGGGACAATAACGAGGATTTGGCCCACATCTATGCAGGCCAGTTGGCTGAGGAAAAAATACATTGGGGCGTGAAGTGAGGAGTCTCTTTGGATCAGGACCAGGAGGAGACCATTTCCCAGCAAAGCAATAATAACCATGAGAAGAATTGCACCAAAGAAGATGTTGGGTGTCCTCAGATGCACGAGGCCCACGAGAAGAAACTCTGTCCATGATGTTGCATTCTCATTTCCCATGATCCCTTTGACCTGAAGACAGAAGGGCAACATTTGTGAAGAAGGAAATAGCCACATCCAACAAGCAAAACAGAAAACCTCCAAGCTTTGGCCAATGCTTTAGCGACATGTCTATTAAAAGAAAAGTTCAAGGAAGTCCATACAATGTTAATTTGACTATTAATGTTTTGTAACAACAAAAAAGAGCATTGGTGCTGTTGGAATTCCACACGTACCAAGACAGGAGATGTGACTCAGGCGGTGTCTATTGACCCAGAGTCCTCCTATGGGTGCAGCTCTGAGGCATATGGCCAAGAAGCTCTGGTCTTTTCAGATTTGGCTTTTAAGCTACGTCACCTCAATCTACTCTGTTCAGTTAAGGAAAACTATATCATTGCATTGAATGTGAGGCATCGCTTTCATCTGGACTCAAAGCCAGTGGTGGGATTGGTAGGGTGCAAAGTAGGGAGACGGAGGGTAGCAGAGCCAGAGTCAATGATAGCCAGAGCCAACTGCAACGAAACTCCAATGCTGTCAATAAATTATGAGATGAAGGGGCAGGGCTGGCCCAACGGCCAGGCTGGGTGGCGCAGGGCGCCAGGGCGCCCGCTCGCCAGGGGGGTGCTGCACAGCTGCGCCCACCCACCACGGAGCTGCACCCCCAGCAGCCGCGCTGTGTGTTGCGCCCGGCCGGCCGCTGGCCCGGCTGTGCAGCTCCGGCCGCGCAGCTCCGCCCGGGAAACGGGGCGGGGTGGGGGCGCCAGAGGATCCGTCGCACCAGGGCGCCAAATATACTTAAGACGGCCCTGCGAAGGGGTCCAGGGGATGGAGCAATCCCCCACTCAACTCCTTTCGCCTTAAAATAAACCCCTCACTACTTCTGGGCTTCTTAGTAATGAAAGTCTAATTCCAGCTTTCGTGGCCTGATCTCATAAAAACTCAAGGGCTACCTACATAAATGAACAACCTCGTGCCTACAGTAAAGCCCCCCCCCCTCAGCTAGGATCCCCACTGTATCAGTTTGCCTCTTCACCTTGGCAAATTTGTGGCACTCTAGGTTTTCACCCTATTGTCCCTTTTGTGTGACTCTAGGGCACAAACTATCCCCCTTTTCCCCGAGGTAAGTTTTGCCCTCTTCTGAGTCTCTACCTCTGTGAGTTTTGATACACTGCTGGAACAACTGAGACGATTCTCCTTGGAACAACAAAGATGGATTTTATTTCCTTGAGAACATAGTTTTGTTTTTTTTCTTAACGATTCATAAGGTTACAAACTTAATTACAGTTGTACACTAACTCTGTCAAACTTTAACTCCAAGTTAACCTAAGCCTAACCTAAACCACCACTAACCTCACTTCACACCCTTCTCCTTCCCTCCTTTGTCCCCACACTCCCCTCTCCCTCTCCAAACGGCTATACCCTCCTCTTTTGAACCGGGAACCCTCCCGCCTCCAAAAGATGCGCTGTCCAGTTAGAGATGGATTAACTCTTTCTAATCCAGGGTGTAATAAATCTTCCATACTAGGGCTAATCCGTTACACCAACTAGTTCTCATTTTGTTCCCATCTCCCTCCTCTCTGGTGAAGTTTGGATTTGATATCCCACTTTATCACTACCCGAAGGATAGTGATAAACATTCTCCTTTCCCTTCCTCCCCCACAACAGACACTCTGTGTGGTGAGTGGGGCTGAGAGACATCAGAGAAGTGTGACTAGCCCAAGGTCACCCAGCAGCTGCATGTGGAGGAGCGGAGACGCGAACCCGGCTCCCCAGATTACGAGTCTACCACTCTTAACCACTACACCACACTGGCTCTCCTGTGTGAGCCTAAGGAGCAGGAAATTGCCACTGGCCTGGAAGAAGTAGCAAAACTGGCAAATGGGGTCTGACTGAGGACTGACTGAGGTTGGCGGGGCAGCCCTCAGGAACCAGCCTCCACTGCCAGCCTACACACTATCATAGCTGCCAAGTTATCCCTTTTTTAAGGGATTTTCCCTTATGCTAAATAGGCTTCCTCGCGAGAAAAGGGAAAACCTGGCAGCTATGCACACTATATATGCATGAAGCTATTGTGCATATACGGTAAATTCTGTGTGGTACCTCTAAGGCTAACCAATTCAGGCTCCACTCCCATCTGGGGATGTTCCACAAGGAATTTAGTGGGGATTACTTCTGAGTAATGTGTGGTTATTGTGACATTACCTGTCACGCTACAAACTGTGACAGCAGGGACTGCTTCTAAACCAAAAGTTAGACACTTTTCGGTTTAGTTAGACACTAAGTACTTATACTGGAAGGACAGATCCTGAAGCTGAGGCACCAATACATTGGCCACCTCATGAGAAGAGAAGACTCCCTGGAAAAGACCCTGATGTTGGGAAAGATGGAGGGCACTAGGAGAAGGAGACGGCAGAGGACAAGATGGTTGGACAGTGTTCTCGAAGCTACGAACATGAGTTTGACCAAGCTGCGGGAGGCAGTGGAAGACAGGAGTGCCTGGCGTGCTATGGTCCATGGGGTCATGAAGAGTCAGACACGACTAAACGACTAAACAACAACAAGTACTTCTACAACAGCAGTGTTTTTGTGACCATGCCTTTGACCACACCTGTGTGACCTTCTCAGTTCCACCTTCTTAACTTCCAGTAACAATAGTTCCCAGGGAGACATTCAAAATGTAGTTTTTGACTAAATAAAATAGTATATTTTTCCTACATGGTGGGAGGAAATGATGTCTTCATTTAGGAAAAGCATCCTAAATATGCTTTAAATATCTGTGAGTGTCTTCAGTGTTTCCTTCAAAGTGTGTGTTTTGTGTGTCTTTAATTTTGTTTGTACTGCTCTTTTTCTCTAGCTTCAGTCCTCATTGTCCCCCTCCAACTCTACAGTTCTATGATTCTATTCATACTCTACGATTCAAGGAGAAAGAATACATGGAATCTCACCATCTCATGAAGTGTGCACTTCATTCCAGTTCTATCATGGGCCAGCCATCCCTCCCCCTTCCACACCCATGAAAAAGCATTTTCCTTGGCACAATCCAGAAAACTAATCCATGCTCCCAAGAAGCAGGTGTCTTTTAATTTCACGACTGCTGTCACCATCTGCAGTGATCAAGGAGCCCAGGAAAGTAAAATCTCTCACTGCAATGACAAACCTAGACAACATCTTAAAAAGCAGAGACCTCACCTTGCCAACAAAGGTCCGTATAGTTAAAGCTATGGTTTTCCCAGTAGTGATGTATGGAAGTGGGAGCTGGACCATAAAGAAGGCTGATCACCAAAGAATTGATGCTTTTGAATTATGGTGCTGGAGGAGATTCTTGAGTGTCCCATGGACTGCAAAAAAATCAAACCTATCCATTCTGAAGGAAATCAGCCCTGTGTGCTCACTAGAAGGACAGATCCTGAAGCTGAGGCTCCAATACTTTGGCCACCTCATGAGAAGAGAAGACTCCCTGGAAAAGACCCTGATGTTGGGAAAGATGGAGGGCACTAGGAGAAGGGGACGACTGAGGACGAGATGTCTGGACAGTGTTCTTGAAGCTACGAACATGAGTTTGACCAAACTGCGGGAGGCAGTGGAAGACAGGAGTGCCTGGCGTGCTCTGGTCCATGGGGTCACGAAGAGTCGGACACGACTAAACAACTAAACAACAACAACAATCCATGCTCTCGCAAGGATGTGAAGAAATAAAGACATCTCTGTGGATCAGCTAACACGACCACTCTGCATGTGGCCGGGCTGTTGTAGCTCATTGAACAGGTGCAGTTTGGGCAGGTCAAAGGTCTCCAATTCTGCTGCGGCACATTTTTAGTGTGGCAAGATGTCAGGAAGCATGTCTGCAAGAACCTTTCCAAAGTTGGAAAGCCGAATAGCCTGGGCTGTGCTTGTTTTGACGAGTGTTGACTTTTTCCGCCTTAAGCTGAACTTCCCTAGTGTTGGGAAATGCTTATAAAATCTGTACTATCAAGAGCCATCGCTCAATAGTGAAGCAAAAACAAAACCACTTACCTTCATGTGCCCATTTCTGGATATATAGAAGAGACAGGAGCTCACCCCGTCGTGTGGATTTGAACCGCCAACCTTCTGATCGGCAAGCCCAAGAGGCTCAGCGGTTTAGACCACAGCACCATTGCTTTATCCCAGCTTCTGCCAACCTAGCAGTTCGAAAGCACACCAGTGCAAGTAGATAAATAGGAGCCGCCGCTGTGGCGGGAAGGTAAACGCGTTTCCGTGCGCTCTGGCACTCGTCACGGTGTTCAATTGCGCCAGAAGCGGTTTAGTCATGCTGGCCACGTGACCTGGAAAGCTGACTGTGGACAAATGCCAGCTCCCTCGGCCTGAAAGCGAGATGAGCGCTGCACCCCATAGCCACCTATGACTGGAGTTAACCGTCCAGGGGTCCTTTACCTTTTACCTTACCATATAGAAAAGACTTTGGATGGAGGAGGCAACGACAGCTCTAAATAAAATCTATGAAAAAGCTATAATAATTAATAGAAATACCTTGTAACATCAGGTATCCTGGTTTACTGAAATGAGGTTGCCCTTCAAAATAGCAGCATCTCAGTGCTGGAAGCCCTAAGTTGTGTCATCTTAGTTAGTTAGTTTGTTTTTTACCCATGATGATTTCAGCCTCTTTCTCAGGGGCTAGGGCTGGAAAGTTCTTCAGAACGCACCAGTTTTAGTTCTCCTGGCAGCATGGTGAAAATCACCTGAGGAAGAACTAAAGAGCAACATTTGGCATTCCTCAGGCACTTCAAAGTTTAAAATATCTGGTAAGGTATTCTTGGTGACTTTTGACTTTAGGGAAATTGGTCCTAAGTCCTTAATTAAGAAGTTGTTGATGGAAACATTGCTCTAAGGAATTCTGTAAGATACGTGATTGCAGTTCTACCTATTGATGTTTATGCAGAATCCTCTACATTTACCTTTTCATTTCCAGATCATGAAGCTGAAGTGGTATTTGTGCATTTGCTGTGTTACCCAGGGGTACCCTTCATTTCCAGCCGTCCTCAAACTGACCTGTCCTTTTGAACCTATTGATTTGGTTGCCTCACCTCAAGAAGGATATTGTAGAGCTGGAAAAGTTTCAGAAAGGGCAACCGAAGTGATCAAGGGGCTGGAGCAACTCCCTGGTGAGGAAAAGTTGCTGAATTTGATACTTTTTAGTTTAGAGAAAAGGCAAATCAGAGATGACGTGATGGAAATTTATAAAATTATTAGGCATGGATTTAAAGATATACACATATTTTTTACATTCGTCCTGACTCCACACAAAAGATTCCATTCCTCTAAAGAGTGTGTGTTGGGTCTATCCAGATTTGTTGGACTTCATCACCCATCATCCCTGATCTAGCTGGCTGAAGCTGATGGGAGTCGGAGTCTAACAACATCTGGAAGGCTACAGGTTCCCCACATCACATCTGGAAAATAGTTAACGCTCTTACCAAGCCGCTCATATTCCAAAAACCGTGCAAATTGCCAAACGAATTTTTGGGGAGAATTCTAGGGACAGAACTACCCAAACTGTATAGAAATTTATTAATGTAGGCGACTACAGTGGCACTGTGGGTTAAACCACAGAGTCTAGGGCTTGCTGATCAGAAGGTTGGCAGTTCGAATCCCTGCAACGGGGTGAGCTCCCATTGCTCGGTCCCAGCTCCTGCCCACCTAGCAGTTCGAAAGCACATCAAAGTACAAGTAGATAAATAGGGACCGCTCTGACGGGAAGGTAAACGGCGTTTCCATGCGCTGCTCTGGTTCGCCAGAAGCAGCTTTGTCATGCTGGCCACATGACCCAGAAGCTGTCTGCGGACAAACGCCGGCTCCCTCGGCCTATATAGCGAGATGAGCGCCGCAACTCCAGAGTCGGACACGACTGGACCTGATGGTCAGGGGCCCCTTTACCTTTACCTTTACAGTGGCAAGAATGTTATTTGCCCCAAAATGGAAAGAAGAAGAAGTCCCAGCGAAAGAAGAATGGATACAAAAACTTATGGAATACGCAGAAATGGTGAAATTTGCCAGAAAAATAAGAAATCAAAATAACAAACTTTTTATAAAAGAACGGAAATGGTTTATTGAATGTTTACAAACAAGCTGTAGACAGATAAGAACATTGGCAGGACTAACCTGCAGTTTTATACATTTAATGTAATAACCTGCAGTTTTATACATTTAAAGTAGATGAGTAAATGATTACCGGTAAGTTAATTTGGAATATGCAGAAAATATTTTATAAAAAAAATTAAGGAACCGCAGAAAGAGGGAGAAGGAAGTCAAGTTTTGAAATGTTTAAATGATTGTAAAATTATTGAAATGTATAAAATTGAAAATCATAAATAATTTTTTATTTAAAAAAAAAACAAATATGCAAATTGTATTTTGAGGTTCTTGCCTTAACTTGCCTGCAGGAAAGCTGGTGTATATTCCCACGTACAGTGCTCGATTAAATTTAGTCTTCATTTATCTTAGATAAATCTAAGAACAAGATCTTCACATGGCCCTTAGTGTCCAGTTCATAGAACATAACACAATACCCATATTTAAGATTACCCCTGCTCCACAACCCTCCAAGGTTGGCTGTCTGCTTCTGGAAACTGCAAGAGGGGAGTGTGCTTTTCTGCTCTTCTGCTTGGGTCCTCCTCGGGGGATTTCCATAGGTATCAGGTTGGCCACTGTGAGAACAAGACATTAGGCTATATGGGCCATTGGCTGATCCAACAAGGTCTTCTTATGGTCTTTGTTGTGGTTTTATGCTCTCTATTTACTGCTGAATCAGAGCAAGCATCCATTGGGTTTTATCCGCATTGATTTTTGCTCTGATGCAGCACTAAAGGGTGAGTTTCTGGAGGGAAGTGCCAGGGTAAAGGAGAAACCGCTTTGACCCATGCCTAGAAAGAATGGTGTTTCCATGAAATATGGTCTCAGCTTCCTAAACGCTTTTCAGGCAGTGTGTGAAAAGTTCCACTGTAGATAGGACAATGACACGACACAGAAAATATCTGGACTACTGCCATTAAAACTTGAAAGGGCAATGATAATACTACGACTTTCTTTCTAGATAACTGGGGTGTGGGGGTTGCACCAGGAACAATCATCATGGAAATATATACCCATAAATGCTAGTAAAGTTTTAGCCCCTGTATTTACAGCAGATCATCTATGATTGCTGTGTTTTTAATTGAGTTTACTGATGGAAAACATGGGTGCATAGCTAACAATTATTATTGTTTCGCAATTTCCGAAACTCCAAATATCAACATGATCCAGAAGGGCTCTTCCAACGTTTTCACGGAAGTGCCTTCAGTTTCCTGAACAGTTTCCCTAAGGCTGCTAGTACATCCCGGTTTCTCAGGCTGTATATAAAAGGATTCACAGTGGAGGTGACAATTGTGCACAATGCAGCAAAAATCTGGTTCATCTCTGCTGAGTAGGAGGAGGCTGGCCTTAGGTGCCGCAAGATGGCCGACCCATAGAAGATGGCTACTACACACAAGTGTGACGAACAGGTGCCCAGTGCTTTGTGGCTTCTTTCTGCTGAACGCTTAGCCCTCAGAATCTGCAGGAGGATGGACACGTAGGAGGCCACAATGATGGAGAAGGGGAACAGAAGCAATAGATGGCTACCAATTAATAACGACACTGTTTCAAAGAGGGATGTATCTGAACAGGACAACTTTATCAGGACGTGGAACTCACAGAAAAAATGGTTTATCACATTTGATCCACAGTATGAAAGAGTTAGTAAATAAATTGCTTTCATCAATGCATAATGGAAAGATGAAATCCATACACTGGCTGACATGACTAAGCATAACTTTCTTCTCATGAGAGCTGGATATTGCAGAGGGCGGCAAATGGCCACATACCTGTCATATGACATGACAGCCAACAGGAGGCACTCTGCTCCTCCTATGTTCAGAATGAGGAAAACCTGGGCCACACACCCAACCAGAGAAATCGTTTTGGACTCTGTTGCAAAATCCATTGCTGCTCTGGGAACAATGACGAGGACTTGGCACATATCCATGAAGGACAACTGGCTGAGGAAAAAATACATTGGAGTCTGAAGACTTGAGTCCACCTGGATCACAACCAGGAGGAGACTATTTCCTAGCAAAGCAACCATGGACATCAATAGGAAGACAGCAAAAGAAATAGCTGGTAGCTTTGTTTGGCTTAGAAAGCCCAGGAGAACAAGCTCTGTCCGATTATGTTGCATTTCCATGTCCCATTTCTCGTTTCGTCTGACTTCCTGAGATCTGAAAATGCAAGGAGACATTTGGGAGGGAAACAAAGCCACAAAATGCTAGACGTTTCTACACATTCTTTTCTTTTCTTGAATGGCTAATTCACTGAGCATCAACAAATGGACAGCTTCCCCACCCCCCACCCCAAAAAAAGCCCTACTGATTTATTTATTTTAAAGCATAATTGAATGAAATTTACGTAGAAAATATATTTGCTAATTGCAGTCACCTTTATATAAAATATATATACTCAGAGAAGGCCCATTTAAGGTCCATTGATTTCAAAGGATTGTAGCCAATAAGGTTGTCCTGTTTGTGCAAGAAGTTCCACCTGTGCAATAGGATTTCTTCTCTGTCTCCCCTCATTGTGTTCTGTTCTGGGTCCCCCACCCTACCTTCAGGGATAGATTTGGGAGGTCAAGCAGAGGGGAAGCCTTGTGCTGGCAAAAGTCTGGAATAAGAATGCCATTTCAAGGAGATATTACCCAAGTCAGATTCCATTGAACCAATATACAAACTGAGTTACCATTCAAGATGCAAACGTCTCCAGATTTTGGGCTATTTCTCTTCAGCCAACCAAGGTGCACACAAAAATGTGTATATTATGGGAACCTGACCCACTCGCCACAATTATTGGCAGGTGCTGTTGCTCCTTTGCCTTGCAACTGGTACCCCCTGCTCGCTTGTCAGAAGCAGCCAATGAGCAAGCAGGCAGTGACAGCTTCTTTTCTCCTCCTCCTCGCCTCTGTTGTAGTTTGGGTGGTCATCCCTTCTGGGGTGGCAGAGCAAGAGGAAGGTGAGCAAGCAGTTTGCAGACATGAACAGCAGGCGTCAATAGCCCCCTCTCCTGGGATGAGGGGCCTTGGCCCAGGCCAGTCAACCCTCAACACCAGCCTTGCCTTGACCAAAACCATCAGGAAGCCGCTTGCTTGTTCCACATTTCACAGTCAGCTCAGTTTTATCTCCTTGTACGAAACTCAAAGGAAAAGCTCGTTCACGATTTATATGGATAGATAAAGGAAGAATAATTCTGCTTGAATAACTGGGGACATGCTATAGTTAAACAAAAGTCTGAGCTGGAACATGCACAGCTGGTGAAAAGATGGGAAATGAATAGAAATTAGGAAAAAGTATGTTATTGTGAGCAGCAAAGGAAGGAGAGAAAAGAAATAACTGGAAGGGGGTGGGAACCCATCATTTGAATTTGTTTTAAATTTGAATTAATTTGTTGTTTTTATAAAAAAAAATCAATTGGCAAATTTAAAAAAAGGAAAAGCTCATTCATACATTCTTCTTTTGTGGAGGATATAAAGCTAGGCTTGCTATCCTAACACTTAACTTTAAACTTACTTCTGGGTAGACATGGTAGTAACTAGCTATTTTGAGAGAGAGAGAGAGAGAGAGAGAGAGAGAGAGAGAGAGAGAGAGAGAGAGAGATCAAGACTTAAGAACTTCTGCAAACAGTAGTCTTATATTCTCTTTGCATCACCTACCTTCTTCTCTGGCACAAGGTGAATGGCAGAAGGGAAACATTATCTTTAATTGCCTAATAAATGTGAATGTTCGCAAAAGAAAGGTATAAACCAGGGGTCAGCAAACTTTTTCAGCAGGGGGCCAGTCCACTGTCCCTTAGACCTTGTGGGGGGCCAGACTATATTTTGAAGGGAAAAAAAATGAACAAATTCCTATGCCCCACAAATAATCCAGAGATGCATTTTAAATAAAAGGACACATTCTACTCATGTAAAAACATGCTGATTCCCTGGACCGTCCGCGGACTGGATTTAGAGGGCGATTGGGCTGCATCCGGCCCCCAGGCCTTAGTTTGGGGATAAACACAGCATTTGAGCTGTAATCCCATGCACATTTACCTGGAAGTAAGATAGAGGATTAATTTGATTTTGTTTGCATTGAAAACTACTTAATTCGGACTTTCTGAAACAATATGCAAACCAAAGTACACCTATCAGTCAAAATTCACATCTCTCTGAATTTTGCAGAGCTTCCCCCCCTCACCTGAACCATATTTCAAATGGCACATTCTACTCATGTAAAAACACGCTGATTCCCAGACCGTCCGTGGGCCAGATTTAGAAGGCGATTGGGCTGGATCTGGCCCCTGGGCCTTAGTTCGCCTACCCATGGTCTAAAGGATCTTTTTTGCTGCTGTGTTCTGGAGTATTGGGTCAAATATTTACCGGTATCACTGTGAATCCTGAGTATTGCACTGAGATGACCCAGTATCACCGCAGCTCCTCAAAAAGTGGTCTCTGATCTTTGCATTGATGTAACTTCAAAATGATCTACAGCTCTGCTCTGGTAAGATGGTTGAACTCTTTTATTCATTGCTTTGCTGCGAGGGGCAGTTAAAGCTGGTTTTAAAAGTGAAACGCTGCCTGCATCACCCAAGGGAAGACTGTCCCAAGACTTTAATTAATGTGGATTACAGTAAAGCAAAATGTACTTGAATAATTTTTCATTGGCAGGTGCCTTGCAACTTAGTGCTCCTCTGCTTTTGAATATGGATATCACTTGGCGCGGGTGCAGGGGCGTCTTAGCCATAGAGGCTACTGGAGCAAGGCGCCACGGTGCCAAGTTCTGGAGATGCGTTGGAGGGCGCCTCCGCCATGCCACGCCACGCTGTGCCTGGAGCCTCCTCCCTGCCAGAGGAGCAGCACTCAAGCCCCGCCGGCAGTGCCGCCCTCGCCCGCCTCTTCTTGGGCTGCGGGCACCATTGCGGGGAAGCCGGCCGCAAGCCTCCCATTGGCGCTGCAGCCAGGGCTGCCTGGACGGCAGCGCTGCACAGCCGCTTTGGCCGAGGAGGCGGAGGCAGAGGCGGACCACAGCTGGCAGCATCACCGCCCATCAGGCTGCCCCCTCCGGTGGCCTGCCGTGCCTGGCCCTGCCCAGCGGAGTGCGAGTCCGGCGTCGCCGTTGCTGGTCCTGCTCACAGCGGGCGAAAAGCAGAAGCAGGGGGGAGTGGCGCCTTGGAGGTTTTCCGGGTGGGAAAGGGGGCGGGGCGCCGGAGTAATCTCTGAACCACGGCGCTGGATAGGCTTAAGACGGCCCTGTGCGGGTGGCACTGTGGTCTAAACCACTGAGCCTCTTGGGCTTGCTGGTCAGAAGGTTGGCGGTTCGAATCCGCATGACAGAGTGAGCTCCCGTTGCTCTGTCCCAGCTCCTGCTAACCTAGCAGTTCCAAAGCATGCTAGTGCAAGTAGATAAATAGGTACCACTGTGGCGGGAAGGTAAATGGCATTTCCGTGCGCTCTGGCTTCCGTCACTGTGTCCCGTTGCAGCAGAAGCGGTTTAGTCATGCTGGCCACGTGACCCAGAAAGCCGTCTGTGGACAAATGCTGGCTCCCTTGGCCTGAAAGCGAGATGGGCACCCGAACCCCATAGTTGCCTTTGACTGGACTTAACCGTCCAGGGGTCCTTTACCTTTTACCTAAAGGACACAGGACTCAGGCCTATGAGGCAAAATTGTGTAAATGTGTAGAATACTTCCAGGCATATTAAAATGTTGGAGGCTGAGTTTTCCCTGGAACCTGATGGTAGGAAAACAATCCAAAGTCTATTTGCTACTAAATTCCAATTGAGTTTCCGGGATCTCCATTGCAAAATTCAGCTTTCGTCAATAACAGCTTTGTATTCTTCTGCATCCAGGGCATTGCTATTACTAAGAGAAACATTTCTGAGGTCTTAATTACAAATCTCTCTCTCTAGGCAGAAATGGATAAATAATACTCAGGATACTTTACGTCCAATTAGTAAGACTTACACACCTGTGAAAGAATACGGCCCAAACTCAATTCAGTAAACTGAAATCTAATTGCATCACTTGTTTAGTTTGTTCCGACTTTAATTCTCTGGGGTGTGAACTTAAGTAATCTCCAAGGCTGTAAGTTGAATAAGTAAATAAAAAGTTAACCCTTAATTGCTGAACCTTTCAATAATTATATATCCATGATACGTTTTAGACATAACGTAGAAATTTGTAATTAAGTGTAGAAGTTTTGAATTTACTCGGTCCTCCCCACAATAGCAAATGAGTTTTATGTATGAATACAGGAAACTGCCATAAAGTATATCCCAAACAAGGAGCTCTCCCCCAACACTTGCCCCATTTCTATATTATTATAATAATTTAATATCTGTACCCTGCCCATCTGACTGGGTTGCCCCAGCCACTCTGGGAGGCATTTCTGAACTTCTATCATTGACATATGCAGTTTGTTTTTTCTTTCTTTCTCACCACCTAGAATCACAGAATTGTGGAGCTGGAAAGTACCCCTAGGGTCATCAAGTCCAACCCCTGCAATGCAGAAGTCACAGTTAAGACTTCCTGACAGATGGCCATCCAACCTCTGCTTAAAAACCTCTAATGAAGGAGACTCCACTACCTTCCAATGTAGTCCATTCCACTGTTAAACAGCTCTTACTGTCAGAAAGTTCTCCTTTCTTGTAATTCTCCTTTCTTGTAACTTGAATCCATTGGTTTGGGTCCTACCCTCTGGAGCAGCAGAAAACAAGCTTGCTCCATCTTCCATGTGACAGGTATCGGAAGGTGGCTATCATATCACCTCTCAGTCTCTCTGCTCCAGGCTACACATACCCAACTCCCTCAACCATTCATCATAAGGCTTGGTTTTCCAGGCCCTTTGATCATCTCGGTCGGCCTCCTCTGAACACTTTCCACATTGTTGAAATCCTTCTTAAATTGTGGTGGCCAGAAAAGGACATAGGACTCCAGGTGTGGCCTGACCAAGGCAGAATAGAGTGGGACTTTTTACTTCCCTCGATACTTCTTTTCCCCCAGACATCTTTATTGAAAAGTACATAATAAAATAAAATAAATAAAAGTAAAGTAAAGTAAATAAAAGAGAGAGAAAGAAAAATGAGAAACAGCACCCATGTAGAAGGGGAAATAAAGAGGGGGAGAACCCCAAAATGTATATTTTACAAAGTTGTTATTGTACTTCACCAGATCTTAACCTATTACAGTATTTTAAGAATGGATTCCAAATATCATTGAATTTGTCCATGGCAAATCTGCGTTTATATGCAAGTTGTTCATACGTTGCGAGTTTGTATAAGTCTTCAATCCAATCGAGGAACGGAGCCGGATTTTTATTTTTCCAAATCATCAGTATCAGTCTTTGTGCCGTGGTAAGGGCACGGAGAGTCCACTCATATTGTCCTTTTGTAAGGTTCCATGTCCTGGGCGTATAATTTCCAAAGGATATTTTGCTCTGTAAATGTAAGGTTGTTCTGTACGTTCTATTGATAGTTTCAGTTACCTTCTGCCAAAAATGTTTCAATATACGACAAGGAAAAAACATATGTTTTAGAGAAGCATTATCCCTATTGTATCTCCAACAGTTAGATACCTTAGATAGCCCTTTTTAAAACAAACGTAATGGGGTCCAGTATATTGGCCTAGACAAGAGTCTAGGGCTTGCTGATCAGAAGGTCGGCGGTTCGAATCCCTGCAATGGAGTGAGCTCCCGTTGCTCGGTCCCAGCTCCTGCCCACCTAGCAGTTTGAAAGCACATCAAAGCGCAAGTAGATAAATAGGGACCGCTCCGGCGGGAAGGTAAACGGCGTTTCCGTGCGCTGCTCTGGTTCGCCAGAAGCAGCTTTGTCATGCTGGCCACATGACCCGGAAGCTGTCTGCGGACAAACGCTGGCTCCCTCGGCCTATAGAGCGAGATGAGCGCCGCAACCCCAGAGTCGGACACAACTAGACCTGATGGTCAGGGGCCCCTTTACCTTTATATTCTAAATATTATTATTTTTTCTTTGAGCCTCAATTTAAGGTCCAGAAATGCCCTTGTTATAGCACTTAAAACAGTTTCCTACTGTGTGGTAGAAATTGAGATCTCTAATTCTTTATTCCATTTCTCCCTCAGTACCTGTATATCAAATTGATTTGCTAGTAACAAAGACTTAAATATGTTGCTGGCCGGGTTTCTTGTTGTGTAAGAATTGATCAACTGCTTCAATATCTCAGGAGTCTCTGAGGCTGTAAATTTATATTTTTTGACATGTGGTGTCATATCGTTCAAAATGATGTTATTGTTTCAATAGCATCTTGAGTATTAATGAATGTAGACCCACGTGCTGCCCATCTTTCTAAAGATGCTACATAGGAATATTTCAAAGTAGCCCAATTTGGACAGTTGTTTTCAGTTATGGGTCTCCAGAATTGTGTACCTGACAGTAAATATGCTTGGTGATACAATTCTAAGTCTGGGATCCCAAATCCTCCTTCCTTTATCAGTACAGTGGTACCTTGGTTTAAGAACAGCTTAGTTTATGAACAACTTGGATTAAGAATGCTGCAAACCTGGAAGTAGGTGTTTTGGTTTGTGAACTTTGCCTTGGAAGCAGAACATGTTCCGCTTCCCTGTTGAGTGTGTTCCATTTGTAAATTGAGTCCCCCGCTGCTATGGGAAAGCACGCCTTGGTTTAAGAATGCTTTGGTTTAAGAACGGACTTCCTGAACAGATTAAGTTTGTAAACCAAGGCACCACTGTATTTGCATTTTTTGCATAGGCAAAGGCATTTTCTAAACAAAGATTTAATTTTGTGAAAGTATTTGCTCGGTATGTGAAGTGGAATTCCTCTTAAGATATAAACTACTCTAGGACTTAACGGTCAGGGGTCCCTTTAGCTTTATGCAAATATGAAATTGGTATTGTTTAAACGGTTAAACCAACAAGTTATTTCCTATTAACATCAACTCCAATTTGGACCAGTTTATAGTCTATCCAGAGATACTGCCAAAAACATCTATATTTTGCATTAACATTGGAACAGTACTGTGAGGTTTTGTGATAAACAGAAGAATATCATCTGCAAACATTACCAATTTGTAGTCAAGTGAGTTATGAATTACACCAAAGATTTCCTTATGTTGTCTAATAGAGTGGAGTCTCAGAAACATTTCTTTATTCTGTTTGTACATGGCATAACTAACACCATCTTGCTTCTGTACAAATTGCTTGCTGAATTAATCCTGTGTGCTTTTCAAAGAATGCCGGCAAAGGAATTTAGTGTGAAGTCTCAGGCCTCCTCTATGTTTTTGTATCAACAATAGTACACGCCAGGGTTTTCAAACAGATATTTAAAAGCAAAGGCGAAAGTGGGCACTATACTTATGATGATGGAACCTAGAATTACAATAGCATTTTTTGCTCCTGCACCACACTGTTTACTTGTCTTAAGCTGAGACCCGTAGATCCTTTTCAGATGTACAGCTGTCAAGCCAGGTGTCCCCCATCCTATATTTGTGCATCAGATTATTTGTGCCTACCGGTAAGTGCAGAACCATACATTTGTCACTGTTGAAATTCATTTTGTTAGTTTTGGTCCAGTTCTCTAGCCTGTTAAGGTCATCTTGAATTCTGTCTTCTGCAGCATTAGCTACACCTCACCACCAGGTGATATGGAGAGGAATGGACAGAAATATCAAAAGGGGAAATCACAGAAAAATTAAGTAAAACTTTGTTCAAGCATTCATGGGAGGCAAATTTCCGCTTTTCTAACTGAACCTTAATTAAGGCCTAGGGACAATTTTCCTAAAGGTGAAGAGGCCTGTCAAATTCTCCTTGGAGGCTTTAGACAGAAGGGTACCTGGGTGACAAAAGCTCCGCTCCTGATTGGGATGTAACAAAATGAAAACACACCTTTTACTTTCTTCCACAACAAAGAGTGAACCAGGGGGGTCCATGTAAAGTTTTCACAGTTAAGGCTGTAGATGTGTGCTAGAAAACAGTGTGTTTAAAGAGAGTCAAAGTTTCGGCAGCCTGAATTGCTTCTGCAAGGGCACTTTATGCAAGACTGTTGGTTTTGCAATTTAAAGTATTTTAATCTCTAAAAAGAAATCAAGAAAACTGTGATTTCTCCCAGCCCAGGCTGTGCATATTGGCAATACAAGTTTTGAGCAAGATGTAATTCAATGAGTAGAATCATCAAAGCATTAAATCAGTAAAATCATCAAAGCTAACAACTTAGGTATGTACTTTTATCTATTGTAGAAGTTATTTATGATTTAGTATTCTGCACTACTGACTGATGATAACCTTGTTTGTTTGTTTGTTTTTGTTTGTTTGTTTTGTAAATTGCAAGTGAATCACAGCAGACAAATGCAATGGATACATTTGCTGAATTTAAAGCTATGACAAACTTAGTTGGTCTCTAAGGTGCTACTGGAAGGAATTTTTTAATTTTGTTATGGTTAATCTTGTTCCCAGTCATGTCCTTCTTGCTTGATACTTTAAATGTAGGTGAGGGGAGTATATTCCTTCAAACTGGTTGGAGGATCTCAAATCTCAATGCAGCACCAATTACATTTACATATTGCAGTGGTGTCTTTTATTTCATGTAACTAATATTTTCCCATTTCTAAGGTCCTGGTCCTATATATAGATTGTCAGTAAGAAAGCACATGAGTCAATACAGTGCAAGCTTTATAAAGACCCTGCAGCTGGTTAGTATAGCTAATTTGCAAAATAACCCCCGTGCTGTTTGTTTCCATTTCATAAAGGACAGCAGATATTTCCCCTCCACTGCTTAAGCAAGCTAGAAACAGCATGAGCCTCAAACCAGAGAACTGCCTTTAGCATGGAAGGAAGTGGAGTGTTTGTGCAATAATGATAGCGCTATGAGAACTGGTTGGCTTTGGAGATCAGGAGCTTCTCCCAGCCCAGATCAGCTCGGGAAAGGCTGGGTCTCCCTCTGGGTGCTGGGAATACAGCAATCACATAAACTCCAAGTTCCTTGTTCCTCTCTGTCTTCTCCCATCAGGTCAATAAACTCCACGAAGGGCTCCTCTGAGATACCATCCCAAATAGAATCAAATACTGATCGGAGTAATAGTGTAGAGACATCACCAAAGAGATGTGCTAAACATGTGTCTATCTGTGCCAATTCTGCAGTCAAGCTTTTAGGTACAGGCTTGCTCAAACTCGGCCCTCCAGATGTTTTTTGGCCTACAACTCCCATGATCCCTAGCTAGCAGGACCAGTGGTCAGGGATGATGGGAATTGTAGTCTCAAAACATCTGGAGGGCAGAGTTTGAGGAAGCTTGTTTTAGTACATATTTCTGCTCCCAACTCCATATTCCCCTTCCCCATTATATGGCAGATCAGATACAGGGAAGCCAATATCCACCAGTGGATCCCTGTTGCTGGCATGATGTGCGAACATTGCATGGGGCATCATTAGTTTTAAAATGTTGGGTTTTGTTTTGTTTTGTTTCCCCACTGCTAAAATGCTGATGATCTGTAATATGGCACTGCACTGCATGACTTCCGCAACTTCGCTCTTTTTTTCTTAGATAAAATCCTGGCAAAAATAAGAACAATGGGAGAGGAGAATACAACATCGTGGACGGAGTTTGTTCTCGTTGGGCTTCGGCATCAAAAATCACCCAACATTTTCCTCGGTCTGGTTCTCTTCATGTTTGTCATCGCCCTGCTTGGAAACAGCCTCCTGCTTTTCCTGATCAGGACGGACTCTGGTCTCCAGACCCCAATGTACTTCTTCCTCAGCCAGTTGTCTGTCATGGACCTCTGCCAGGTTCTCTCCATCGTTCCCAAAATGACCGTGAATTTCGTAACCCAGAGGTACACCATTTCACTCTACGGATGCGTCGTCCAGATTTTTGTCACACTGGCTGTGGGGGGATCAGAATGCCTCATCCTGGCTACCATGTCATATGACAGGTACGTGGCTATCTGCAGACCTTTGCAATACCAGGTTCTTATGAGGAGGAAAGTCTGTTACATCTTGTCAGCTTTCGTCTGGTTCTGGCCTTCTGTCCAGGCAATGACAAGTTCCCTGTATGTACTGCCTCTTCCCTACTGCAAGTCAAATGTAATTTACCATAACCTCTGTGAATATCCAGCCCTTATAAAGTTGTCCTGCTCAGACAATTCCAAATATGAAATAGTAACCTTCCTTGGTACCTTCCTGATACTCCTGCTCCCTCTCTCAGTCATCCTCGCTTCCTACATTGCCATCCTCCTGCAAATCTTGAGGGCACGCTCCTCCGGAAGTGGCCACAAAGCCTTGGGGACATGCCTGTCCCATCTCTGTGTGGTGGGACTCTTCTATGGAGCGGCCATTTTAACATATATGACCCCAGTATCCTCCTATTCAGCACAAAAGGCAATGATCAACTCGATATTTATTACCATCGTGCCTGCCATGATGAACCCTTTCATATACAGCCTAAGGAATCGGGATGTCTTGTCAGCACTGAGGAAAATATTTGCAAAATCCACATTACATAAATAGCCTCCTGTGAAGGCAATTGAAGAGGGGGGAAATGGCGAGAAGGTATATCATACAGTGATACCTCGGTTTAAGTACACAATTGGTTCCAGAAGTCTGTACTTAACCTGAAGCGTACTTAACCTGAAGCAAACTTTCCCATGGAAAGTAATGGAAAGTGGATTAATCTGTTCCAGACAGGTCCGCAGAGTACTCAGCCTAAGCGTACTTAACCCAAGGTATGGCTGTAATTGGTTTTGGAAGTCCGTACTTAACCTGAAGCGAACTTAACCTGAAGCAAACTTAACCTGAAGCAAACTTTCCCATTGAAAGTAATGGAAAGTGGATTGATCCGTTCCAGACAGGTCCACGGAGTACTTAAACTGAAAGTACTCAAACCGAAGCGTACTTAAACCGAGGTAGGACTGTATTTGGAATCCAGTGATAAATGCCCGACGCCTGTCCCTCTCTCTGTCAAGCCATGGCAAGAGCACATGGGACCTCAGGCATCTGCACAGGGTCTGTGTCCCTTTGGAGAACAGAAGAACTGGTGGAGGCCGCCGTGCTTTAAGAAATAGGGTTTATTTGCCTATTTACACCCTCAGTCTGCATGGAGGGAGTCCAGATCTTACAGCATGGCCATCCTTCTCCCTTGCCAAGATGGATCTCAGCCTTTCTTCCTCTTTCTTCTTCCCCAAAACCCCTTGCCTTCTCCCAGAGCAGTAACCCTGGCAACCGTCCAAATCTCCAGTCTATGGTCACACCTGGTGCAAGAAGTTCCATGGTCTTGTTAAGGATAAGGACCACAATGGCTCTCTTAGGGAACTCAGCCACCCCAGTTCTGTAACAATATTGACTTATTTTACCAGGGCTGCCATAAGGATTGCAGCGATAAAAGATGAGAAGTGCTTTAATCATTCTAAAGTGCTATATAAAAGCTGATGCTGAGGTCTTTGCTAATTTCCCTCTAGAACCCTGTGCACCAGCTCTCATGCAGCTCCAGAAGGTTCCTCAACCCTCCAGAGGATATTTTCGACTGGTTGTTAGGGGACAGCAGAGCGAAAGAGAAATCAGCAAGAGTCCTCTTCTGTTTCCCACTGTTTGGAGCCTCCTGTGAAAACCTCTTCCTACCTAGTCCATCACCCAATTCACTAAACCACACTGCCCACCACTAGCAGATGTGAAACTTGATGGACAGAATATCCTTGTGACCATGGGTGTTTTCTCACCCCCATCGTTCTTCCCGGACACTGAGGTCCAGCGCCGAGGGCCTTCTGGAGGTTCCCTCGTTGCGAGAAGCCAAGTTGCAGGGAACCAGGCAGAGGGCCTTCTTGGTGGTGGCGCCCGCCCTGTGGAATGCCCTCCCATCAGATGTCAATGAAAAAAACAGCTACCAGATTTTTAGAAGACATCTGAAGGCAGCCCTGTTTAGGGAGGCTTTTAATGTTTAATAGATTATTTTATTTCATTTTTCTGTTGGAAGCCGCCCAGAGTGGCTGGGGAAACCCAGCCAGATGGGCAGGGTATTAATAAAATTATTATTATTATTATTATTATTATTATTATTATTATTACTATTCACATTACTCACACTTTGAATAAGGGGCAGAACAACCTCTCTTTTAAAGAAAAAGGTTCACTTTTGGAGGTGGAATTTTGCTTTTGGTTCTTAGGTTAAAGGGGAGAGAGGGGACTTTATTAGCAGATTTGGACACAACCAAGGGAAGAAGACTGGTTTGAAGTTGGCCTTGCCAGGTTCCTGTTACCTACTAAAATCAAGTGGGCAGGATTGGAAAAGAGATCATTACATATCAGGATAGGTATATCCTTTAGGAATCATGTTGAATAGTATCTAACAGAAGATACATATTGAATTATTTTGTTTTTTGTTTTTGTTTTATCTTTTTCTTTCTTTTTCTTTGCTTGTCCTTTTTGTTTTCTTTTTCTTTCTATTTATAGATGTTGAGATGTATGATTCTAACTTTTATCTTATTTGATTTATAGAGCAGTTATCAATGTATGTATTTGTTAACTATGTATTTATTTGCATGTTTAGAAAACATAAAAAATAAAGGGATACAATGCATTACCAATGCAACAAGGAATTATTTGAAATAAAAATGCTGAATAAATATGTAGGAATTGCATTTCATTTTCATTGAAGGGAAGAAGATTTGCATGAAGTTCCTAAGTATGTTTGTTTAAGATATAAGTGGCCTTCCATATATTTTTGTCACAATGACCCTAAACCTCTTACTTTCCAATCTGTTTGTTGAAGCTGAAAGAAAAAGTATATTGTTTTAACAATTGCATCTTTCTCTGCATTTTTGAGAATGCTTATTTATTATTTCCATTTATAAGCTGCCTCTCATTCTGTAGGATCCTAAGGCACTAAATGTAGTGTACACCATAAAGGAATAAACAATTAATTAAATCATCATTTAATTCACATGGACTAATAAAAGTATTGATAGCAACTTAGTGCAGCAGCAGGAAAAAAAGAATAGATGGACACAGTGCTTTTTTTTCTTTAAAAAAATGTTTAGGGGTACTCTCATTTTCCTGCTCATATTAAAATACTGCCCCTCAATGAGGCCAAACTTAAATTCACAAAATGTTTAAGGGTATGTGTACCCCTGCGTACCCCCGGAAAAACTATTCTATTTAGTCTTATTATAAAGTTATTGTAAGTTTAAGTTAAGTCTGCTGCAATTGGATTTTTTATTGGGCAGTGCCGATCCTGAATGTATTGGATTTCTGACCATTATGCTCATTTGGCCTCAGTAGCAGTAAAGCTCTTCTGGATGAAATATAATTGCCTCTGGTCTATTTTTGGGGAAGCCTGCAATGTGTTTAAGTTTTTACTCTGCTAACTACAGTATACGTCAGAGTTCTGCTCTGGATCAATAAGAGTAGAATTTCAATGACAATCTAATGCCATGCCAACCCTGCTTGCCTCACTGCAGTCAACAAAATGTTGTGGCCTGTTTCCGCCCACATCTGTGTCCTATGTGTTATTTGTTCTCTACCTGACCTTGAATAGAAGGGGAAGAAATGGAGGCAGTGAGAGATTTTACTTTCTTGGGCTCCTTGAGGAGGACCCAAGCAGAAGAGCAGAAAAGCACTCTCCCCTCTTGCAGTTTCCAGAAGCAGACAGCCAACCTTGGAGGGTTGTCGAGCAGGGGTAATCTTAAATACTGTATGGGTATTGTGTTGTGTGCTATGAACTGGACACTAAGGGCCATGTGAAGATCTTGTTCTTAGATTTATCTAAGATAAATGAAGTCTAAATTTAATCGAGCACTGTACGTGGGAATATACACCAGCTTTCCTGCAGACAAGTTAAGGCAAGAACCTCAAAATGCAATTTGCATATTTGTTTTTAAAATAAAAAATTATTTATGATTTTCAATTTTATACATTTCAATAATTTTACAATCATTTAAACATTTCGAAACTTGACTTCCTTCTCCCTCTTTCTGTGGTTCCTTAAATTTATTTTTTATATTTTCTGCATATTCCAAATTAACTTACTCTGCATATTCCAAATGAACTCATTGCTCAACATAAAAAAAAAACCCATTACCTCCTGGCAAATAGAAGGGGAAGAAATGGAGGCAGTGAGAGATTTTACTTTCTTGGGCTCCTTGATCACTGCAGATGGTGACAGCAGTCACGAAATTAAAAGACGCCTGCTTCTTGGGAGAAAAGCAATGACAAACCTAGACAGCATCTTAAATAGCAGAGACATCACCTTGCCGACAAAGGTCCGTATAGTTAAAGCTATGGTTTTCCCAGTAGTGATGTATGGAAGTGAGAGCTGGACCATAAAGAAGGCTGATCGCCGAAGAATTGATGCTTTTGAATTTTGGTGCTGGAGGAGACTCTTGAGAGTCCCATGGACTGCAAGAAGATCAAACCTATCCATTCTTAAGGAAATCAGCCCTGAGTGCTCCCTGGAAGGACAGATCGTGAAGCTGAGGCTCCAATACTTTGGCCACCTCATGAGAAGAGAAGAATCGTTGGAAAAGACCCTGATGTTGGGAAAGATTGAGGGCACTAGGAGAAGGGGACGTCAGAGGACAAGATGGTTGGACAGTGTTCTCGAAGCCACCAACATGAGTCTGACCAAACGGCGGGAGGCAGTGGAAGACAGGAGTGCCTGGTGTGCTATGGTCCATGGGGTCATGAAGAGTCAGACACGACTAAACGACAAAACAACAACACCTGACCTTGAGGAGGGAGTAACCTCAATGCGCCCACCATACAAACACCATTGACCAGCTGGCTACCAGGCCAACTACTATGGGCATAGCCAGGATTTATGTTGGGGAGGCAAGACAGAGCTACCTGCAATTGCGATTGGTCAGTTCATGGAAGCCACACCTATCGTTTCCTCGGGTTCTCAGCTGCGGCGCTAGAATTGCGCAGCAACCTCATCCAAGTGACTTCAGCGAGCATTTCAATTTCAAATATTCTGATTGTTTCTACTTTTAGCTAAGTATTATTATTTTTTATTTACGCGCATGGCAATTACTACAACCTCCCATACTTGCCAAAACAAACAGCGAACAGCACAGGGAAACCTTAGGTTGCGGGGTTGGCAGAAGGAAAAGTCTAGAGCAGGGGTCCCCAAACTAAGGCCCGGGGGCCGGATACGGCCCAATCGCCTTCTAAATCCGACCCGTGGACGGTCTGGGAATCAACATGTTTCTCATGAGTAGAATGTGTTTTTTTTATTTAAAATGCATCTCTGGGTTATTTGTGGGGCCTGCCTGGTGTTTTTACATGAGTAGAATGTGTCCTTTTGTTTAAAATGCATCTCTGGGTTATCTGTGGGGCATAGGAATTCGTTCATATTTTTTTTTCAAAATATAGTCCGGCCCCCCACAAGGTCTGAGGGACAGTGGACTGGCCACCCTGCTGAAAAAGTTTGCTGACCCCTGGTCTATAGCAAAAGCTCATCCAAAGGAAAAAGCATTTCGTCGTCATTTGTCCACTAGAGGGCTCCGGGTTTTGCTAGGTCGGAGATAGGATGATGATAATACCAGTAATAATCAAGAAAGATTTTGGGTTGGGGGGAGGGCAGAGAAATAAAAAGAGTACTTATTCAGTTTATTTTCAAAGGAACTCTTCCATTGTCTTCTTGTTCCACCCAGCAAATGCCTCTGCAAATTGAATTTTTTCCCCCTGCACTTGACAGAACTCTAACAGAATTAAAATAAAAAAATTCCTTCAGTAGCACCTTAAAGACCAACTAAGTTTTTATTTTGGTATGAGCTTTCATGTGCATGCACACTTCTTCAGATACAGTGAAATGGAAGTTTCCAGGCACTTATGTAGAGAAGGGGTGGGGAGGGGTGGGGATGGGGAGGGGGGATCACTCAGAAGGGTGGTGGAAATGGGTGATTGACTGACTGATAGCTGTTGATGACCGCAAACGACTGCAAATGGTTTTGCATGAAAAAGCAAGGGTTGAGATGGCTGAAGATCGCTTATCATGTATAATGAGATAAGAACCCGATATCTCTGTTCAAACCAGGTCCCTCCATGGTTTTGAGCTTGGTGATAAGTTGCAATTCAGCAACTTCTCTTTCCAGTCTATTTCTGAAATTCTTTTGTAGTAAGACAGCTACTTTGAGATCTTGTATAGAATGTCCTGGGAGATTGAAGTGTTCTCCTACTGGTTTTTCTGTCTTCTGGTTCCTGATGTCAGATTTATGTCCATTTATCCTTTGGCGTAGGGTTTGGCCTGTTTGTCCAATATAGAGAGCTGAAGGGCACTGTTGGCATTTGATGGCATACACAATGTTAGAGGATGAGCAATTAAATAGTCCTGAGATGGTATGTTGGATGTTGTTGGGGCCAGTAATGGTGTTGTCTGGGTGTATGTGGCAGCAAAGTTGGCATCTGGGTTTATTGCAGGCTCTGGTACCAGTGTCCATGTTAAGTCTGGTGGTTGTATTATTGTGGGTGAGGAGTTGTTTAAGATTGGGTGGCTGTCTGTAGGCAATGAAAGGTCTTCCTCCCAGAGCTTGAGAAAGGGAGCGGTCATTGTCCAGGAGAGGCTGTAGATCTCTGATGATGCGTTGTACTGTTTTAGCTTGGGAGCTGTATGTGATGACTAGTGGTGTTCTGTTATTTTCTTTTTTGGGTCTGTCTTGCAGCAGGTTCTCTCTAGGTATCTGTCTGGCTCTGTTGATCTGTTGTTTAACTTCATCAGGTGGATATTTTAGTTCTAAAAAGGTTTGCTGTAGATCTCTTAGGTGAGATTCTCTGTCTGTAGAGTTGGAACAGATGCGGTTGTAACGTAAGGCCTGGCTGTATACGATGGATTGTTTGGTATGTTTGGGATGGTAGCTAGAAGCATGTAGATATGTTTGTCGGTCAGTTGGTTTTCTGTATAAGGTGGTGTCTATACGTCCATCCTGTATTTTTATTGTTGTTTAGTCGTTTAGTCGTGTCCGACTCTTCGTGACCCCATGGACCATAGCACGCCAGGCACTCCTGTCTTGCACTGCCTCCCGCAGTTTGGTCAAACTCATGTTCGTAGCTTCGAGAACACTATCCAACCATCTTGTCCTCTGTCGTCCCCTTCTCCTAGTGCCCTCAATCTTTCCCAACATCAGGGTCTTTTCCAAGGATTCTTCTCTTCTCATGAGGTGGCCAAAGTATTGGAGCCTCAGCTTCACGATCCGTCCTTCCAGGGAGCACTCAGGGCTGATTTCCTTAAGAATGGATAGGTTTGATCTTCTTGCAGTCCATGGGACTCTCAAGAGTCTCCTCCAGCACCATAATTCAAAAGCATCAATTCTTCGGCGATCAGCCTTCTTTATGGTCCAACTCTCACTTCCATACATCACTACTGGGAAAACCATAGCTTTAACTATACGGACCTTTGTCGGCAAGGTGATGTCTCTGCTTTTTAAGATGCTGTCTAGGTTTGTCATTGCTTTTCTCCCAAGAAGCAGGCGTCTTTTAATTTCGTGACTGCTGTCACCATCTGCAGTGATCAAGGAGCCCAAGAAAGTAAAATCTCTCACTGCCTCCATTTCTTCCCCTTCTATTTGCCAGGAGGTGATGGGACCAGTGGCCATGATCTTGGTTTTTTTGATGTTGAGCTTCAGACCATATTTTGCGCTCTCCTCTTTCACCCTCATTAAAAGGTTCTTTAATTCCTCCTCGCTTTCTGCCATCAAGGTTGTGTCATCTGCATATCTGAGGTTGTTGATATTTCTTCCAGCAATCTTAATTCCGGCTTGGGATTCATCTAGTCCAGCCTTTCGCATGATGAATTCTGCATATAAGTTAAATAAGCAGGGAGACAATATACAACCTTGTCGTACTCCTTTCCCAATTTTGAACCAATCAGTTGTTCCATATCCAGTTCTAACTGTAGCTTCTTGTCCCACATAGAGATTTCTCAGGAGACAGATGAGGTGATCAGGCACTCCCATTTCTTTAAGAACTTGCCATAGTTTGCTGTGGTCGACACAGTCAAAGGCTTTTGCATAGTCAATGAAGCAGAAGTAGACGTTTTTCTGGAACTCTCTAGCTTTCTCCATAATCCAGCGCATGTTTGCTATTTGGTCTCTGGTTCCTCTGCCCTTTCGAAATCCAGCTTGCACTTCTGGGAGTTCTCGGTCCACATACTGCCTAAGCCTGCCTTGTAGAATTTTAAGCATAACCTTGCTAGCGTGTGAAATGAGCGCAATTGTGCGGTAGTTGGAGCATTCTTTGGCACTGCCCTTCTTTGGAATTGGGATGTAGACTGATCTTCTCCAATCCTCTGGCCATTGCTGAGTTTTCCAAACTTGCTGGCATATTGGGTGTAGTATTTTTATAGTAGTGTCCAAAAAATGTATTTCTTGCATAGATTGGTTCATTGTTAGGTTGATGGTGGGGTGAAAGTCATTGAATGTCTGGTGGAAGGTTTCCAGGGTCTGTTGTCCATGTGTCCAGATAATAAAAATATCGTCAATGTATCGCAGGTACAGGAGAGGTTTGAGTGGGTAGGAGTTAAGGAAACGTTGTTCTAAATCTGCCATGAAGATGTTGGCATACTGTGGGGCCATGCGGGTGCCCATGGCTGTGCCGCTGATCTGGAGGAACAGGTCATCACCAAATTTGAAGTGGTTGTGGGTAAGGACAAAGTGGCAGAGTTTGGTAGCAAAGTCCGCTGTGGTTTTATCTGAAATGGTGTTCCTTATGGCTTGTAAACCATCATTGTGTGGGATGTTGGTATATAGAGATTCCACATCCATAGTGGCTAGTATAGTATTGTTAGGAAGATTGTTCAAATATCTAACAGAATTGACAGTGAAATCCCGTGCGAACATTCCCGGGGAGTGAGTTTCATTGAACTCAATGATACTTACTTCCGAGTAGACATGCACAGCTCAATATGAAGCTTAAAATCTGCAAATGCAAATCTTCCCACACACTTACCAGACTCACACACGCAGCCTGATCAAGCACCACGTGGCACTCAAAAGCTCGCACGGAGTATCTTCAAGAGCAAATTGCCTTTAAAAGAATAAATGATTTTAGAACACCTCCCTCCTCTCGGGAGTTCTGCACTGAATCTGAAGAACAGGGCGCTGCACCGCAACCCCGATGCACAGCGAGGTCGATGCGTGTGTGCGAGCGCCTTGCCGCTTTGACAGAAGGAAGGCGGCTGGCGCTTCTCTGCCTCTGCAAAAGATCGGCATAAAACGCAAAGGAAATACCTGGAAACTAAATGCGGATGGAGGCACGTATACCCGTGAATTAGCATACTGCTAATTAGGATTCAGCTAGGAAGCTACAAGCGTCAGTGTCAGGATGGCCGAGTGGTCTAAGGCGCCAGACTCAAGGTTGATTCCTTCCCATCACTAGGGTGTTCTGGTCTCCAATAGGAGGCGTGGGTTCAAATCCCACTTCTGACACATCCTTTTTTTTCCTCTCAAAATTTTTTTTTGTTCTCCCTCATCCTTCTATCTCTCCGTAATGGGGGAAAATCATCTGTGAACCCTTGAAACATTTATCTCTGTCTTTTTTCTGCACAGGATCTTAACAGCGATCCCACTGAGCAGTCTCTGAACTTACTTCCGAGCTCACACGCGCGTGCCTGCGAGTCATTTCCGTCCTCGTGCCCCCTGCTGGCAAGGCGGGTTACGGGCGGGGGGGGGGCAGATTGGCAGCGCTTTCTTTCACTCTCGGAAGTGTCCGATCGTGTCCATGCGTTGCATTTTTTTAAGCGGACATTTTTTTAAGCCACGCAAGCTCCTTCCTGGGTGCTGCAAAAAGACAGAGACACAGACAGACAGACAAGACGGTCGATTTTAGGAAATCCTTGTACTTTTCTGAGCTTGCAGAAAAGTCTCCATTATAAAACGAATGAGTATCAAAATTCACCTTTATATCATTGCATTTTATACTTTCTCCAGTTCTAATTACACTCATTACAAAATGGTTCAAAATTTAAATGAATATAGAAAGGTAGAATTACAAGTCTTCAGACAACCCTGCTAGTGAGGTTAATTGCTTACAATAATCTTTCAAATATCCTATAAATTTACTCCAGTCCTTTTGGAATACTTGGTCATGCTGGTTTCGAATTTTTCCTGTCAACTTAGCCAGTTCTGCAAAGTCCATCATCTTCATTTGCCACTCTTCTTTCGTTGGTACTTCTTGTTTCCATTTTTGGGCTAAAATAATTATTGTCGCAGTTGCTGCATGCATAAGCAGTACAGTACTTTATCTCCCCTTGGTGTCTCTTCACCAACTATCCCCAATAGAAAGGCTTCTGGTTTTTTAACAAAAGTATTTTTAAACATTTTCTTTAACTCATTATATACCATTTCCCAGAAAGCCTTTACCTCTTTACAAGTCCACCACATGTAGTAAAAGATACCTCCCTTCACCATTTTCTTTCCTCGCTGCCGTCCACCAACAGTTCTATGATTCTAAGATTCTCCAAGCTTGCAGGATCTGTTGTTGTTTTTATTACTTATCAGTGATCCACCAGCTAGAGCCAGGTGCGCAAGAAAGAAGCTTATAGTTTAATATTTTTGAGCCCAGGTATTTGTTCTGAGTGGCAGAATTGAAGCGAGCTCCCAATCCTTCTATGCAAAATCCACCCCCCCTCCTTTCTTTATGTCTGTAGTATGATGGGAGCCGCGACTCCAGGAGAACCACATAGTTGTTGCTATAATCTTTACCAATCTACTAAAATTACCCAGAGATCTGTCATGAGATCCTGATTTACCTTTTGCCCAACCCATCTAGTAGACGTAGTTGTGACTCAAGTTCAGCTGCTGAATATGCTTATTTCATTTCTTTTTTTTTTAAGGCGTGAAGAGAGGAGGTGAGTGTGAGGAATCTCAGTGTGTGCTACATATTATTATTTTTTATTATTTATACTCCGCCCATCTGGCTGGGTTTGCCCGGCCACTCTGGGCGGCTTCCAACAAACATAAAAATACATTAAAATATCACAGATTAAAGGGCTGCCATTAGGTGTTTTCTAAATGTCAGGTAGTTGTTCATCTCCCTGACCTCCGATGGAAGGGCGTTCCACAGGGCGGGCGCCACTTCCGAGAAGGCCCTCTGCCTGGTTCCCTGTAGCTTTGCTTCTCGCAGTGAGGGAACCGCCAGAAGGCCCTCGGCGCTGGATCTCAGTGTCCGGGCAGAACAATAGAGGTGGAGACGTTCCTTCAGGTATATAGGACCGAGGCCATTTAGGGATTTAAAGGTCAGCACCCCCTTTGAATTGTGCTTGGAAACGTACTGGGAGCCATATGTGAGAGTGATGGCTGTAGCTCTGCTCAGAAGCAACTCCACCCTTCAGAAATTATTCCGAGGGGTTGTGGACACCCTGGACACCTCCAGACTGTCAGTGTTTTATGAGAGGGATTCAAGTAAAAACAGAATAATTTTGGCCTTATGTGCTTAAAATGGGGTAAAGTGTTGATCACTTCTCCTACCTGCGCAGTTATCTTTGCACAAGAGCCAACCTTTGATGCCGAAATCCAGCATCGCCTGAGCTCTGCGAGTGCAACTTTCTCCCAATTGAAGTGCAGAGTATTTGAGGACTGGGACATTTGCAGGGAAGCCAAAATGCTTGCTAACAAAGCGATTGTACTACCAACTTTACTGCATACTTGTGAAACACAGACCACTTATAAACACAATCTCCAACTCCTCGAAAGATTCCATCAACGGTGTCTCCCAAAAAAATTATACATCACTTGGGAAGACGGGAACTAATGCCAGTGTACTGGAAGAAGCAAAGATCACCAGTGTCGAAGCAATGATTCTTTAACATCAACTTTGCTGGACTGGTCATGTGCAGGTGCCTGATGATCATCTTCCAAAGCAACTATTCTATTCCGAACTTAAAATTGGAAGGCAAGATGCTGGTGGTCAACAAAAGAGGTTTAAAGACTCTCTCAAGGCAAATCTTTTTTTTAAAAAAAGTAGTATAAACACCAACAACTGGGAAACACTGGCCTGCGAGCACTCCAGTTGGAGGACAGCCTTTACCAAAGGTGTCATGGACTCTGAAGATGCTCGAACTTAGGACAAAAGGGAGAAACGTGCTAAGAGGAAGGCACACTTGGCAAACTCTCGCCATGATCAACTCCCGCCCAAAAACCTATGTCCCCACTGTGGAAGGATGTGTGGATCCAGAATTGGCCTCCACAGTCACTTACGGACTCACTGTTATGACAGTGTTTATGGAAGACAGTCTTACTTGGCTATGAGTAATTGCCGAAGAAGAAGATTGTTAGGTTTTGTGGTTGTATTTGGTTCGCGTTTCAAAGCTCCCTGTCCAAGTGTTCTTTGTCTTCCTCCGGAGCTTTCTCCACGAAAACCCACTCTTTAAAACTCAGTTGGAGCAAACGGCAATCTGCAGAAAACCCGTTTAATCTGAAAAGTAGGTATGGATAAGCCCTTAGTCTCCATGTTGCCCATGTTGGACCCACCAGGGCAGAGGAGGAGGACAAAAGGAGAACGAGTTGATTTTGTGCAGGCATCCCCAAACTGCGGCCCTCCAGATGTTTTGGCCTACAACTCCCATGATCCCTAGCTAACAGGACCAGTGGTCGGGGAAGATGGGAATTGTAGTCCAAAACATCTGGAGGGCCGAAGTTTGGGGATGCCTGATTTTGTGTGTCATTGCCTCTGGCTCCCCCTACTGTTGGCCTCCCAGTTTTCTCCCTACCAACCACTATGGCACCAGCCATCATTCGGGAGACAGGGGCTGCTACCTTCATGCCTTGCTTGTGGGGCTTCCTAGAGACATAAGTGCAAACCACAGAACCAGATATTGAGAGAATTCCAGTTCTTTGATAATTGCTTAATGCATAATTAGAGTGAGAGGAGGAAGAGAAAGTAGGGGAGGAGCCTGCCAAATCATTCTTCACTCCCTTTCCTGTTCTGTTTGTGTATGAGTGTTAATTTGAAAAAGTATCTGGAGTTCCTCACTTAGCAAAAGAAATGGGTCCAACAAGTTTTGCCATCCAAGTTCCCAAGGGGAAAGATATGAGCATCTTCTGTAAGTATAATTCTGGGTAAGAGTACATCGCTAATTGTCTGATTTTAATCTTATTAATGACATTTCTGATGTCAATTTCACTATACTCAACTTTCAGAAACTATTGCTATTTAGATAATATGTGGGAGGTTTTAGTAGTAGTAGTAGTAGTAGTAGTAGTAGTAGTAGTAGAGAAGCAGAGAGCACAGAATAACAAGCGACAGAGAGAAAATACTGTTTGATATTATCCATTTCCAACGAAAGAAACGTATGTTAGATAAAAATGTCTTTTTATCTAACAGATGACGGATCAACTATTTGGTGGATTTGAGTAATTCAGTATTTGTTCACCAGCATACCTAGTCGCTGATGTTATTGGATTTAGAGAAGAGGAAATGTAAAAATCTTTTGCAAGTTGCTATTAAACAAGCACGCTTTAAATTTATTATTGTTGTTTTAATTTGTAAAAGTACATAAAGGAGACTGAGTACTGTACAAAAATCCCAGCTCACAAGAAAACAGTCTTAAAAAAACCAAAACCCCAAAAAGTATTTCCAGTGCAAGATTTTAAAATAATATTCCGCCAAGTTGAATTTCAGAAAGCAAAAGGTGTGGGAGGACAGGGAGGGGGAGCTTGAACTTGTTGAGGAAAGCTCGGTTTTGACTCTTAAATATTACCTGTGGGATTTTGCTGTTGTGCAAACCCCCACTTATTTCAGTGGAACTGATGCAGGAAAGCCTTGCACCCAACTAATAGTGCATGTCTGCAATGTGAATAGCTGTGTGTCAATCCGAACTTTTGCTATGGTTTTACTACTGTACTGCTGTAGTCCTTGCATGAGTAAAATATCCTTGCTGCGTGAGTAAAAAAAGACTGTCATAACTTAATGTGACATGAGATCTTATCTCATGAATAAAAATCTGCACAGGTCATCCAGTTCCTAGTAAAAGCTGATCGACACCTGCTGCACAGACAAAAGCAGACAAGGAGAACCAGTTTAGTCTTTGCTCACTAGGCTAATATTCTTTCAACTTCTACTTAAGCAGACGAAGCAAAATGGGAAATAGGCAGAAAGGAACAACACAACAATAGAGCTGTTGGAATTACAGGAACTGCTCATCTCAAAGTCCCTTCTCCATTAGAATGCATTGGCTAAAATTAGTACAGTACAGAAACCCTAGGTTTCTCTCCGAAGCTCCAACAAGGAACTTACTCAGCACTCTCAAGGAACCAACACATGCCTCTCCTTAAGGACACGCATTCCCTTCCCCCTCCATCGCTTACCTTGTCATAAGTTTGGGTTCTGTAGCAAAATGGTCACACTCACTTTCCGTAGGCATTTGAGAATAGTTATGGATTATTTCACTCTTGAGACCAATGTGTGTATATACAGTAGGATTTGCTGCCTGCTTAGATTTTAATTTTGCTGTGCAAAGCTGCATTTATATATCCTGTCCCAGGTGTGCCAACTCTAGGGGGCTGAGGTGTCATGGGAGTTGTAAGCCAGCCACATTTGGAGAGCACCAGACTGGGGGAAACGGATCTATTGCGTGTGGCTCTAGTTGCATTTCAGTAGTGTAGATTTTATTTTGTTTAATTACTTGTTGGTTTTGGCCTCATAGCCCCACCTAACCTTGCCCATTTGACACTACTTCCCAGTCGTACAGCGTGGAAGCACAGGGGGTACAAAATTGTTTGGAGCACAAAATTTCAACATACAGCTGTGCACTTCCATTGCTGGGCTCCATTGAAAATGGCTTCTCCATGCAAACCAGGAAATGTCCTCGCCACCAGACAACAGAACAACTCTTATCTCTGCAGCTGCAATCTCTTGTGTGACATGGACGCCCTTAGGCAATTGAATGTGCATGCGTACTCCGTCTGTTTACCTCCCACCTGAATTATATGTGGGTTCAAGCAAGACCCAAGGCAGTGATTCAACTTAAAGGCTTTATTGAACATGATCAGCTTTCTAAACCCCAAAGCTGTGAATCATAATTTGGAGCTTAAGAGCCAATGCCAGTAGCCCAAACCCTGATATTGCTATGTGATTGGATATCATGTATTGAATCAGAACACAGGGGCTCAGAATCCTTAATCCAGACTCAAGCCCAGGCGAACACAGACCAATGAATACCTGATACTACCCATCCCTCTGCGCAGCTCTGAGCTCTGGCAACCCACGGTACACCATTGCTACTTCCTCCAGATTTTGCCCACGACGAAGCCACGACAAAGTGACATTCTGAAATCCCTCAAGGCATGTGCAAAGTGCATTTCTTTTGCCATCTGCGTCCCGTTTGTATATGCTTAGAGTTAAAAGAGCTCAAGGAGGGTTTTTTCCTCCCTCTCTCATAATAGCAGAACTTGGGACAATCCCATGAAGCCAAAGATTGGAAGTTTCAGGAAAGAGAAATAAAAACACTTCTTTGCATAAGAACGTACGGTAGTTAAACTGTGGAATTCACTTCCACAGGACAGAATGGTGGCTTTAAAAGAGGATTAGACAAATGCATGAATGATAAGGCTATCAGTGGATATTAGGCATGATAGAAATGTCGGAGGCAGTATGCTTCTGAATACCAGGTCCTGGGAATCACAAGTGCGGAGACCACTGTTGCATTCAGGTCCTGCTTGCCGGTTTCCCACAGGCATCTAGTTGGGCACTGTGAGAATAGGATGCTGGACTAGAATGGGCTGTCACCTGATTCAGCAGCACTTTGGCTAGGCTGGGGTGAAGGTAGCTAATGAGTTTCACACCAGGGTGGAAAGCCCAGACAGATTATTCAGCTATAGCAGGAGGCACAAAATAGGTTAACATTTGCGCAACTCCTCGGATGGGGTCAATACTTATAAGGTCCCAATACATCATTACATGTGACGAACGCATGATCACGTTAATAATAATAATAATAATAATAATAATAATAATAATAATAATAATAAATTTATTATTTATACCCCGCCCATCTGGCTGGGTTTCCCCAGCCACTCTGGGCAGCTTCCAACATACTGTTGGCTACATACACACATGATCATAGAAATACAGAAATGATTGGATGATTTGCATGTAGTAAAAGGTAAAGGGACCCCTGACCACTAGGTCCAGTCGTGGACGACTCTGGGGTTGCGGCACTCATCTCGCTTTATTGGCCGAGAGAGCCAGCGTACAGCTTCCGGGTCATGTGGCCGGCATGACTAAGCCGCTTCTGGCAAACCAGAGCAGCGCACGGAAACGCCGTTTACCTTCCCACCTATTTATCTACTTGCACTTTGAAGTGCTTTCGAACTGCTAGGTTGGCAGGAGCAGGGACCGAGCAACGGGAGCTCACCCCGTCGCGGGGGTTCGAACTGCTGACCTTCTGATCGGCAAGCCCTAGGCTCAGTGGTTTAACCCACAGCGCTGCATCGTAGAAATCACAGAAATACATCATAGAAATCATGATCATAGAAATACAGAAATGATTGGCTGATTTGCATGTAGTAGTAATTAATATTATTATTAATAATAATATCCCACCCATCTGGTTGGGTTGCCCCAGCCGCTCCGGGCAGCTCTGGGCAGCCGCTCCGGCGGGAAGGTAAACAGTGTTTCCGTGCGCTGCTCTGGTTTACCAGAAGCGGCTTTGTCATGCTGGCCACATGACCCGGAAGCTGTCCACGGACAAACACTGGCTCCCTCGGCCTATAGAGCGAGATGAGTGCCGCAACCCCAGAGTCGGACACGACTGGACCTGATGGTCAGGGGCCCCTTTACCTTTACCTTGGATATCCCACCCATCTGGTTGGGTTGCCCCAGCCGCTCTCGGCAGCTTCCCACACATATAAACACACTGACGGGTGGTATGGGGATGGAGGTGAGGATGGCAGTGAGGACACAACGGTTCAGGACCACTAGCAGAAGCAATCTGGTGCTTCCATGGTGCAACGCCTTATTGCTTGATAGCATCAAGCTCAGTCGTGGGTAGCAAAGGGGAAAGTTTTGCAATCACTCTTCAGTTAGAGCTTTAGTTCCTTAAAAAGCAGGTTCTAACAGGGTCTGCGGTCAAACTTGGCTTCTGCCCCCCACTCCAGAACAATGTCTTTAGACAATGACAGGAATCTCCCAACCACAAAGCCTGTTGAAAGGGGACAGTTGGAGGATGGATTGAGGTAGAATCCCGACAAAACAGAAGTACTGTTTCTGGGGGGCAGGGAGGGCAGTGTGGGGGACTCCCTGGTTCTGAATGCACTAACTGTGCCCCTGAAGGACCAGGTGCGCAGCCTGTGGGCCATTTTGGACTCACAGCTGTCCATGGAGGCCCAGGTCAATTCTGTGTCCAGGGTAGCTGTCTACCAGCTCCATCTGGTACGCCAGCTGAGACCCTACCTGCCTGTGCACTATCTCACCAGAATGGTACGTGCCCTGGTTATCTTGCACCTGGACTACTGCAATGCGCTCTACATGGGGCTACGTTTGAAGGCGACTCAGAAACTACAACTGATCCAACAACTGCAGCAGCTACACAGGTGACTTGGAGCAGCCGCCTGGTCCATATAACACCGGTCCTAAAGGATCTACACTGGCTCCCAGTGTTGTTCCAAGCACAATTCAAAGTGTTGGTGCTGACCTTTAAAGCCCTAAATGGCCTCAGCCCAGTATAACCGAAGGAGTGTCTCCACCCCCATCATTCTGCCCGGACACTGAGGTCCAGCTTCAAGGGCCTTCTGGCGGTTCCCTCACTGCAAGAAGTTACAGGGAACCAGACAGAGGGCCTTCTTGGTAGTGGCACCTGCCCTGTGGAACGCTCTCCCAAATGATGTCAAGGTGATAAAGAACTAAACAACTTTGAGAAGAAATCTGAAGGCAGCCCCGCATGGGGGAAAAAATAATGTTCGATGTTTTGTTATGTTGTTTTATTTGTTGGAAGCCACCCAGATATTATTATTATTATTATTATTATTATCATCATCATCATCACCATCATCATCATCACCACCACCACCACCACCACAGTTTGGCTTTTGTTTTAACAAACATCACATGTGAGCTAAATAAAGGTAAAGGGACCCCTGACCATTAGGTCCAGTTGTGACCGACTCTGGGGTTGCACGCTCATCTCGCATTATTGGCCGAGGGAGCTGGCATATAGCTTCCAGGTCATGTGGCCAGCATGACAAAGCCGCTTCTGGCAAACCAGAGCAGCACATGGAAACGCCGTTTACCTTCCCGCTGTAGCGGTTCCTATTTATCTACTTGCACTTGACATGCTTTCGAACTGCTAGGTTGGCAGGAGCTGGGACCAAACAACGGGAGCTCACCCCGTCGCGAGGATTCGAACCGCCGACCTTCTGATCGGCAAGTCCTAGGCTCTGTGGTTTAACCCACAGTGCCACCCGCGAGTTAAATAGGTAGTGCTAAATATGTCATGTCATTTGCAAGCAGAATCTAACTGGACAGAAACAACTAGTTGGGGGAAAGCAATCATGACTATACTTAGGATTCAAGCACTGCCCCTGTCAGAATTTTGAGAACACCCCAATTTTGTTTTGAAACCTTTAATGATGGTGTCATTAAACACCCCTCCCATGCCATTGCTAAATCTTATCTGACAACACCAATTCATTTTTCCTGTTGTAATATATAACTGGTAGGCAGTTTGCAGCCAACACACCCAAGGTTCAGCCACTTGACCCTTGAATGTGTTTCTTCTGCTATGTACACTTCACACTTGGCCAGTCTTGGGAGAGGCTTGTAAACACCTAAGAACGTCAGAAGAGCTTGCTGGATCAGGCAAATGGCCCACCTAGCCCAGCATCCTGTTCCCCCCAACAGCCACCCAGCATAGCTGCCAAGTTATCCCTTTTTTTAAGGGATTTTCCCTTATGCTGAATAGGCTTCCTCGCGAGAAAAGGGAAAACTTGGCAGCTATGCCACCCAGATGAGACACTTCCCTCCTGCCATTTGTGCCTCTAACCAAAGGGACATGGATTGAGCGTGGATGGCAGAATGTGGACAAACAGGAACATGCAGACTAATATATTTATTCTATCCATTTGTGTATTTTGCATTCCAGTTCTTTCGGCATTGCTATTCTTTTCCACCCTGCGAAGCTGCTACACAGATGATCCTAGTCCGCTGGAAAAGTGCTTCCAGGATGCCGAGTATGAGAATTATCTAGAGATAGCCAAGAACGGGCTGGGCAATGCATCGCACCCAAGACATGTGCTGATCGTGGGAGCAGGCATGGCAGGCCTCAGCGCAGCCTACACTCTCACAGAAGCTGGACACCAGGTAAGGGGTCTTTTAGTCCTCACTAGGGAGCTGTGTCCCTAAGGACCTGTGTCCTCACTAGGACGTGGGTGGCGCTGTGGGTTAAGCCAGAGAGCCTAGGGCTTGCCGATCGGAAGGTCAGCGGTTTGAATCCCCGCAACAGGGTGAGCTCCCGTTGCTTGGTCCCAGCTCCTACCCACCTAGCAGTTCGAAAGCATGTCAAAGTGCAAGTAGATAAATAGGGACCGCTACAGCGGGAAGGTAAACACCGTTTCCGTGTGCTGCTCTGGTTCGCCAGAAGTGGCTTTGTCATGCTGGCCACATGACCTGGAAGCTGTACGCCGGCTCCCTCGGCCAATAACGAGAGATGAGCACCGCAACCCCAGAGTCAGTCACAACTGGACCTAATGGTCAGGGGTCCCTTTACCTTTACCTAGGGACCTGTGTATTGTTTGCACAAAGTCTGCAGGGAGGTTAAACCACTGTGGCTCTTTGCCGGGTATTCATTTTTTACTTTGCGGGGAGGTTAGGTGTTGCATCAAAGGAAGTGTTATTCCACACTTCACAGAGCATTCTTCCCCTTTTCTTCTCACAAAGAGTCTGATCAAGGAGGTGGGGGTTAAGGTTTGGTATTCGAGGGCACCAAATCAGTTTTAATCATGCAACCTGGCTTCGCAATCTGAGTTTGGTGGTATGTGATGGAGTCCCACCCAAAAATACCATGAATCTTTTTGGCCGCAGCAGATCTCACAAGGGCAGCCATTTAGCATGGCACAGATGTTACCTGGTAGCATAGCTGCCAAGTCTCCTGTATTCCCCGGGAAATCCCCGTTTTTCCAGCTGTTCCTAGCTGAAAAAACAGATTTTTTTGTTTTTTCCTGGTATATTCTGGCGCGGCGGCCATTTTGGAACTGGGCGGAGCATGCTCAGAAGCGACTTTTGATGCTGCTCTGCCCAGTTCCAAAATGGCTGCAGTGCGACTTCTGGCGCGGTGGCCATTTTGGAACTGGGCAAAGCAGCATCAAAAGTCACTTCTGAGCATGCTCCGCCCAGTTCCAAAATGGCGGCAGCGCTACTTCCAGTCTGCTACTTCCGCCCGGTCCCTTATTTCTCCGACAGCAACTTGGCAGGTATGTCTGGTAGTTGGGGAAACTAGGCCGAAAAAGGTGGGGAAGCGTAAGGAGCTGCCGTAGTCCTGTGCTGCCAGCCACAGCAGAGCTCAGTAGAGAGAGAAGCCAGCCAACCAGTCGAGTCTCAGGGGGGTACTTGCCTGGAGCCAGAGGCCGTATGCAAGGTTCAGTCCAGTCAGGAGTATCTGAGTTCATGAAATCAGATGACCCAGGGGTCAAGAAAGCGGAAGGTCCAAGGTCACAAGAAGCAGCAAGGTCTGGCCAGGAACGACAAAATTTTTTTCTAGCAACTGACTGAGGCAGGAAACCCTACTTAAGAAAGCTGGAGCCAGCTGGTTCTCCTCAGGAGCAAGAAGGCTGATCAGCAGTGGGTGGAGTCACTCTGCCTTCTGCTCCTTCAGGCTGCTGCTCAGCAGGTGAAGCCGACTCCTGGCCCATGACAGGAGCAACAGGTGAAATCAGAATCATAGAATCATAGAGTTGGAAGGGACCCTGTGGGTCTTCAAGTCCAGGCCCCTGCAATGCAAGAATCTCAGCTAAAACATCCATGACAGAGGGCCATCCAATCTCTGCTTCAAAACCTCCAAGGAAGGCAAATCCACAACCACTGGAGGGTTGAAACTGAACATCGGACCCTTGTAAATCAGCCCCGAGAAATGGAGGAACCCATGTGGCCATGCTGATTTATCAGCCGGATGCTGGGTAAGTCTCAACTGCCCTCGAGAATTGTGATGTGGACCATGGAAATCGAGGCAGGCAATTGTAGCATGAATCAGTCGCTGGAGTGATTCAGCAGCAGCTGTCCTGTTTGCCTTCAGGTGACCGTTCTTGAAGCCAGCAACCGCGTGGGGGGACGAGTGGAGACGTATCGAAATGAGCAAGAAGGCTGGTATGCAGATCTGGGGCCCATGCGTTTGCCTCAGGCACACAGGTGAGACGGGAGGTTATTACCACACGCCTTTCACTTGATCTGCTGAGCACGCATAAATCCCGCCTTGCTCATCCGTGACTGGTCTTTCCATGGCCATGTGTCCCAGTGTGCACTTGGCTGTGTGGGAGACAAAAGAGCTGTTGGCCTGTTGCCACGAGGAAGGAAGTGTATGCTGAGTTGAAGACAATGTATGACTTTCTTGGATGTGGCCCACTAGTTGGATAAAATCTTCGCTGCGAGGCCTAAGGCAGTTTGTTTTATGTGAAAGGGACAAAGCTGATGGGAGGAGGAGGAGGAGGAGGAGCACTCATTATTCCTCCCTTCCCCAGGGTGGCAAACGTAGCTCACCTCCCTTTTGCCCCACAATGCACCTGTGAAGAAGATAAAAGTTGAGAGATAGTGACTATTTGTAAGCGCTGGGCAATGGGAAGCTGCCCAGAGTGGTTGGGGCAACCCAGTCGAATGGGTGTGGTATAATAATAATAATAATAACAACAACAACAACTACTACTACTACAACTAGGTGTTTGGGAAGTGCTGTCCACAGGGCTTACCAAACCTTTTGAGCTATCTCTCCCCACCCCCAGTCTGTTTATATATTCATTAAATACAGTGCTTTTTTTCTGGGGGGGGATGCAGGGGGACGCATAGCCCTAAACATTTTGTGAATCTAAGTTTGGCCTCATTGAGGGGCAGTACTTCAATATGAGTAGGAAAATGAGAGTACCCCTAAATATTTTTTTGGGGGGGGGAGCACTGATTATATATATTTTAGGTGGCAGGTGGATGATTAATATTCTGCAGCCTTTGAAATGTGCTTGTGTGCTCCTGTTTTGACCAATTATACGTGCTTTTATCTTGTGAACTGCCCTGAGATGAAGAGCAGTACAGTCGTACCTTGGGTCTCGACTGCCTTGGCTCCTGAACAAATCGGCTCCTGAACAATCGAAACCCATAGCTGCCAAGTTTTCCCTTTTCTTGCGAGGAAGCCTATTCAGCATAAGGGAAAATCCCTTTAAAAAAGGGATAACTTGGCAGCTATGTCGAAACCTGGAAGTGAGTGTTCCTTTTTCGAATGGTTTCCGGAAGCTGGACCTCTGGTGCAGCTTCCAACTGGCTGCAGGAGCTTCCTGCAGCCAATAAGAAGCCGCGCTTTGGTTTCCGAACGTTTTGGAAGTCAAACGGACTTTTGGAACGGATTCCATTCGACTTCTGTGGTACGACTGTATATAAACCTAGTAAATAATAATAACATAATAATAATCTCTGCTTCTGACTGTGGAAGCACAGCATATCCATCATTGCCAGTAGCAATTGCTAGCCTTGTCCTCCATGGGTTGATCTAACCCTCTTTTAAAGGCATCCAAGCTGGTGGGCAACGCTGCCTCTTGGAAGAGCAAATTCCAGTTTTGACTATGCACTGTTCCCTTCTCATGCCCTAGGATTGTCCGCGAATATGTCAGAAAGTTTGACCTGAGTCTGACGGAATACTTTCCAGAGGATGAGAACGCCTGGTATTTGATTGACAACATCAGGAAGCGAGTTGGGGAGGTCAAGAGGAACCCCAGCCTCTTGAATTACACTGTGGATCCCTCAGAAGAAGGCAGAACCGCTAGTCAGCTGTATGAGGAGTCCCTCCATCGGGTTGGCATACTTTTTGTGCTTCTTTTAATTGGGAAAACCTTCTGTGTCCTGTTCCAAATATTAAGACCGTAGAAGTGGAGAGAACCAAAAGCCCGTCTAGCCAACACACCCTCCTAAAATATATTGTAGAGTTGGGAAAGATTTAAATAAGGGTAACAAAAATGACGCAGGTGGCGCTGTGGGTTAAACCACAGAGCCTAGGGCTTGCTGATCAGAAGGTCAACGGTTCGAATCCCTGCGATGGGGTGAGCTCCCATTGCTTGGTCCCAGCTCCTGCCCACCTAGCTGTTCGAGAGCACCTCAAAGTGCAAGTAGATAAATAGGTACCGCTACAGCGGGAAGGTAAACGGTGTTTCCGTGTGCTGCTCTGGTTCGCCAGAAGCGGCTTTGTCATGCTGGCCACATGACCTGGAAGCTGTACGCCGGCTCCCTCTGCCAATAACATGAGATGAGCGTTGCAACCCCAGAATTGGTCATGACTGGACCTAATGTTCAGGGGTCCCTTTACCTTTAACTAAAATGACCAAGCGACTGGAGCAACTTCTCTATGAGGGAAGGTTATTCATATGAACTCCTTGAGGCTTGCTTCTGAATAGATTGGGGGATTTTTTATTTTTACAAAGTGGAGGCATGAGGATTATGCATAGTATACAGAAAGTGGATGGGGGGTTTTCTCCCTTTTTCATAACACTAGAACTTTGGGATATCCAGTTAAGCTGAAGGTTAGAGGATTTGGGATAGACAAAGAAAGTACTTTTTCAGGCAGCACAGCACATTGTAGTAGTAGTAGTAGTAGTAGTAGTAGTAGTAGTAGTAATTTATTACTTATACCCCGTCCATCTAGCCAGGCCTCCCCAGACACTCTGGGTGGCTCCCAGCAGAATATTAAAAACATAATAAAATATCAGATATTAAAAACTTCCCTGAATGTGGCCGCCTTCAGATGTCTTCTAAAAGTCAGATAGTTGTTTATTTCCTTGACATCTGATGGGAGGGCATTCCACAGGGCGGGTGCCACTACCAAGAAGCCCCTCTGCCTGGTTCCCTGTAACTTCACTTCTTGCAGTGAGGCCCTCGGAGCTGGGCTGAACGATGGGGGGTGGAGAAGCTCCTTCAGGTATACCGGGCTGAGGCCGTTTAGGGCAGGGGTCAGCAAACTTTTTCAGCAGGGGGCCGGTCCACTGTCCCTCAGACCTTGACAAAAATATATATGAATGAATTCCTATGCCCCACAAATAACCCAGATATGCATTTTAAATAATAGGACACATTATGTTCATGTAAAAACACCAGGCAGGCTCCCCAAATAACCCAGAGATGTATTTTAAATAAAATAACACATTCTACTCATGTAAAAACATGCTGATTTCCAGACCGTCTGCGGGCCGGATTTAGAAGGCGATTGGGCCGCATCTGGCCCCCGGGCCTTAGTTTGGGGAACCCCTGGTTTAGGGCTTTAAAGGTCAGCACCAAAACTTCAAATTGTGCTTGGAAACATACTGGGAGCCAATATAGGTAAAATATGAAATGCATTCTGACTTTTTCTTTATGGTCATCCCAGGTTGAAGAAGAGGTGAAGAGGACAAACTGTACCTACGTCCTGGATAAATATGACACCTTCTCAACCAAGGTAAAAAAGAATGACCCACCCACCCCCCATTTCTTTTCTTTTCTTTCTTTGGATGTTACCGTGGCCTTTGGCTAGCGCAATAAAACCCAATAAATTAACAAAACTAGCTAAAGCAATGCCCCAAACTTGCGAAGTGCAAAGTGTTTTTCTGAAACTTTATTGGCGCACTTCTGTTATATTACTAGAATATTACACAAGCCTATAGTACCATGTTTTCCCGAAAATAAGACACTGTTTTATATTTATTTTTCCTCAAGAAGACACACTATGGCTTATTTTCCGGGGGTGTCTTACTCCAGTGGGAAGGGCTTCTTGTGGCTGAGAGCAGCAAGCTGTTGCCAGGAGGTACCGCGTCCAAGTCTTATTTTCGGGGTATGGCTTATATTGCAGAAATGCGTAGAAATCCAGGTAAAGGTAAAGGGACCCCTGACCATTAGGTCCAGTCGTGACCGACTCTGGGGTTGCGGCGCTCATCTTGCGTTATTGGCCGAGGGAGCCGGCGTACAGCTTCCAGGTCATGTGGCCAGCATGACAAAGACACTTCTGGCGAACCAGAGCAGCACACGGAAATGGTGTTTACCTTCCCGCCAGAAGGTATTTATCTACTTGCACTTTGACATGCTTTCGAACTGCTAGGTTGGCAGGAGCAAGGACCGAGCAACAGGAGCTCACCCCATCACGGGGGTTCGAACCGCCGACCTTCTGATCGGCAAGCCCTAGGCTCTGTGGTTCAACCCACAGCGCCACCCAGGGCCGGCTCTAGGTAGGCGGGGCGCTGCACAGCGAAGCCGCGCGGAAACCATGCTGCGCCCTGCGAGGGCGGGGGCTCCGGAGCGATCTCCGCCCCTCAGCGCCAGGACACCCGACCTGCTCGAGACTGCCCTGGCGCCACCCGCTTTCCCGCAATCCTGCTACGACTTATTTTATGGGTATGTCTTATTTTCGGGAAAACAGGGTAGTTACCCAGCTTCCTAGGTATCCCACTGTTATCCGGATGACCAGGCTCCTATTTTATTACCAGGAGGAAATTCCAGGCAGCTTTCAAAGTTATAAGAACAGGTTTATTGATTGTCAGACAAACAATAAGGTGCAGGAGAATAAAGCTTCTCAATCTGCACAAAAACCATGTGCATGTACAGAGTGTGATATACCCTTTCCATATAGCAAAGCTCAGCCTCCTGCCTGTGCTTTTGTGGTGGGCTACATCCTGGAGAAGCAGGAAAAATAACAACTCTTGTGGGGAGCTAAATTTCCTCTTGCAAGTTTGTTCTAACAGGTGCAATGGTTAGATTTTTTGCATAGATCTCTAAAACACTGTGTCTGCATATTTGCTGCACTATTGAGCTGAACATAATATTGTCAGGAAAAGGGCCTACTCACAAGGAGACCCCTGGCAGAGACGCATGCCCGACTGGCATGTTCCCTGTTTCCTGGGCGATCGTTTGGGAGCTTCCGAGCCTTCCTCAGCCCCCGGACGTCCAGTGATTGATGTGGGAGCACATCAACACACTCTTAGCATCTGCAGGTACTTGCACAGTTGCGTAACAGACCACAGAAACTCAGCATTCTGGCTAAGCTAGTTTATTTACACATAAACAGACATGGAGCATGGAACATGGCTCCCTCTCTCTCTAGCATCATACAGCAAAGAAAAAGAACAAAGGAACAACAGTCCCACTTAGGAACACAGTAAGACAAACATCCTGTCTACATCACTTCCCACTCTGTGGAATGAAAACACATACCCAGTCATGTGATAGACAACAAACCCATGACTGACTGCACAGGGGGAATGGATCTCCCAACAAATATTTAGCTGAAATGGAGCTGCATACATAAAATGGAGTCTCTCTGGCTCTGGTTTTGCACTTATGGCTACTTTGGCCTCCCTGGCATGGCTAGGATTGTTCTGGCCCAGCTCAGGCCCAGTGCCTCACCACCGAGATATCCTGGGGAGGGGGGGGCACATAAAGAAGGGCCTCAGGTGATCATTGCAGGGTCCAGGTTGGTTCATATGGTGAGAGGCAGCCCTTGACCCTTTGCAATCCTGAGTCGTTTAAGGTTTTGTAGGTCAGAACCAGCACTTTGAACCACAGAATGATAGAGTTGGAAGAGACCACAAGGGCCATCCAGTCCACCTGCCAAGCAGGAAACACCATCAAAGCATTCTTGACATATGCCTGTCAAGCCTCTGCTTAAAGACCTCCATAGAATCATAGAGTTGGAAGAGATCACAAGGGCCATCCTTTGAATTGGGCCCAGAAACTAATGGGCAGCCAGTGCAGTCAGGCCAAGCCGTCTGGTGCAGGTGAACAAACTGGCTGCCAAATTCTGCACCAGCAAAAGTTTCCAAACTGTCTTCAGAGGCAGTCCCATACATAACACATTGCAGTAATCTAACCTCGAGGTTACCAGAGTGTAGACAGCAGAAGATGGTCTATCCCTGTCCTGATTAGGGGTTCAGCGAGGCCACCAGCCAGAAATGATGGAAGGCACTCCATGCTGCCGAGGCCACCTGAGCCTCAAGCAGGGCCGGATTTAGGTTTGATGAGGCCCTAACTAAGCTACTGAAGGTAATGGGGCCCTTTATATGTCCAGCTGTCCTTTGTCAACAACAAATTGTCGCTATATTTTGTGTTGATTATATGCTATATGGTAATTTATGGACCTCATAGGTATCTAAAGCCATTTGCACATAACAAAATATGTATTTTATCAAAGTAACTGTTGAACCGAAACCACTGTGCTAAAGAATAGGTTTCCCCTGGGGAAAGAAGGAGACCCCTCAGACCTCTGCCTAGGAATCTCAGGACAAACAGAAGGCAGGCATAGGCAAACTCGGCCCTCCAGATGTTTTGAGGCTACAATTCCCATCATCCCTGACCACTGGTCCTGTTAGCAAGGGATGATGGGAGTTGTAGTCCCAAAACATCTGGAGGGCCGAGTTTGCCTATGCCTGCCCTCAGGCTATACGGCTATGTTTACTTACCTGGGGCTGAGAGTAAGCCTCACTGAACTCAGTGAGATAGATATATAGAGGACTGCACTGCAACTTTTTGCCGGATCCAATTCCTTGCTTTCCAGAATAAGTGAATCCCGAAGCCTGAGAACCTCAGGATGTCTGTCTTGTGTACTAGATTCCAAAATCACTTGTTGCTCGGTGGTGTGTTTGCTTAAGCGTCTTTGCTGAGTGCCGTCCTTAAAGGTGGTTATTTTACCCCCCCCCCCCTTCCCATAACAGCAATATTTAATCAAAGTAGCAAAGCTGAGTCGTGGAGCTGTCGAAATGATTGGGGACTTGCTCAATGAAGATGCTGGCTATTACCAGTCGTTCATTGAAAGTATGAGAGGTGAAGTGATCTTCTCTTCTAGAAGGAGGTAAGTGGAAATACACATTGCAAGGAAATAGGGAGGATTTATTCTTGCTGAAGTAAACAATCTGCTCTTCTTCAGACTAGATAGCCTTTTGGTTCATTTCCAAAACTAGGACCGTCTGTAGGAACGTCTCGGGACCTCAATACCTTAGGAATGCCTCTCCCCATACAAACCGACCCGGACCCTGAGCTTGTAATCGGAGACCTTTCTCTATGTCCCCCGTCCCTCCAAGAGGTTCGGAGGATGGCAACACAAGAACAGGCCTTTTCTGTGGTGGTTCGCCATCTGTGGAATGCTCTCCCCAGAGAGGCTTGCCTGGTGCCATTATCATGGGTGTAGCTAAGGGGGGCAGGGGGCAGAACCCCCCCCCCAAAAAAAATGTATAGCAGCAAGCTGAGGTTCTGCCTCCCCACGCCAACAAAAGGCCTGCCTCCTCAACAAAAGGCCTGCCTGTTGTGTATTGAAGTTCTCACCCTGGCCACCAGGGGTATTGTGTACATAGTTTTCACTCAGGTCCATGTTACAATGTTGTCAGCCGGCTGCCTATAAAAGCAGGCCAGCTGAGCTGTTCAGTTAGTTCTGTTCCAGCTTGCTAATGAAGAACTGCTTTGGAGAAATCGCTGTGTCTTCTGCTATTGTCTACCCACTATTAAACACTGCCCCATCCCCAACAAAAATCCTGGCTACGCCCGTGGCCATTATTACATATCCTTAGTAGGCACCAAGCAAAAACATTCCTCTTTATTCAGGCCTTCAGCCATTAAATAATCTGTTATTATGATTATTTTATTATGCAGTGCAGTATTATGCTCTGCTTTTTATTATTTTCTTCTTAATGTTTTAAATGTTCTTAATTTTGTACACCGCCCTGGGATCTTTGGATAATGGTTGATATATAAATCAATGTGCTCCTTCTCCCTACAATGAAGCCAACATAAAGATGTAAGAGTCCAGCTGGCTCTTGCCAAAGTTCCATCTAGACCAGATGCCTATAGGAAACCTGCAAGCCAGACCTAAGCTCAATAGCCACAATCCCCACTTGTGATGCCCAGCATGCACAGAATCATAGATTGCAGAGTTGGAAGGGACCCTGAGGATCATCTAGACCAACCCCCTGCAATGCAGGAATGCGCAGCCATCCCTTAAGGGGATTGAACCTGCAACCTCGGAATTATCAGCACCACACACTAACCAGCTCAGCTGTCCCCTTGGATAATATACCGTGGTACCTTGGTTCTCAAATGCCATGGTACTCAAACAACTTGGAACCCAAACACTGCAAGCCCGGAAGTAAGTGTTCCAGTTTGGGAACTTTTTCCAGAAGCCGAATGTGCTCCGTTTTGAGTGTTATGCTTCCATTTTGAGTGCCACACTTCCGTTTTGAGTGCTACGCTGAGGTCTGTCTGTTTTTACTATTTATTTTGAGTTTTATGTGACTGTGTGGAACCCAGTTCAGCTGCTGATTAATTGAGTGACTTCAGTACATTGCTTTCATTTTATGGATCAGTGGTATCATTAGATAGTAAAATTCATGTTAAATTGCTGTTTTAGGGGTTGTTTTTAAAAGTTTGGATTAATCCGTTTTGCATTACTTTCTATGGGAAAGTGCGCCTTGGTTTTGGAACGTTTTGGTTTTGGAATGGACTTCCGGAACGGATTAAGTTTGAGAACCAAGGTACCAATGTTTCCACAATTAATAAAAGCCATTGAATACCTTCCATAAACTTGTCTAATCCTCTTTCAAAGTCACCTGACTTGGTGGCCATCTCCGCAGCTTGTGGGAGTGAATTCCAGAGTTTTAACGCTGTTCTGTGTTCAGAAATGCTTCCTTTAGTCTGGGCTGAACTGAGCAACAACTGGGCAACACACAACAGCAGTTCCCAGTGTAGCTGAAGAGGGCTCTTCCATCTCCTACCTATCCCTTCATCAGCATTAGTTTTTGCTTTGTTTTGTTTTTTGCAGGTTTGATCAAATCAAGGGAGGCTTTGATCAGCTGCCAATAGCCATTTACAGAAGCATTTCGGAAAGGGTGCATTTCGGTACCAGGGTGGTCAGGCTGGAGCAAGCAGGCGACAGCGTCACCGCTGTTTATCAAACCGCCAACAAAGCAGTGTTCAGCGTGACGGCCGATTACGCCGTGGTCACCGCCACCGCCAAGGCCACGAGGCGCATCCATTTTGAGCCGCCCCTGTCGCGTAACAAAAGCCACGCCTTGCGGTCCATCCACTACAGGAGCGCCACCAAAGTCTTCCTCGCTTGTGCCGATAAGTTCTGGGAAGCTGACGGGATCCGCGGTGGGAAGTCCACAACTGATCGCCCGGCCCGATTCGTCTACTACCTGACTCAAAACAGTTCTGGCAGCGTTGGGGTTGTCTTGGCTTGCTACGTCCACAGTGACGACTCCCGTTTCTTTCAGGCCCTCAGCCATGATGACATCATTAGCATCGTCCTGGATGACCTGTCTGCCATCCACCAGCTGCCCAAGGGGTACATCCAGGCTGTGTGCCAGTCCTCTGTAATAAAGAGGTGGAGCTTGGATAAGTATTCCATGGCTGGCTTTGCTGCCTTCACCCCCTACCAGTTTGTCGATTATAGCGAACCTCTCGAGAAGCCAGAAGGCAGGATCCATTTCGCTGGGGAACACACTACCAAAATCCATGGTTGGCTGGACTCCACAATCATGTCAGGGCTGAGGGCAGCAAGAGAAATAAACCTCGCATCTAGGAAGCGGCTGCCCAGGATCAAGCCGAATGACAAAGAGGAACTTTAAACAGGCACCCTGCAAAAGGAGAAAAGATCGTTTTAAAGGAATATCTTGACATACAGGAGTTTTGAATTGGGACATGTCAAAATATTGCTATGAGTTTGGGAAGAAGGAAGTAGGCTGTATGCGAGATCCTTGGTGTTATGTATTGAAGTTCTCACCCTGGCCACCAGGGGTATTGTGTACATAGTTTTCACTCAGGTCCACGTCAGTTAATTTGGGCAGGAAACCCTGTGCTGTTGTTGTTGTTGTACAATGTTGACAGCCGGCTGCAGACACTGGAGAGACCTGTCAGGAGTAAGCATGAACCAATGGTACCAAATAGTGTGGGAAGCAGCCTTACTAGAAAAATTAACCAATAAGCTGAAAATGACACGGGGACAAAAAGAAGAAGATGGCTTCATCCCGGTATGGCTCCCCTTTATCACATACACAGCCCAACAAGACAGTGACAAAAATCCACCAACAGCATACAAATCAATATGGTTAACCTGATCCAAAACACCCACCCACCCCACTCGCACACGAAACAAAGATCACCACAGCCAACCACAAATGAACAACCATACCCTAGGCCAGGCATCCCCAAACTTCAGCCCTCCAGATGTTTTGGACTACAATTCCCATCATCCCTGACCACAGGGCCGCAGTTTGGGGATGCCTGCCCTAGGTCAAGCCCAACATCTCTCACCACCAAAGGAACACAAGCGAACAACAGAGAACCTGCACAAGCGACGCTGACCAAAAAAAACCTCATACTGTATATTAAGTAAAATAGAAACATTGGCACCTGACCCCACCCCCACCCACCTTTCCCCCATCTACCTCTCTTCCCCTTTTCTTCCCAATGTCTCAACAACTGAAACTGATTTGTAAAAATGTTATGAGAGACATTGCACATACTGTATTTCTGTAAATCAAGAAAATCTTTAATAAATAAAATAAAATAAAAGCAAGCCGGCTGAGCTGTTCAGTTCAGCTCCAGCTCACTTATAAAGGACTACTTGGTGAAACCTCTGTGTCGTCTGATATGTCTACTCACTACTTAATTAATACTTCTAACCGCTGGATCCAGGCAGTGTTAAAATATAAGCCAGGGTGGTGGGCCATTAAGAGAACAAAGGAATGGGGGGCTCTGAGCAAGACAGAAAATGTGTAGAGCTCCCTCCCTCAACAAACAAAGCCGGAGTTTTTCAAGTGATTTGACCTAGAAATACGCTGGAGAGAGTCTAAGCAAGGCTTGAAAGCAAGGTTTGATTTCTGTTTGACTCCAAGGCTACGACTCTGAAAGAAACGAGACCCTCTTTGGGTGTCAATGTTGTGAGCCCCTCCATAGTACAGATCTGCAAATAAACCATAGATTATGAAGACACCACCCTGGGTAAGCGCCTCCAACTCCTGGAATCTCTGGGTTCTTGGGGTGGTATGCAACAAAATCTAACAGCATTTCTAGATGGCAGACAAAAATGCAAAAGAAAATTAAAAACCATGATCCAGTGTCAGTGGTACCATGTTGCTGTTTTTCCATTCTGTACAGTATATATTTTCCTTCCTTTCCCGGTTATACTGTGAAGGGGAAACCAGATGGACAGCAAGGCTGGAATTTATAATACAGGGATGCAGAGTGGGGAAATTTACATTTCTCCACACAGAAGGAACTGAAATGGGAGGAATATGGAAATTTGAAAATATTTGTTCATTTATTTTGCCAGCAACATCTCCACTCATTTCTTCTTGTGTAGTTACAGTACAATTGGAAATAATTAATCTTTCAATAAAATAAAAAATAAAAAGCTTCTTTTTTTGCAGAACATAAGCAATTAATGTTATTTCGGGAGTGGCACCCACCCTGTGGAATGCCCTCCCACTAGAGGTCAAAGAGAACAACAATTACCAGACCTTTAGAAGGCATCTCAAGGCAACAGGAAGCTTTTAATGTTTGATGGATTTCTCTATTTTAGTGTTTTGTTGGAAGCCACCCAGAGTGGCTGCGGGAACCCGGCCAGATGGGCGGGGTATAAATAATAAATTATTATTATTATTATTATTATTATTAATATCCCCCCATTTCATTTTTATGTTATTTCCTTATTTTTGAAGGAAGATGTTTTTGATGTCTTAAAAAAAATCTGGGGGCGAAAGTGGGACAGGTTTCCAGCACTGAACTACTGTAATATCAAAATCATGTCAAATCACACAGGAAGTTTCTGCATATATCCCCCCCCCATTTAATAAGGATTATTTCGTTAAACAACTTGCAATGGAGCATTCAAACGCAAAGCTTTTGAAAGCAAAAGTAACCTGTTTTCAAGCATATTGCATACTTTTGCGAAAGGTTTATACAGTTGAATTTGAAGGCAAAAATCCTTTCAAAAGGAGTGTTCCCTGACCGGGAATCGAACCCGGGCCGCGGCGGTGAGAGCGCCGAATCCTAACCACTAGACCACCAGGGAAGTCGTGGTAGGTCTGATCAGAAAGCTAGCCATCATACTGTACAAGGAAGGCTTCAGTTCCGTGCACAATGTGCCTCCTTCCCAATTAAATGCATCTGCATGTCAAAAACCGCAAGCATTTCGCGTGCACACAGCTCTGCAGATGGTTCTCTGTTCGTGGATCCATTGAAATTTCCCTTCTACCTAGAAATTGCCTTCTGCAGAAAACCTGAGCAGTTTTTAAAACTCCTGCGAATAAGATAACGAAGCGGCGGCGTTTCTCGTGCAAGTTCGGCAGCATTCTAATTTTACGTCTGCACTGCGGGATAACTCATTTGTGGACGGATGCGAAGAAACCGGAACTTTATTTCTTTTACATAAGCTTGGGGGTGGGGAGGTGGGACCTAGTTTTAATTCACCGACAGAGCTTAGGCTGCAATCCTTGCACACTTACGCGGGAGTCAAGTCCTACTGCACCCCGAGGGGCTTAGCAGTTCTAAGCAGACACGTGCCCACGATTATACCGCTAAAACTCAGCGCGATCCACCATCAGAGGATCTCCAGAGTCTTCAGGTCTTTCCCAGCGCTGCCTGCAGACGCCTCTTGCCACTGGCAACTTGCTTCTCCCCATCAGCCCCACGAGAACGAAATGCGCAGGCGCCGTAGGATTCGCCCCAGCAAAGGAGCGAACCAGGCAGCTCCTCTGGAATCTAAAGGAAGCTTCCGATTGGCGGTTTGACAGTCCCGCATTCAGCCAATCGCGCAAAAGCCTCATTGGGAGCATCCCGCGCGCCGGGTGACGTAACGTTCGAAAGTCTCGGTGTGTAAGGGGACAGCAACCCTACTCAGAGTAAACCTATTGGAATGAATAGGCAAGGTTGACTTAGATCTAAAGAATTGTCCACCTTAGAGACGAACTAAGTTTGTTCTGGGTATAAACACATACAATTTAACAATCCTTTACATTACAGTATATCATATCACCAAAAGGCACAACCCACCATTATTTCTTGTTGCTTCTTTGCAGCCTCGTGTAATGGTGGAAGTGGTTCAGTCAAATAAATACTGCAAATGGTTTTCAACAACCTATAGTTACAAGTCACAGATCTCTCTCCCCCCTCCCCAAAAAAGCTAGTGCCTCCTTCTTCTCAGGTTGGTATTTGACAGTATTTGGAATATTTCTGTAATTAATATCCAAACTGACCTATTTTGAATATTAAGTTTCAAAATTCAATACAGTGGTACCTCGGTTGTTAAACGTCTCCGTTGATTAATGTTTTGGAACTTGAGCACCGTAAACCTGGAAGTAAATGCTTCCGTTTTCGAACATGCCTCGGATGTCAAACGGCTTCCACTGAGGTACCACTGTATTTTTCTCAATTTTCTCAATAAATTTGTAGATCACCCTTTGTGCCTCAGTTTTCGAACATTTCGGAAATCGAACGGTCTTCCGGAACAGATTACGTTCAAAAACCAAGGCACCGCTGCATATTGTGGTATTTAATTTTCAGTATTGTGAGTTGCATTGTTTTATGTCTTAAATTTGGAATTCAATTTCCTTTCTGTAAATATTACCTTCCCCACATTTTTGGATCTGATTGTTATTAAGTATCACACAGTGGATACTTTTGTTAATCAGCATTTTATATAACTATATTTGTAGCCATCACCCAAACCAAAGCTCAGTTCTGGAGAATAGAATACACATTTACACTTGAAAACTGCTAAAGTTCTGATTTATTCGAAGAAGTGAATGACCCTAATAAAATCCTAATAAATCCTGCTTTACTGGAATTGTGGTTCTTTTCTTTTCAAAAGCCACCTCTTTCGAGTCTTTTCCATAGCAATTCTCTCTGTTCGGTTGCCGATGAGATGTCTAAAGTGGTAAATGACAGGATTTCTTGGACTTATGAAGGCAGCAATATATTTTTTAAGTCTCTTCGGTATTATATGGATCTTCTCAGGGCAGCCTTTGCTCCTCTCCTTTCTTGCCGCCGCTGGAGAAGAAGAAAGATGCTTCTTTAAGCGGTGGTGATGGTGGCGGGCTGTTCAGCCATGTGCTTGGTCAACTCCTTTTCCATGGCCTCCTTCAAGGCAGTTTGGACATTGTTGCAGCTGATGAGGGCCTGGGCCTGCTCCGCTTTCTGCCTCAAGGCCTCTACTTGGGTCGCCACGTGTTTGTATAAGTCTGCCAACAAGGTCTTCACCAGATTCCTGGCCTTGGCCTCCATGCGCACCTTGGGCATCTGTCGCAGAATTTTGGCGGCAAAGAGATTTGAGGAACAGATCTTTCGGGGCTGCCCACTGCTCCCTGACTTGGTGCCTGAGGTCCTCTTGGCTTGACGCTTCAAATGAGGCTGCTTCTTCTTATGTTTTTGAGCCTGGAGCTTCTTCCAATTCCATCTCGCTTGTTGGTGCTTCTTGTTGACATTTTTTCTCTTTGGAACCCTGGCTTTCTTTTTGCCTTGCTGTTTGGCTGCCATTGTTCTGTTCTCCTTAAGCTCCGGCCTTCAAATGTCACCATATTTTTGTCAGCATGGGGATATATAGGCAATATAGCATGACAATGAAAGTGCTTCTGGCTTCACTGTAGCCGAGGAACCATTGTTACCCTGAAGGGGACTATGACCTCTCCCTTACTATGATCTAGCTGTGAGTTTTGACAGTGGCTCCTGGCAGATATTAACTGCACCTTGCACTTCTACTTTTACCACAGAAATCAGTTTTGAACTAAAAAAAAAAATCAGCCGGGCTTCATCACCCTTAGGCATGTTAGCCCCCAAAGTTGATTTATCATCACAACCTGCGTTTCTGCACCAAAACATTGTTGTGTGTAATCTGAGTATCTAAAGACTACGGTCCTGGGATAGTCCTTCCGCTCCCTACTTTGCCCACTGTTGGTGGTAGAATACAGATCAGTCCGGGCAGATCTCTGGACAGAAGCCAACTTTCCCGACGGCCCCTATTGCGGTGCCTTTAGAATATTCTTTGTGTGCAACTATTTGCAAGTGCTTCCTGATTGCTGAAGGCCAACTTTCAGCAACTCTCTCCAGGTAGCCCCAGGTTGGCAAAGTTTGCTGGACACAAATCCTCTTAAAGCTGCAGCAGAACCAATTGAAAAGTGGGCAGGAGAGCAGCTCTTAATGTTTTCAAAGGAGCTCAAACTGAACTACCACCAACATGCTGGAAGGAAAGCTGTTTTGGACAGATTTTCTATAAATGCCACCCCCCTTCTTCCATATTCCATTCCTGGTTTGTTTGTTTTAAAGCAAACCAACTCTATTATTTCCATTTGTCAAAGTCAGAGCAGCCCTAAACCTTGAGAAACATTTCCAGGAATCAGCATTAGTTTTGAAAAGGTAAAGCAGTGTGGATTTTGGTTGCTCTGGGTTTTATCTGGTAGACATCCACACTGGCAACTGATAAAGGCACTTAAGTATGATAAATGTGAGTTTTATGTATAGTTTTAAGTAGGATCAAGTTACACAGGTTATTAATGACAGTGCTCATTCTGGAACAGGAGCATAGTCTTTCAAGACACTTCTACACAAGGCTGATTATCTTAAAAGTTGCAAATTTATCAGGGCTTTGGGCTGTGCTTTCCAGTCAAACAAGATGAGCAGGAGCGGTTTAATAATTTGTATGGGAAAATGAACTCAGCAGTATTTAGTTGGGTCCTCGTGCTGATTGCTTCTAAAACTGTGTGTTTGTATTCCAGCATTATCTAGGCCAGGCATCCCCAAACTGCGGCCCTCCAGATGTTTTGGCCTACAACTCCCATGATCCCTAGCTAAGAGAACTAAGGTCAGGGATTATGGGAATTGTAGTCCAAAACATCTGGAGGGCTGAAGTTTGGGGGTGCCTGATCAAGGCTGTAACAGGGGTCTTCTCAGAGCTGCAGGTGGCCACTGACTGGAGCAAAGGCCCAAATGACATCATAAAGATTTGATTATTACACATTCATCAAAATTCCAAAGGTGAGCTTGAGCAATGCAAAGCTGTTAAAAAGTTAAATCTTGCCTCCTAAATGTGGCCAGCTTTATAACCATTTTTAAAAAGAAAATAAACCTTCATTTTTTTTGGTGTGAATAGCCACTTTGGCATTTTTTATTTTTTATTTTGTATAGCACCTCCTACATGACTAGCAGCAATCTGAAAGGCCAACGGCAGCTATTAGCAGGTGGCATTTAACTAAGTTTTACTCAGACCCACTGCAATTAATGGATCTTAGTCATGGTTATGAATTTAAGTGGGTCTACTCTGAGTAGAAATTAGTTGAATGCTAACCATTGGATTCTCCTTAACGTTTTGTGAGGGGACAGGGTTAAGGTTTCCACACATCGGGTCTGCACAATTTTCAAGGCATTTCTTGAACTTCCATTTATTCCTGCTTCATATGACAACCCAGACGCCTTTGTACATTTGTGTTTTATGTAACTAGGTTTCCAGTCAGCAACCAGCAAGACACAATGTCCCAGATTAAAAACAACACACACACACACACACACTTCAGTGAATAAGGCTGCTAAAAATCCTGATTTATTGGAACAATATATGGTGTTTCTTTTCTTTCAGAAACCAGCTCACAATTCTTTCATATATTTTGATTTATGTTCTGATTTATGGCCGATGGCAATGGAAAATCTCTTGGGCATGTGTAGTCTGTAGTCCAAATTTAGCTTCCTTTCCCACTGCAGTGGTCTTTCACGACATCCCCATAAATGGAACATTTGTTGCAAGCAATGAAGGTTGTTGGAGGTGAAGCTGGTATCTTAGAAAGCGGTAGATTACAGGATTTCTTAAGACACATTCAGGCAGCAAAGTCTTTTAAAGCTTTCTCAAGTTTAAGGGTCTTTTTTTCAGGGCAGTGTTTGGTCCTCTCCCTTCTTGGCCCTGTTGGAGAAGGGGAGGGATGTTTCTCTAAGCACATTCGTTCCTAAGGGGCTCGGATGTGTGGTTCACCAACTCCCTTACTACAGCCTCCTTCAAGGCTGTTTGGACATCAGTGCAGCTGATGGTAGCAGATGGGCTCTTCTGGCTCAAGCGGTCTATTTCCGTTGCCACGTGGTTGTACACATCCGTTAGCAGGTTTTTAACCATGCCCTTGGATTTGACCTCAATGTATGCCTTTAGCACCTCTCGCACCATCTTGGACGTAAACAGCTTAGGGGAACAGATTCTCACCACCTTACTGGTCACAGTATTTCTGGCAAGTGGTTCCTTGACCCCGTGCTCAAGGCAAGATGGGAACTTTCTCTGTTTACGGTCCTGGAGTTTGTTTTTTCTGGTGTGCTGATATTTCTTCTGGAGCTTCTTTCTCTTCAAAGCCCCAGCCTTCCTTTTCACTTGTTGTTTTGCAGCCATTTTTCTGTTCTGTTCACTTCTGTTCTGAAGCTTCGAGCCCCCTGCCTTCAAATGTCACCGCGCCTTTGCCAACATGGTCAGTTATAGACAGCGGTATGCTAATGAAGGAGCTACATGGAGGGTGCTGATTGGCTCTCTCAACCTGCACAGTAGCCAGGTAACCTTTGTTATGCTGAATATGACTATGACCTACTATTTGCAGCTATCCAGTTATGAGGTCAGACACTGCCACTGTTTGTTGACTTTCTGAAGAGCATGATGGCATCTGGCCCTTCTGGTGTTGCTGTCGCAATCAATCATAGAATCATAGAGTTGGAAGAGACCACAAGGGCCATCCAGTCCAACCCCCTGCCAAGCAGGAAACACCATCAAAGCATTCTTGACATATGGCTGTCAAGCCTCTGCGTAAAGACCTCCAAATCCTGGCTAATTTTGAGAAAATATGTGTACTTTCCATCTACCATAAACTAAGCTACCATGCCCATAATGTGATTTTTTTCCCCTCTACATCAAAACAGGCTTTGAAATCAGGGGTGGGTGGGTGTCTCCAGTCCCTGTTGAGAAAATTTTATAAATTCCTAGCTGATTCTGTCAATAACAGTGTTAAACAGGTCTTTGGAAGAGCTATCATCCCCCCCCCCCACCAACCCAGACTACTGTGCCTTTAACTACTACTTTTTTTTTTGGCAGGGGATCACATTTATCCTATGAAAGGTTCTCCCTGAGGATTACTGTAAGAAGAGTGCCTGTAGGCTCATGAACAAGATTCTGATTGAAGAGTGGGCAACCCTTATTATTAATCTGATATATTGGAGCACTTACTTTGAGATGTGGGATCCTATGTGAAATTTGTAAAGTCCCCTGGAAACAGTGGTACAGAAATTCAACAATAAATAGTGCAACAATAATAAAGTTTGGTTTTTTTAAAAAAAATAGTAGTAGCAGTAATTTAGACTGCTCTTTGTACAAATGACAAAAACGAAATACAGTGGTACCTCAGTTTTCGAACGTAATCTGTTCTGGAAGACCGTTCGAGTTCCAAAATGTTCAAAAACCGAGACTCAACAACCGACAGCTAGGTCTCCAGATCTTGCACTCAGCAGAAGACGTGTAGCATGTTCAACTTCCGAGGCTTGTTCAAAAGCCAAAGCATTTACTTCCAAGTTTTCGGCGTTCAAAAAACCGAAACGTTCGACTTCCGAGACGTTCGAAAACTGAGGTACCACTGTATAAATGTTAATTAAAATTAAACATTTAAACAGTTTAGCAGCAGCACAGCACAGAAATAAGCACGACAGACTTCACACTCTTCTACAACTGCCTGTGTGAAAAGATTATCTGTAACTGAAAGGCCCGGATCTGGGAGGCGGTGGGGACACACATATACTGGGCAGCAGGATAGGAGGGCAACAAACAAAAAAACTGTCAGGGAGTGCTGTGAAGACTTCAAGTGGAAGGGATGTGGAGCAAGAGAGCCCAGTATGGCAGGGTTCTGCAGCCGCCATGGCTCTACCACTGGGCTGTGGAGCTGAGTTTGGCCTGGTTCAATGGCAGCTGCAGAGAACAAGCCGGTGGTTGCCGGTTATATAACTGGATTTGTACTCAACACCCAAACCCAAGCTCAGTTCCAGAGAAGCAGAAGAAGACACAATTAGACTGGAATAAAGCTGCAAAAATCCTGATTTATTGGAAGAAGTGAAATAAGCTGCTAAAATCCTGCTTTACTGCAATTGTGGTCTTTTCTTTTTGAAAGCCACTTCTTTCACGGTTTTTCCCCCATAGCAATCCTCTCCGTTCGGTGTCCAATGATGTCTAAAGTGGTAAACGACAGGATTTCTTGGACTTATGAAGGCAGCAATATATTTTTAAAGTCTCTTGGGTATTATATGGATCTTCTTAGGGCAACCTTTGGTCCTGTCCCTTCTTGCCGCTCCTGGAGAAGGGGAGGGATGGTTCTCTAGGCGCACTCGGTGGGGGTGGGGGTGGGCTGTTCGGCCGTGTGCTTCGCCAGCTCCCTCTCCATGGCTTCCTTCAAGGCAGCTTGGACTTCGTCGCCGCTGATGGGGGCCTGCTCCTCCTTCTGGCTCATGGCCTGTACCTGGGTCGCCACGTGGTTGTATAAGTCCGCCAACAAGGTCTTCATCAGATTCCTGGCCTTGGCCTCCATGCGCACCTTGGGCAACTGCCGCAGAATTTTGGAGGCAAAGAGCTTTGAGGAGCAGATCTTTCGGGGCTGCCCACTGCTCCCTGGCTTGGTGCCTGAGGTCCTCTTGGCTTGATGCTTCAGACGAGGCTGCTGCTTCTTGTGTTTTCGAGCCTGGAGCCTCTTCTGATTCTTCTGATTCCGTCTAGGTTGTTGGTGCTTCTTGCGCACGTTGTTCTTCTTCTTTGAAACCCTGGCTTTCTTTTTGCCTTGCTGTTTAGCAGCCATTGTTTCTTTGTTTCCAACCTTAAGCTCCTGCCTTCAAATTTTTTGTCAGCATGGGCATTTATAGACAATGGCATGCAAATGAAGGCGCTATGTGGAGAGTGCTGATTGGGTGCCTCTGGCTTCAATGTAGCCAAGGAACCATTGTTACCCTGAAGGTGACTATGACCTATTCCTTGCTATCGGGCATGTAGGCAGAGCTTTTTTGTCATCATTTTTTTCACCTCTCAGCGGGTGGATGCCATGGGGAGCTGCCTTCCTCACACTGCAATGCCCCTTCTGCCACTGCCAGTTGCCAGGCTGGGAAAGTTTACTTTCTACACCAGGCATCCCCAAACTTGGCCCTCCAGATGTTTTGGGACTACGATTCCCATCATCCCTGACCACTGGTCCTGTTAGCTAGGGATGATGGGAGTTGTAGTCCTAAAACATCTGGAGGGCCAAGTTTGGGGGTACCTGTTCTACACCAAGGATCCTCAAACTTTTCAGAATAAAAATTCGCGCCACGCTGAATTTTTTATTGATTAGAAATACATGGGGAAACGAAAACAAACAACTCCTAGCAATGCTTGATTTATAACATGGAAAACAACTGCTTTATAATAGCCACAGGAAATCCAGAAAGTATAAAACAATGCAACTGCATTGTACCCAAAATATACAGTGGTACCTCTACTTACGAATTTAATGCGTTCCAAACACACATTTGTAAGCAGAAAAAAATTGTAAGTCGAATCCCATAGGAATGCATTGGGAGAAAAAATTCGTAAGTAGAAAAAATCCTATCTAAAAATTCGTAAGTAGAAAAAATCCTCTCTAAACCGCATCCAAGATGGTAGACAGAGCTCCATTCATAAGTAGAAACATTCGTAAGTAGAGTTATTTGTAAGTAGAGGTACCACTGTACATGAATCGTTCCCAAAATATAATTGCAAACAAGCCTCTTATGTATGTATACAAACTCAATGAAAGATGTGAGCTTGCTTTTGCCTGGTAATCTCATTTATAATAAGGTTACCAGATTTTTTCCCAAAGAATCCGGGGACACTTTTTTAAAGAGGGGGGGGGAGTTTTTTTTTTAAAAAAAGAAGTGATCTCTTCTGTGGTCTCTATCGCACAGAATTCCTCTGGGCCCGGGCCTGCTCGCTTGGTGCGCTAGCCGCCATGGAGTAGGCTCAGGTCGGGCCTGGGCTCAGCCATGTGTTCTTGCCCTCCCGGTGCTCTCCTACCTCTCCTCCTCAACGGCATGGCAAGGTCACGGCTCCCCTCTTTTTTCTCCTTCCTCTTTCTCTTCCTTCTCCTCCTCTCCTCATTCTCCCTGCATCAGCTCCAGGATTTTCCTGGCCCCAGAGCGTCATTGGGCAGTCAGCCGGGTGGCCAGGCGCTCTCGCTCCCAGCTCAATTTGGGTCGTAAGGGGAGTCAGCAGTTCCCCGAGTTGATGCGCCGGGTGTCCCCGGTTCCCCGTCGGCAGTGGCGGTGGCAGCGGAAGTCTCAGCAGCCCAGAGCCAGCCTGGTAGCGCAGTTGGCTCTGGCTGGCTTCAGGAGCTGCTTGCTGCCGTGGTGCCCGCCATTTTACCTCACCAGAAGTCCCCATATGATGTGTCTTGTGCCGTTGAACCAATCATGCAACATTCATTCGCTACTAATAAATCTACAACACTTAAAATATAAATCCGGGGACATTAAGTGAAATCTGGAGACATTCCGGGGATTAATTTTGTCCGGGGACAGATTTGTTAATCTGGGGGGTGTCCCCGGGAAATGGGGACATCTGGTATTCATAATTTATAAGTCTAATCTGAGACAAACTGTTGTTTCCTCATCAACACAAAGAAGCCTTTCTCTTTTCTGATCTTTCATATTTGTCAGAGTTGAAAATCCATGTATCACCAGACAAAGGAATTTCCATAATATGTCACTCAGCATCAAACAAATTGTTCACAATCAGGCCACTGGCGGGCTTAATCAATATTTCAGCTATTGTATGTGGGGAGTTTTCTGTTGGGCAATCAATTCAGCCACTTGGCAAGATATAAACTGCATCTTTTCTCATAACTTTACTTGTGTGGGGTTCTTAAAAAAAAAATCCTTGTCATTTCTGCTGTTCCAAAAGCCTTTCAAAATATTGAACATTATTGTTTGCCAGATTTCCATGTTTTGACAACAGATGTGTTTTCTTCCCATCTGGGGCCGCATTGGAATTGGAAAGCTTCTCACTACACATCAAACACAGAGGTTGAGGGACATTTCAATCTCCAGTCCATGTGAAACCAAGATTCAGAGCTATCCACATATTGTCAACAAACTTTCTTCTCTAGAGGTTGGATTGGGCCTGCTACTACTGGTGTCAAATTAAATGGGTCTTCTCTACTCTATTCCACTGAAATGTTTAAATGTTTCTTTGATTGTCTTTGAATCTTCCCACCACATTTGCCACACCCTTTGAGAACCATTGTTCTACACCAACACAGGCGATGAAATGTTGTGAATTTTCAAAGTTATGGTAAAAAATTGAGTATCATGCGTGTACAATATTTTCTTTAAACACTGGTTCGGAATATATTTCAGGAATCTGTCCCTAGGGGAAGAAATACAGATTTCAGAACAGAGATGGGGAACGTACGGGCCTCCTGACGTTGTTGAACCTCCTCTCTTCCTCATCATGCAGGCTGTTTTCAATTATTTTATGCACAAATCACCTTGAGACAGTTCTTTAGAAACTGTCAATGATGATGTTGTCCTCTCTTGCCCTTGACTCCGATTAATATTATTGTTTCTTTGTTTGTATGTCAATGAATCCACCTAGTGCTGTAGCTTTGCAGATTATCAAATATATGAGATTTGCATTGTTTTATCTGGTTAGGTCCTCCATGTAACCTCGTCATTGAGGTGCAGCTGAGGTGCACATTCCCCCGCCCCATAAAGCACGATTTTCTCCATCAGTTCACTCCATGTCTGCCAATGTCAAGCTGCAGGGTAGCTGGGCTGCAGTTTTTTCATTCCTCCTTTTGGGAATGAAGCGGAACAACAAACACACATACCTTTCTCTGGATGTCCAGCAGCACCTGGTTCCAAAGATGGCATATGCTAGTCTGCCACCTGATGCCAAGTTAGAGTATAAATCTTAATGAAAATGCACAAAGGAATTGGCAAGCAATAATAATACAGTGGACCCTCCGGATACGAACTTAATTCATTCCGGGGGTCCTTACGTACCCCGAAAAGTCCGCAACATGAGGTGCCATTTCTGCGCACGTGCACGGCGCACAGAGCACCATAGCTGCCAAGTCTCCCGTTTTTCGCGGGAAACCCCCGGATTTTAATCTGTTTCCCGCTGGTCTCCCGAATTGGAAAAAATCCCGGAAATCCCCCGGATTTTCTACCTGCCAGGGAGGCTCCATTTTGGGTGCTGGCGCCGCCCGATTTCCAGTGTCCATGGGTAGCATGGCACCGGAAGTCGCTTCTACGCATGTCTGGAAATGCATAGAAGCGACTTCCATGCCTGGGCACCGAAAATTGGGTAGAGCGGCACCGGAAGTTGCTTCTGCGCATGTCCAGAAGTTGCATAGAAGTGACTTCCAGTGCCACGCGGCTGCTGATCCCGCATTTTTCAGCGGGAGACTTGGCAGCTATGCAGAGCACTTCTGCACATGCATGAAGAGTGCAGAGCGCTTCTGCGCATGCGGCGAAACCCATATGTATACACTTCCAGGTTTGCCGCGTTCACAACCCGAAAGTTACGCTACCCGAAGGGTCAATCATAATCATAATTTATTTCCTTGACATCTGGTGGGAAGGCGTTCCACAGGGCAGGTGCCACTACCAAGAAGGCTCTCTGCCTGGTTTCCTGTAACTTCTCACAGTGAGGGAACTGCCAGAAGGCCCTCGGAGCTGGACCTCAATGTCCAGGCTGAAGGATGGGGGTGGAGATACTCCTTCATGCAATATAATGCAATGCAATGCAATAATTAAGTGCAGGAACTCACCATGAACATCTCCCTTGTTCTCTTATAATGGCAATGGCGCCCACCTGAGAGGTGCCGGAACTGAGTTCCAGTGAGTTCCAGCTGGGGGAAAAGTCTGGTCATCCTTATGCTGATGACACCCAGTTTTATTTCCTTATCTTTCATTTTTTGCAGGTGAGGAGGTAGAAAGGGCCAGTGAGCTCTCTTGGCTCACCTGGAGCATCTGTCAGCCGGCTTTGGAGGGTGGGCTCAACTTCCTAGGCACCTAGAAAGCTAGGCTGTGCAAGGCAAGCTTGTTAGGGGGAGCATGCAAAGGAGGAACCTTTCTAATTAAGCTTTAATTAACCTTTTTTATTTTTCATGGTTGATGACTTCAGAAGTAGCAGGGAAAGGAGTCCTGTTGAAAGTCGAAACGGGACAGGGAACACTTTGGCCCCAGAACTGGATGGTCCCAGTTTTTTACGGGGCGGGTGACAACCCTGGGTGAGCCACAAAATTGTATTCTCCCCCGACCCTGCTGCTAGGGAGGAAGGGGTGGGTGAAGATCTACATCAGGAACCAGGAGAAAATAAAGATCTACTTTGGAGCTCCTGTCTTTGTGTATCCAGCTTGTCTCATGGCTGGGCCAGCCCTGACCACATAAATTCTCTCAGAATATTCTGAGGCGGTTGGGGTAACAGCCTCCAGCCTCCTTGCTGCCACTGCCACTATTTCCAGCCAGTGTTTGGAAGCCATTTCGGCTTAGCCCTAAAACAGGGGTCGGCAACGTGCGGCCCATGGGCCAGATGTGGCCCACAAAGACTGTTTTACCAGCCCATGAGCCGCCCCTCAACCGAGCCGCCAGCTTGGCGAGTCCCGCACGCGCTGCGCTAAACCAGCGCAGCGTGACGCGGGGACTCGCCAAGCGGCGCCGGAAATCACACCTGCGCATGCGCAGATACTGGAAATCGCATGGGAGTGATCCGGCCCATGGCCAGTAAACCTTGCCGACCCCTGCCCTAAAACATGGCTACTACAATACCTACTCCTATGGGACTACAGAATGCAGGGAACTATAGTTTGTTAAGGTGCTGAGAGTTGTGAGAAGACCCCTTGTTTATTATTATTTATATAAGTATTAGTATTAGTATTATATTGTATAATCGTTTGTTGGGAGCTGCCCAGAGTGGATGGGGAAACCCAGCCAGATGGGCGGAGTATAAAAAATTGTTGTTGTTATTGTTAAATTTATACCCTGCCCTTCCTCCCAAAGATGCTCAGGGAGGAAAACACAAAATGTTATAACAATACAATTAAAAATAAGTGACAAAACTTTTACAAACATTTTAGAAGGATTTAAAACATCTAAAAACAACCACGTGCCTTCACAGTTCAAAATGTCAAACCGAAGCTCAGTTCCAAAGAGGAGGAGTAGGAGGAGGAGGAGGAGGAGGAGTAGGAGAAGAAGAAGAAGAAGAAGAAGAAGAAGAAGAAGAAGAAGAAGAAGAAGAAGAAGAAGAAGAAGAAGAAGAAGAAGAAGAAGAAGAAGAAAACAAATACACTTGAATAAAGCTGCTAAAACTCTGATTTATTGGAAGAACTGAAAAAGCTACTAAAATCCTGCTTTATTGGAATTGTGGTGCCTTTCTTTTTGAAAACCACCTCTTTTGTGTCTTTTCCATAGAAACTTTTCATCTGGTGTCCCATCAGATGTCTTTACCACGTTTACCACGACAGGATTTCTTGGACTTATGAAGGCAGCAATACATTTTTAAAGTCTCTTGAGTATTGTACGGATCTTCTCAGGGCAACCTTTGGTCCTGTCCCTTCTTGCCGCTGCTGTAGAAGGGGAGGGATGGTTCTCTAAGCGCACTCGGTGGGGGTGGGAGTGGGGGTTGGGGTGGGCTGTTCGGCCGTGTGCTTCGCCAACTCCCTCTCCATGGCTTCCTTCAAGGCAGCTTGGACTTCGTCGCCACTGATGGGGGCCTGCTCCTCTTTCTGCTCCACGGCCTCCACTTGGGTCGCCACATGATTGTATAAGTCCGCCAACAAGGTCTTTATCAAATCTCTGGCCTTGGCCTCCATGCGCACCTTGGGCAACTGCCGTAGAATTTTGGAGGCAAAGAGCTTTGAGGAACAGATCTTTCGGGGCTGCCCACTGCTCCTTGACTTAGCAGCTGAGGTCCTCTTGGCTTGATGCTTCAAATGAGGCTGCTTCTTCTTATGTTTTTGAGCTTGGAGCTTCTTCCAATTCCGTCTCGCTTGTTGGTGCTTCTTGTTGACATTTTTTCTCTTTGGAACTCTGGCTTTCTTTTTGCCTTGCTGTTTGGCTGCCATTGTTCTGTTCTCCTTAAGCTCCGGCCTTCAAATGTCACCATATTTTTGTCAGCATGGGGATATATAGGCAATATGGCATGACAATGAAAGTGCCGCTGGCTTCGCTGTAGCCGAGGAACCATTGTTACCCTGAAGGGGACTATGACCTCTCCCTTACTATGATCTAGCTGTCAGTTTTGACAGTGGCTTCTGGCAGATATTAACTCCACCTTGCACTTCTACTTTTACCACAGAAATCATGATTTCAACTAAGAAAAAAATCAGCCGGGCTTCATCACCCTTAGGCACGTTTTTGGGGAATAAACATACAGTAGCACCTTGGTTGTCCAACAGAATCCATTCCGGAAGTCCGTGTGACTTCAGAAAAACGTTCGACAACCAAGGCGCGGCTTCCGATTGGCTGCAGGAGCTTCCTGCCGCCAATCGGAAGCTGCGTCAGACGTTCAGCTTCCAGAGAACACTTCCAGGTTTGCGGCGTTCGGCAACCAAAACGTTCGAGAGTCGCAAGGCGTTCGGGATCCAAGGTGTACGACTGTGGAGGCTATAGGCCCCAAACCTGATTTATCATCACAACCTGCGTTTCTGCACCAAAACAGTGTGTGTCATCTGAGTACCTGAGACTACAGTCCTGGGATAGTCCTGCTCCCTACTTTACCACTGTTGGTGGTAGAATAGAGAACTGGCAGATCTCTGGACAGAAGCCAACTGCAATGCTGATATTCTCCTCTCTTGCCCCTCCTCGACTCCAACTAGTATTATTGTTTGTAAATGAACCCACGTAGTCCTGTAGCTTCGCAGGTGATAAAAGAGAGATGTGCAATTTTTTAGCTGGTCCATTACTCCGTATGTGTTGTCGCAGCAGCTCCTGGTTCCAAGGATGCTAGGCTGCCACCTGGTGCCAAGTTAGAGTATAAAGCACAAAGGAATGGGCGAGCAATGCAATAAAGGTCCTAATCAGTGTAATACTTTAACATCCACCCATTTAAAACAAAAGCAGAGTCCAGCGTCGAAGAAAGCTGTAGTAGTTCAGAGCGGCTCGATTTGCTGTTTCAGTGCAGCGGACAAAAGGGATAAAGGGAGGTTTCGGACAGGGAGTTGTGTTCTGCAACGATAGAGCCGTACATCCGCTCGAAGCAAAAGAGCGGGTTCCTAAGTGTTCTCAAAATATTTTATTTTGAGTAAATGCTGGTGTTGTTTTGACTAATTTGCAAAACACATTCCCTGACCGGGAATCGAACCCGGGCCGCGGCGGTGAGAGCGCCGAATCCTAACCACTAGACCACCAGGGAAGCGGCTGGCGAAGCCTTTCACTAGCTAGTATACTAGCTAGTATACAGTCTAGTATTTTAAGATACATTTCTTCGAGCCTAGGTATGTTTTAGCAACATATGGAATCTCAGAAATCTAAAAAAAATGAGATCTCTGCACGTTGTCTTACCGGTACAAACCAACAGATTAAAAGTTCTTTTTATAGAGCGGCAAGAAGAAAAAGACTACTCTTTCGTTTAAAAGCCAAAATGTCTAGAAATAGTTGGTACTTTGCAGTCCTAAGGTTTATGATTTCTATAGTTATATAGATATAATAAAGAAACCTTCCTTCCCTTTCCCCCTTCTTTAATCTCTACTCCACAAAATGCACTCCAAGTAACAAAAGGAATTTGAAAGCAAAAGGAGGGGACATGAAAGCCACCTTGAACATAAACACGAGAAAAAGTTTTTCTTTCTCTCTTCTGAAATTTATTATTAAGCTCTTCGGTGCGTAGGTAAGCTTTATGTATGTTTTTATGGTTAAAAAAATGAATAAAGTAATTTTAAAAAATTTAAAAAAGGATGTGTCAGAAGTGGGATTTGAACCCACGCCTCCATTCGGAGACCAGAACACCCAGAGCCTGGGAAGGATATGAGCCTTGAGTCTGGCGCCTTAGACCACTCGGCCATCCTGACACTGACAGAAACATGCTGCGAACAAAGCACCCTAATGCTAGGCAGGCTGCTTCGACAATACACTCTTCAAATGAAACGAGATAAGCAATGCGCAGGGATGGCCCTCCAGTTGAGGAGAAAGAGGGGAAACAACGCAGCGAAGCGCCCCGGCTGCTCTCACTCGCACTTAACAGAGTCTGAGCGCTAAATCCCGGGCAGCGTCGAGTCGTTCTATGGCCACCGAAAACAACAGAATTTAAACACCGCAGATCGGGCGGCTGATTTTCTAATCTCCTCTTCTCCCGAATTGCCATAAAAATAATAATCTAGGATTGGTTTCCTACCGGCAGAGTCACCTCTCTCGCCGATCTTTCCTGGCGCACCGAGATCCATGCACTTGTTTGCAATGCAAGGGCGACTGCGCTCGTTGCAACGGAAGGTGCTTGTCGCGGTGCAGTAGCACCTGTTTAAATGCAAAATCTAAGTGTCAAACGAAGACCGGGAGCCGGGGGGTGGGGTGGGGAACGGATCAGCGGCCAAAATCAGTGGCGTCGTTCGAGCGTTTTACTATTGAGTTTTTACTCTTTCTCTTTTTCTTTCCACCAGCCTCCACCAGCTTCACAGGATATGGCAGCACCAACAGCGTTTACAATAAATAATAATAATATTTATTTTTTTATACCCCACCCTTCCCGGTTTAGGAACCGGGCTCAGGGCGGCTAACAACAAATATAAAACATCAACAAAAAACAACTTAAAAACAGCGTAAAATACACATCAATATAGCATCACTAGGGCAACTGGCCAAGTTAGTCCTGCTAAGGCCAGCAAGGAGACCAGGGAAAATTTTGATGTGGGGACCCAGAAGGGTTTCTTCATAAAAAAAAGGAAAGGAGAAAGGGGTGACAGATCAGGCTAAATTGAAGGCCAGGCGGAATAACTCTGTCTTACAGCCCCTGCGGAAGGAGATCAAGTCCCGCAGGGCCCTAGTCTCATGGGACAGAGCATTCCACCAGGTCGGTGCCATCACTGAAAAGGCTCTGGCCCTTGTGGAGGATAGTCTGGCTTCTTTAGGGCCTGGGACCCTTAAGCTGTTACTGTATATCTATGTACAGTACACATAAAATACATATAGATACAGTCATACCTTGGTTTAAGTACGCCTCGGTTTGAGTATTTTCAGTTTAAGTACTCCGCAGACCTGTCTGGAACGGATTAATCCACTTTCCATTACTTTTAATAGGAAAGTTCACTTCAGGTTAAGTACGCTTCAGGTTAAGTATGGATTTCCGGAACCAATTACACTCATACTTCGGGTTAAGCACGCTTCAGGTTGAGTACTCTGCGGACCCGTCTGGAACAGATTAATCCACTTTCCATTACTTTCAATGGGAAAGTTCGCTTCGGGTTAAGTACGCCTTAGGTTAAGTACAGACTTCCGGAACCAATTGTATACTTAAACCGAGGTACCACTGTATATGATACATAATTATATAATAATAATAATAATTTATTATTTATACCCCACCCATCTGTATATATGTATACAGTATATGTACATACTGAACTGTCATGAAATCCTACTCAATATTGATCCAGAGCAGAACTCCAATGTATAGTTAGCAGAGTAAAAACTTACACGTTGCAGGATTCCCCAAAAATAGACAAATAGAGGCAATTAATATTTCATCCAGCAGACCTTTACTGCTACTGAAGGCAAATGAGCATAATGGTCACAAATCCAATATACATTCAGGATTGGCTCTGCCCATAAGAAATTCAGTTGCAGCAGACTTAACTTAAACTTACAATACCTTACAATAAGTCTAAAACCTTAACACTAATACAGAACACCACACCAGAAGAGAGGTAGAAAAAGAAAGTGAAACCCAAGCTCCTTCTGGCCTTACTTTTATAGTCAGCATGACCCTTGGCAGAAGAGGTAACAGAACCAGTTTAAGAGAGCTGTACTCTAACCTAACCCCCCCCCCCACGTTGGGGGTGCCCGGCGTTACAGGTCATCATATGCATGACATCATGCGCTGGGTGGGTGGTGCTGGGGGGGGGGCATTGTAGAGCAGCCAAAATCGCATATGGGGTTTTACATTATGAACTTTATAATGCGTTTTCCTGTAACATTTTTTAAAATATCTCTAGATCCAGCCTTGGTCTCATATGCTCATCAGCCCCAGACAACATGGCCCAATGTTCAGGTATAATGGGAGCTGTGATCCAACACCTGGAGGGCCACATCCTTTAGATAAAGATGGTTGCCCCTTAAATGTCCTCTGCAGTAACCCTAATATATGGCTTTATCGGAGGGAAAGGAAACCACATCCAAGCTAAAGATCCTGGTAGAATCCCGTTTTTATTATATTCTAAGATGTTTCTTCTCCCAAAGGTTTTCCGGAGATGCAAGGATTCTTCTGCAGCTCAGATCCCTTCTTAGTTTATTCAGAATGGAGAGTAGTTGATCCCTGTACTCGCATGAGATGTTTCCTTTAAAGTGAAGAATTTCTTGTTATCTTTAGAGTAGCATCAGGACTTTTCATTAGGTGGGTGGTTCTCGTTTCTTGCTTTGTAGGTTTCCTCCATAGATCTCACTTGCGCCAGCCAAAGGAGACTGGGAGAAATGTCCTAACGGCGCCGTGCCACTTTGCGGACGGTTTTCATCAGTTCCGTAACTTGTTTCTTCCGCAGCACGCGTTTAAGTGCTTTGTGTAGTTCCCTGGAGCCGATGGTGGAGGTCCGCTGTGCTCTCTTGCTGCTCTTAGCGTGGTTAGACACAGTGTTGTAGAACTTCCTTATGAAGGAGATCATCTTCCCTTTGGCCTTGGTCGATATGGGCACCCTGTCGCGGTGCAGCTGACTCAGCACTTTAGAGATAAACTCATCGCAGGGATGCTTCACATACTGCTTTACAGGTGCTATCACCTGGTCTAGCACCTTCCGCCGCCCCTGCTTCCCTTGGCTCAGATTTGGCTTTCTCTGCTTTGGCAGGAGCTTCTTATATGCGGCTTTCGAAGTCGTCTGTTTCATTCTCTTGGGAAGGTGGCTCCTCCTCCTCATTGTTCTGTAAGCAGCAGCCATTGTCCCAGTCTTCTCCTTTGGTTCTAGCTTCCACCTGACGGTGCTACCATTGCTCTGAGCTTGGCTGACACACTGGCTGATGCTCAACTGAGCGACCTGCTCTTATGCTATTAGGTGGACAATGTGCTGCCTGGGCATCCAATCAGACTCTGGCACGTCATAATGTTCACCTCTGATCCTCTTCTCTCCTGTATGCCAACAGGGGAGATTTGTGACTCCCCATTTGCTCACTGCTCAGTGGGTAGGACTGAAACCAAATTTAAGCAGGTGTTGTTTGGCTCCTAGCATCTCCATTTGGCTGGCCGGCATGGCTGCAATGCTGCACCAGTCATTTGGTCTGTGGGGCAGCAGGGCACCAAAAGAGATGTCACTTTGCTGCTGCGTGAATCACCTGGTTGGCTGGGTAGCATGGTATGAGAAGATGCACATCTTATGGTGTGGCTGTGCCCTGCAGATCATCTGGCAAGCACAACATCAAAAGAGGCATGTCTTTTGATGCTGCGCGAGCCAGGTGATTCCTAGCACCCGGCCAGCCAGCTGCTCCACACCTGCTTCCACTGAAGGAAAGCAGAAGTGAGGAAGCCCAGGCCAGCAAGCACACATACCATCTCCCCACTTCTCCCCTGGTGGGAGTGGGGGCACCATTTTGTGGTTCACCTCAGGTGCCCAAATGTTTTGGGCTGGCCCTGCCTACAAAAGAATCTCTGCTCTTATTTCAGATTAACCAGATTGCTATGAGACCGGACTTATCTTTGCAGAAGCCATGCGGGTTCTAATTCAGCAAAGCTTTTTCTTCTAAATGCTTGGTTACGGACTTATCTTTGCAGAAGCCATGCGGGTTCTAATTCAGCAAAGCTCTTTCTTCTAAATGCTTGGTTATTTTATCCTTAACAATACTTTCGACCAGGTTTCCTGTGAAAGATGTTACATTAAATAGCCTGTAATTTCCAGGATCCCCAGCCCAAATTCCCAAAGTTGGTGTTACATTGGCTACTTCCCAGATAAAGATGGTTACCCCTTAAACGTCTTCTGCTGTAACCCTAAGATTTTCAGATTTTTTTTTCCAATGAATCTGGGGACACTTTTCAACTTCAGTTAGGAGTGATAGGATTTTGTCAGGGGACTGATTTATAAATCCGGGGACTGTCCCCGAGAAACATCTGGTAACCTTACCCTAACACCTTGCTTTATTGGAAGGAAAGGAAACCACATCCAAGCTAAAGATCCTGGTAGAATCCCATTTTATTATATTCCTAAGAATAAGATGTTTCTTCTCCCAAAGGTTTTCCGGAGATGCAGGGATTCTTCTGCAGCTCAGAACCCTTCTTAGTTTATTCAGGATGGTGATCAACACAGTGCTCCTGTGAGATGTTGTTTTCTTTAAAGTGAAGTATTTCTCGGTATCTTTAGGGTAGCATCAGGAACTTTCATCAGGTGGGTTTTTCTCTTGCTTTCTAGGCTGGCGCATTCGTCTCTTCTCCCCCGTGGATCTCACTTGCGCCAGCCAAAGGAGACTGGGACGAACGTTGTCCTATCGGCGCCGTGCCAGTTTGCGGATGGATTTCACCAACTCCGCAGCTTGATTCTTGCGCAGCACACCTTTCAGTGCTTTCTGTAGTTCCCGCGAGCCGATGGTGGAGGTCCTCTTGGCTTTCTTGCTGCTCTTGGCGTGGTCGGTCATACTGTTATAGAACCTCCGTATGAAGGAGATCATCTTCCCTTTGGCCTTGGTCGATATGGGCACTCTGTCACGGTGCAGCTGACTCAGCACTTTAGAGATGAACTCATCACAGGGATGCTTCACATCCTTCTTTACAGGTGCCATCAGCTGCTCTGCTACCTTCTGCCCCTGCTTCAGATTTTGCTTTCTCTGCTTTGGCAGGAGCTTCTTATGTGCGGCTTTCCGAATCGTCTGTTTCGTTCTCTTGGGAAGGCGGGTCCTCCTCCTCATTGTTCTGTAAGCAGCAGCCATTGTTCTAATTGTCTCCTTTGGTTCTAATTTCCACCTCAGGATGCTACCATTGCTCTGAGCTTGGCTGTCATATGCTGGCTGATGCTCAACTGAGGGACCTGCTCTTATCCTATTGAGAAGACAATGCCCTGCCTGGGCATCCAATCAGACTCTGGCACGTCATAATGTTCACCTCTGATCCTCATCTCTCCTGTATGCCAACAGGGGAGATTGTGACTCCCCATTTGCTCACTACTCAGTGGGTAGGATTGAAACCAAATCTAAGCAGGTGTTGTTTGGCACCTAACATCTCCATCTGCTGCACCAGTCATTTGGTCCGTGGGGCAGCAGGGCACCACAAAAACACGCCTCTGTGGCTGCTGCACTGCTGTACAAATCACCCGGTTGGTGAGGTAGCGTGGCACCAGAAAACACATGTCTTTAGGTCACGTTGATCCATTAGAAAGTAATAAAAATCCAGCGGCACACCAGAAGCTCCGTTCCTGCTGTGACTGAACAGGTTTTGCTCCCCTAGATCTGCCTGTGACCGTAAGAATAAATTCAATTCAATTTGATATGGAAGAGACCTGTTTTGTTGCAGCTGGGGCAGATGAAGGCGTCCGGTTGTGCTGCTACAGATGCACATGGCATTTAGAATCATAGAATCGTAGAGTTGGAAGAGACCACAAGGGCCATCCAGTGCAACCCCCTGCCGAGCAGGAAACACCATTAAAGCATTCTTGACATATGCCTGTCAAGCCTCTGCTTAAAGACCTCCAAAGAAGGAGACTCCACCACACTCCTTGGTAGTAAATTCCACTGCCGAGCAGCTCTTACTGTCAGGAAGTTCTTCCTAATGTTTAGGTGGAATCTTCTTTCTTGTAGTTTGAATCCATTGCTCCGTGTCCGCTTCTCTGGAGCAGCAGAAAACCACCTTTCCCCCTCCTCTATATGACATCCTTTTATATATTTGAACATGGCTATATCACCCCTTAATCTTATCTTCTCCAGGCTAAACATACCCAGCTCCCTAAGCCGTTCCTCATAAGGCATTGTTTCCAGGCCTTTGACCATTTTAGTTGCCCTCTTCTGGACACGTTCCAGCTTGTCAGTATCCTTCTTGAACTGTGGTGCCCAGAATTGGACACAGTACTCCAGGTGAGGTCTGACCAGAGCAGAATACAGTGGTACTATTACTTCCCTTGGTCTAGATGCTATACAGTACTCCTATTGATGTAGCCCAGAATTGCATTGGCTTTTTGAGCTGCTGCATCACACTGCTGACTCATGTCAAGTTTGTGGTCTACCAAGACTCCTAGATCCTTTTCACATGTACTGCTCTCAAGCCAGGTGTCACCCATCCTGTATTTGTGCCTTTCATTTCCCCCCCCCAAGTGTAGTACTTTCATCTTGTTTGCTTTGGCCCAGTTGTCTAATCTGTTAAGGTCATTTTGAAGTGTGATCCTGTCCTCTGGGGTATTAGCCACCCCTCCCAATTTGGTGTCATCTGCAAACTTGCTCAGGATGCCCTCAAGCCCATCATCCAAGTCATTGATAAAGATGTTGAATAAGACTGGGCCCAAGACAAGAACCCTGTGGCACCCCGCTAGTCACTACTCTCCAGGATGAGAAGGAGCCATTGATGAGCACCCTTTGGGTTCGGTCAGTCAGCCAGTTACAAATCCACTGAATGGTAACATTGTCTAGCCCGCATTTTACCCACTTCTTTACAAGAATATCATGGGGCACCTTGTCAAAGGCCTTGCTGAAATCAAGATAGGCTACATCCACAGCGTTCCCTTCATCTACCAGGCTTGTAATTCTGTCAAAAAATGAGATCAGATTAGTCTGACATGACTTATTTTTCAGAAACCCATGCTGACTTTTAGTGATCACAGCGTTTCTTTCTAGGTGCTCACAGACCGTTTGCTTAATGATCTGCGCTAGAATCTTTCCTGGTATTGATGTCAGGCTGACTGGGAGGTAATTGTTTGGGTCCTCTCTTTTCCCTTTTTGAAAATAGGGACAACATTTGCCCTCCTCCAGTCTGCTGGAACTTTGCCTGTTCTCCAGGAATTTTCAAATTCCATTTCTTGCTTCTCCCCTGGCCACTGCTGTGCCAACGTCATCTGCAATGGATTCCCCACACAGCAAGGTTGATGCTGTCAGCCTTCATGTCACATTTGCAGACAACTTCTTTTTTTTGTAATGCAGTTAAGCCACACAGTTAAGCCACCTTTCTCAGAAATTTGGGAGTTCACAAAATTATGTCTATTATTTGTTTCATTAATGGGTGTCACTTCCCATAAGGCATCCTGAAGCAATCTACTATTAAAAAAAAGAGAACGATTTTGTATGTGTGTGTATACTATTAAAAAAAAAAACAGCACATATATAAAATCGATTCAAAACCAATCGATTCAAAACCCATGCAATGGCAGGGACCGGACTTGGGAGGATAAAAACAAAGATTGTTAAGTTAAAACCAGCATCATTTGCCAGGTGGAAAAAGACACATTCAACGTCGCTCTACCTAAAGCCGAGCGGCAGGCCCGCCCGACTCTCATTGCCGAGTGAACTACAACTCCCATGAACCACCGGGGACCCAGCGGCGAGGCCACGTGACCACGCGCGCGAGGGCAAGGGGGCTTCTCCGCCCCGCCCCCTCCCGTCCTCCTCCTCCTCAGCTGCCATATTTCGTCGCTCTTCCTCTCGTGTGTCAGCGAAGAGTGAGGGGCGGAGGAGGAGCACTCGCCGCTCTTAAAGGGGCCACGGTGCCTCACGGTGGGCCCCCTCCCCGTCCCCTGTATCAATAGGGAGACCTCAACTGAACAGCGCTGCCCGCACCAACGCAGGGAGATGGAGGGGACGGCGGCGGCGAGAGAGCTCGCGCTCCGGAGCGAAGCCTGAGCGAGACGGTTGGTGGAGGAAGGAGGGGCGCGCGGGTAACGGAGGGAAAGCGGCGCTCCTCTCCCCCTCCCCCGGCCGCTGCGCGCTGGCCTCTGATTGGCCGCAGCCCGAGAGGGGCTGGCAGCTGTTGGCTTGAGGGAGAGGGAAGGGGCGGGACTGTGGGTTCGAGGGGAAGGACCGGCAGCGTTGGCGGAGCACGAGAATGGCACGAGTTGGAGGGCGCTGGGCTGATTCCCCCATTCACCCCAAACCGGTCAATGCATCTCAGACACGTTGTAACACCCAGAAGACTATAGGGGGAGGGCTATGCAGGGGGTTGACTAGATGACTCTTGGGGGTCCCTTCCAATCTACCATCCTTCGATTCTGGGAGAAGACAGTCATTTTCTTTCATCAAGAAAAGTACTCTTCTTTTTCCCTGTGACATTAAACCTCAAGATACCCATTTGTGCTTTTGACTCCTTTTTCTGTTCTGTTCTTTATTTTTATTTTTTTGTTAAGGAGACAAAATGCCATTCATTTCTGTACAGTAAGGATGGGCAGACATCAGGCTTATAGGATTTACTTCATTTGTGGGGGTTTTTTTACTGGGATCCAAATGGTGCAAAATACTGATCCACAAGGCAGAGCTGTAGCTACTGGGTGGGGGTGGGGTGGGTCTAGCCGGGGTTTTTGCCCCGGGTGAAGCCTCCAGAGGAGCGACATTGAGGCTTCCAGCCTCTGTGTGTGTGTGTGACAAATGTGCATGCCAAACTTGGTCTTTGACCCGGGTGAAATAAAGCCTAGTTTCACCCCTGCCACAAGGAACTGGCACCCAAATGGTGCAAAATACTGGACTGGATGAAGAGGCAGTTGCAAAATGACAGTCCAGAGGAAGAGCCAAGTTACCCGTTGCTCACAAACCAAGCCTTAGACTGGGTTGACAAGTATACAAGTACAAATCTGTTTCTGAGATGCGGCAGTTCAGGGATTCCGAAGAAACCACCACCATCCTGCAGTTGCCGTTGTTAAACAGGTGGAGGAAGTCTTGCAAGTCTTCCACAAAGCACCGAGAGGTCACCCGGTAGATTCTGACCCACCTGCTGCTTCATAAGATAGAGAAGTGGCATAGTCAAATTCCAGTATGACAGGTACTGCATCATTCCAAGTGATAATAGGGGGAGGGGGGATGCCAGGGGGTTTAGGATGCAATATCTAGTAGCAGACGTGCATGGTAAAAGGCATGGATAGCCAAATTAAGGTCCGGGGGCCGGATCCAGCCCAATCGCCTTTTATAAATCAGCGTGTTTTTCCATGAGTAGAATGTGTCCTTTTATTTAAAATGCATCTCTGCGTTATTTGTGGGGCATAGGAATTCGTTCATATTTTTTTTCTTTCCAAAATATAGTCCGGCCCCCCACAAGGTTTGAGGGACAGTGGACCGGCCCCTCTGTTGAAAAAGTTTGCTGACCCCTGGTAAAAGGGGTATGGTCTCCTGGGAGTGTACACAAGGGAGCTTAGGTCATATGTAACCTCTGAAAGGTACTTTAGAGAGTGACAATGCAAGGACAGGTCTCTGCATCCTGATGAGCTCTGAAAGCAGCTTACCCAAACCACCTTTACATTAAAATCACATTATTAAAGACTAGTGTCCAAAAGAGAATGTGGCTTCAGGAACATGCAAGGATATTTCCTGCCTTCTCCCCCAGCTGAAACCCTTTGGTGTTCCCTTTCGTGACCCCTTTGCAGGCAGCAGTGCCTTCTGAGGAAGACCCTTAGGCAAGGGTGGACCAGCAGGGTTTGCTCAGCCATTGATGGAGGAAATGAGTGCCCCCCCCCCGTTTGCAGCAGCATCTGCTCTCTATAACTTGCTTGCATGGCTCAGTTGGGAATTCCTCGTGGATCACAACTCCGTTGCCTTTTTCCAGCGAGGCGGCTTGGGAGATGATGGACCACGGGCGTCAGGGCCGCCAGCGGGCCTCTGAAACTATCCGCAAGCAGAAGCGCAAGGAGCTGGATGCGCGGCGAAGCAAGTGCCGCATCCGTATCGGCAGCCACCTGGAGCAGTGGTGTCAGCTGAAGGAGCAGCTGGGCTTCTCTTTGCACTCCCAGCTGGCCAAGTACCTGCTGGACAGGTGAGGAAGCTGCTTCAGGGAGAGCTTGACTTCCACCCGCCTATTCCTTGGCCTGTTTTGCCTGTGTGTCAAGTGCTAGATTTGCATGCGCTGAAGTAACTGGATATGTGCAGATGAGAAGTGGCAGTCTTACAAAAAGCCAGGCAGGTTTGTGGGAGAAGGAGATGGTTGGCTTTAGGCAAGCTGCTACGTCTCGGTTTTCAGAGAGCCAGCGTGGTGCAGTGGTTAAGAGGGTGGACTCATAATCTGGGGAACCTGGTTCGTGTCTCCGCTCCTCCACATGCAGCTGCTAGGTGACCCTGGGCTAGTCACACTTCTTTGAAGTCTCTCAGCCCCACTCACCTCACAGAGTGTTTGTTGTGGGGGAGGAAGGGAAAGGAGAATGTTAGCCACTTTGAGACTCCTTGTGATAAAGCGGGATATCAAATCCAAACTCCTCCTCTTCTTCGCTTGTCTCCACCCCTTTGCAATACACAGATAATATGGACCTAATTTTCCTGGTTGTTACAGGGATTACCGAGGCCTGGTTTAAAGGTGATGCCTTCGATATACAAAAATACATAACCTGTGAAGGGATCCAGACACAATGTTCCATTCCAGTGGTGTTGGCGGTACCTATCAGAGTTTGATAGCGCACTAATACGGCACATGCAACCTCACATGGGGAAGTCGATTTACATATCTGACGTAGCATTTAAATTTGGCCTGAGATTAAATCCCTGAAGCAACGATGGTGGCCTGATGACCCTTGGGATGTTGTCAAGAGTCCAACTCCCATCATCCCTGAACACTGGCCATGTTGACGTATGGGACTCCCGGCAACATCTGGAGGGCCATAGATTCCTCAGCCTTTCTCTAGCAAATGCTCCTCTTCTAATATCATCAGTAATATTGAGGAAAGCAGTTGCTACGAATCAAGTGCAGACCCTTGTATTTTGCCTGCTCACCTTCCTGCCTCTTCTCTTTCTCATTCAGATACAGTTCACAAGGCTCAGTTCCAAAAACAGGTAAGAATCCTTGCAAGTTCTCTGTAGAAAAGGCATTTTATTAGTATTAATTAAAGTGATCTCTTAGTAGTCTGGCAGATAAGTACAATGTTGTTTGGGTGTTTTTTTTTTAACTATTTAGCCTGTTTGCCCACTTGGACAAATGTTTCACATGGGAAATTGGGGGCGGGGGGGAGAGACTGGAAAATGAGCCGAACGTAGCAGCGTAATCACAGGACAGGCTTTCTCAAAAGCTCCAATAATCTGCACAAACGTTTGCAGTATCCCGTTAAAAGGGGAAGGAGTCTGATTCCAGCCAGCAAAAGACTCACAGTGTGATTTGTCATGGATATGCAATAGACGGGTATGTCTTTTAAACATGTATGTCAACAGGTTCTTTAAATAAAATAAAAAAGCAAGTTTTTGTTCTGGGGGCCTGTGATACTTCTCTGAAACTAGAGCAAGCATCATCTTTGGGAGTAGCAGCCCTAAAGTTCCCAACAGATGGTGAAAATCAATTCTATCACTACTGCTTTGGGCCGAGATGACACATTTTTTTCTCTTGCTACAGATATAAAAACCTTTTACCGCCATTTACTGTTGTGGTGAATTAATGGTCACTGTGTTATTTTGCCTACCTTTAAGGTTAAATGTACTTGCTGCAGGGCATTTCATGTCCATCCGATCTCAATCTTTTACATTTTTATCCTCTATACCACAACTATATTAATACAGGTAACTCAACTGACTATTCCGAAGGCGGGACTTCTTGGGTTCCTTTCTATCTTTTTTTCTTCCTCCCACCCCACCAAGAAGTGGGAGGGAGCGCTGCAAACAAAGAACGCAGCTCCGTAGCCGAGGCTGAACTGGGATCGGAGCCCCCCCCCGCATTTCTCACCTCTGATTGCCGCCCCCCCCCCGCCTGAAACAAAAGAAGAATTGTCATACGTTCTAACACCCGTTTACTCAACGGGCTGAATGACACTAGTCATATATAAAGTCTCACACATAGAAAACTAACCCATTGCAGAAAGTAACAGGCTAGAGCTTTTTCTGGAGGTGTAGATCAGCCCTGTAATAATTGTTAATAAAAATGTTGTACAGTATGTAAGCTTACTGCTGCACTGAGTCAACCTTTGAGTTCATTAAACAGTTATCTAGATCAGGTAAAGGGACCCCTGACCGTTAGGTCTAGTTGCGGATGACTCTGGGGTTATGTTGCTCATCTCGTGTTAATGGCCGAGGGAGCCGGCCTACAGCTTCCGGGTCATGTTTCATGCCGGTTTCACCTTTCTTCTCAGGAGAGGATAGCTCCAAAGTTGTTTCCGAGCCTCTTCCTCCTGATGCTCTGCAGCACCTCGTCGTCCTTTCTCACAATCACAGCCAGGAATGTGGCTTCATCCCTAACGTGAAGCCCTCGTTGCTGGAACAGAAAGAAGTCCCAAGCAGCATGGTATGGGAGTGCCTGGCCGGCCACACCTTCTCTTGGAGCCCCCCTACCTCGCAGACGTGCCCCCCATCGCCCTGCAAGGCAGCCTCCAGGTGTCCAGAGGAGAAAGCCATACGCTCCAAGCCCAGCCCCCCACCCTCCCGCATCATCCGGCGCCGGCGTTCCCTCCGGAGGGCGGCAGCAGCCCATGCCTTTTCCTTAGCGCTGGCATCGAACTCACCAAGCCCAGTGGACGAGGCGGAGCCATCTTCCAAAGAGGATGGGGAGGGCGGTGCTGACGGAGAGAGATCGGCATGCCTCTCTCCTGGCAGCGGAGCGGTCCTTGGCGAGGAGGCGGGATTGCTGAGCGGCCAGAACCCCAATGAGACAGGTGAGGGGGGCTGGCTGCTTGTAGGATGCTGGAGTGAAGTCCTTGAACTTGAGAGCCAGTGTGGTGTAGTGGTTAAGAGCAGTGGACTCGGTAATCTGGTGAACAGGGTTCACTTCCCCGCTCCTCCACATGCAGCTGCTGGGTGACCTTGGGCTTGTCACATTTCTCTGAAGTCTCTCAGCCGCACACACTTCACAGGGTGTCTGTTGTGGGGGAGGAAGGGAAAGGAGAATGTTAGACGCTTTGAGACTCCTTAAGGGGAGTGAAAGGTGGAGTGTCAAATCCAAGCTCTTCTTCGTCTTCTTCTTGGATGGTTAGGGACCGAAGAGCTTGGGTTAGAGGCTATAGGAGGGCATTGCGTTGGAGTGTGAGATGCAATTGTTGGGTGCACCTGAGAGTAAAAGCAGCCTGGAAAGGGCTGACCCAGTAAGTGAAGTACCGTACTTTTCCGTGTATAACACGCCCCCGTGTATAATACGCCCCCTATTTTGGGGGACTCCAATTTAAGAAAATGTCCCAGAGTTGTGGAGCTTTTTGGGGGGAGGGTGGCCCAAAGTTCTTGAGCTTTTTTGAGGGGGCAGGAGGGTTTGACAGAGATTGACAATCGCTCATCTGCAACAAGCATCGGCCCAATCGCAAACAGCAGCAGGAAACAGTAAGTAAACTTGCCGCGGCAGCAGCCAATCCACAACAGCCATTGACGCAGCAACCAATCACACACCCATTTAACACAGCAGGAGCCAATACAAAGAAACCCTTTCCGCAGCCACCAATCACACACCAAAATCGCCAATGACAATCTGCAGCTCGCGGCTGCAACCAATCACCCATCACCCCTACCCACTACCCATGTATAAGAAGCCTCCAGTTTTTCAACCTTATTTTAGAGTAAAAAAAAAAAAGCTTGTCTTATACACGGAAAAGTATGGTGATAAATTTAGCTCGCTTAATAAGCAAGCGCCATCACGTTACAAATTGTGGAATATGGTCTGCAAAGCATGCCTTTCAAATTCTTATGATTACCGAGAAATTGAAGAAATCTCCAATACTATCAAATAATCAGAAACCACAGAGAATCTGAATGAATTTCTAGTTCATTTTTTTGTTCTTCCTTCTCTGTGTATTTAGATTATAATCCTGCAGGTAGGATTCTGTCATTGATAATTTTATTATATGCCACGCAGCACCTTGGGGGCTATTTGGGGAGGGGGGCATGCTTAAGGAATTATTACCATTACCAAGCATGCCACAGGTTTTTAAAGCAGCTTATTTTATTCAAAAGACATGTACCAGAAAGGATATATTACCAGTAATTAGCAATGTAGGTTTTGATAACATGTTTATATAATTTCTGTATATTATTTTCTAAATGGTAATTGCTTGAATTAATTGTAATTGAGTTCGAATAACAAAGGTGATGATGATTAGGAAACATCTTGTACCTTATTGACACAAAAAAGCAAATTGCTGGTATTAAAGAGGCGGGTTTCTTTATGGGAAAAACATCTGCCGACTCCTCTGTTCGTAAAGAACATACAGTCGTACCTTGGACGTCAAACGGAATCCGTTCCAGAAGTCCGTTTGACTTCCAAAACGTTTGGAAACCAAGGCGTGGCTTCTAATTGGCAGCAGGAAGCTCCTGCAGCCAATCGGAAGCCACATTGGACGTTTGGGTTCCAAAGAATTTTTGCAGCCGGAACAGTCACTTCCAGGTTTGCGGCGTTCAGGAGCCAAAAAGTTCAAGTCACAAGGCATTTGTCAGCAATTTTGAACTGTTCCTGGTTTAAACGGTGGTTTCAGTGGGGTCTTTTATATCATCTTCATTGTTCACCGCTGACTGGACACCCCCTAATTTCCCAGGCTTACAAAGCATGCAGTTCTGCTGGTTTGACTGCACAAGGCTGCAGTTTCAATCCCTAGCATCTCCAGCTAGGCTGGGACAGATCCACTGCCCCAAACCCTAGAGAGCTAGAGGACCTAGATGGACCAATGGCCTGGCTGAGTATCAGGCAGCTTCCTATGTAGGCACATTCTGTGGCTGTGTCACCCAATTCTGACTGTGAGTGTTTCCTCTTGCAGCGACTCCCTCCGAAGAGATTCCAGCTGCCACAGAAGTCACAGAACCTGAAAGGTCAGTTTCCATGCTGCCTGGCTGCCTAGATACAAGAGGCAGTTTACGACTTTAAAATAATAAAGCAAACAAATGGTTCAAAACACAGACCAGCCGAGTTTCTGCAGGCTGACCAATGGACTTCTCGGGAGCACATGGCATGAGCTCCCTGGCCTGGCTTCTTCACTTCTGCCTTCTCTCAGGGCACCCTTGAGTGAGAATGTCAATGTGGATCTCCACTCGCCCCTTTTCTGGCGGGACATGCAACTTTCCTCAGATGACTGAGCTCGGGAAGAATTGGGCTTTCCTGTTTCACAGCAGAGACTGGCCACAAGAGTCAGCTAAATAGTGACTGTAGCATTCACAAAATTGCTATGCTCCCCAGTCACCCATTGCTGATATGTATACCTGGTATGTTGATGAACCATATATCTATTGATACATTTTTAAAAGCATTTTTTGTCATTTGTTGTTGTTGTTTGCATAGGGCAGGCTTCCTCAAACTCGGCCCTCCAGATGTTTTGAGACTACAATTCCCATCATCCCTGACCACTGGTGCCACAGGGTTCTGTCTTGGGCCCAGTCTTATTTAACATCTTTATCAATGACTTGGATGATGGGCTTGAGGGCATCCTGAGCAAGTTTGCAGATGACACCAAATTGGGAGGGGTGGCTAATACCCCAGAGGACAGGATCACACTTCAAAATGACCTTAACAGATTAGACAACTGGGCCAAAGCAAACAAGATGAATTTTAACAGGGAGAAATGTAAAGTACTACACTTGGGCACAAATACAGGATGGGAGTCACCTGGCTTGAGAGCAGTACATGTGAAAAGGATCTAGGAGTCTTGGTAGACCACAAACTTGACATGAGTCAGCAGTGTGATGCAGCAGCTAAAAAAGCCAATGCAATTCTGGGCTGCATCAATAGGAGTATAGCATCTAGATCAAGGGAAGTAATAGTACCACTGTATTCCGCTCTGGTCAGACCTCACCTGGAATACTGTGTCCAGTTCTGGGCACCACAGTTCAAGAAGGATACTGACAAGCTGGAACGTGTCCAGAGGAGGGCAACCAAAATGGTCAAAGGCCTGGAAACAATGCCTTATGAGGAACGGCTTAGGGAGCTGGGTATGTTTAGCCTGGAGAAGAGAAGATTAAGGGGTGATATGATAGCCATGTTCAAATATATAAAAGGATGTCATATGGAAGAGGGAGAAAGGTTGTTTTCTGCTGCTCCAGAGAAGCGGACACGGAGCAATGGATTGAAACTACAAGAAAGAAGATTCCACCTAAACATTAGGAAGAACTTCCTGACAGTAAGAGCTGTTCGGCAGTGGTATTTGCTGCCAAGGAGTGTGGTGGAGTCTCCTTCTTTGGAGCAGAGGCTTGACAGCCATCTGTCAGGAATGCTTTGATGGTGTTTCTTGCTTGGCAGGGGATTGGACTGGATGGCCCTTGTGGTCTCTTCCAACTCTATGATTCTATGGTCCTGCTAACTAGGGATCATGGGAGTTGTAGGCCAAAAACATCTGGAGGGACAAGTTTGAAGAAGCCTGGCATAGGGTCTGTTGGTTTCTGCTCTAGGTAATGGAGTTTAGGGCCCTCCAGAAGCCTTGTCTCCAAGGCACTTTGAAGTTGTCCACCTCCACAGCCACCTTGATAACACATTCATGGAAAAAGACTGTACAGGCATCTCTCAGTAAGTTTAGCAGTTACAGGAAACTCTCCTGCCTTTGATGTCGGGAAGGGCACCCTCTCACTTAGTTTTTATTTGAATTATTTTGTATTATCTGCAGCACTTTGCCTCTACCAGAGGAGACGCCAGAGTCTGTGCCTGACCAACCAGAGCAAGAAGATGACGAAAGAGAGGAAGACAATCTGGCATATACAGATGACCTGCAAGATGAGAATTATCACCCTTCCCTGGACAGGTAAATGTGCTTTTGGGGGCATTACCACCAGTTAAGGATTGTGCAAGCATTTCGAGTTTAACGCTGCTGTTCTTGTTATTATTACGACTTTTCTATCCCATCTTTCCTCCAAGGAGCTCAAAGTGTGGTGTAGTGGTTAAGAGCGGTAGACTCATAATCTGGGGAACCGGGTTCGCGTCTCCGCTCCTCCACATGCAGCTGCTGGGTGACCTTGGGCTAGTCACACTTCTCTGAGGTCTCTCAGCCCCACTCACCTCACAGAGTGTTTGTTGTGGGGGAGGAAGGGAAAGGAGAATGTTAACCGCTTTGAGACTCCTTAAGGGGAGTGATAAAGCGGGATATCAAATCCAAAGCAGCTTCCATGGTCCTTCCCACTCTCCATTTTAAAACTCACAACAACTTGTGAGGTACATTAAGCTGAGAGTCTGTGAAGGGCCCAGTTGAGCTGGGACTTGAACTCTGGTCTGCCAGGTCCTAGTCTCTAGCACTGTTAAACTCCACAGCTGATTAGCTCTTGTGGGGTGTCACCCATCCTTTAGAGTCCGGTAGTGTTGCATCCTGTCAAGTCAGTTTGGTTCCTGGGTGACCAGAGCAGCTGTTCAGGGCTCAGATACTTAGCAGACAAGCTTTTGCCCCTTCAGGGACAGATTTAGGTTTGATGAGGCCCTAAGCTACTGGAGGTAATGGGGCCCTTTATATGTCCAGCTGACCTTTGTCAACAACAAATTGTCACTGTTTTTTTGTGTTGAATATATGCTATAGGGTAATTTATGGACCTAATAGGTATCTAAAGCCATTTGTTCATGTTGCCATGCAACCAGTCCATGCAGAATGTTTTTGTTGTTGTTTAGTCGTCTAAGTCGTGTTCGGCTCTCTAAGACCCCATGAACCAGAGCATGCCTTGGAAACACTCACTTTCTTCTCAAAAGCTTCTCCTTTTTTATGTCCATGGAGTTTTCTTGGCAAAATAATGGAGTGGTTTGCCAGTTCCTTCTCCAATGCAGAATGTAGGCACCCTACAGGAGAAACTCGGAAAATTAGAATATCGCCAAGAAGTGCATTTATTTCGGTAATGCAACTTAAAAGGTGAAACCAATATATGAGATAGATGCATGACATGCAAAGCAAGATATGTCAAGCCTTTATTTGTTGTAATTGTAATTATTTGTCGTTAGGCGGGTCAAATGGAATGTAATTGATGAAATGTAATAGCAATGTTTATTTTTGTATTATTGCAACTATTTGTTTTATTACTGTGGAATTTCCAAAAGAAAGCATTTGTAAAAATTAAAAGAAAAATAAAAAATAGTAAGTTGCATTACTGAAATAAATGTACTTTTCGACGATATTCTAATTTTCCGAGTTTCACCTGTATATATAGAAATGAGCAAACCAGTGATATTTTAGGGAGCATGCTAGCAGGCAGGGCCCATTACTTACAACAGGCATCCCCAAACTGCGGCCCTCCAGATGTTTTGGCCTACAACTCCCATGATCCCTAGCTAACAGGACCAGTGGTTGGGGGAAATGGGAATTGTAGTCCAAAACATCTGGAGGGCCGAAGTTTGGGGATGCCTGACTTACATCATAGGAGCCTACACAACACAAAACACTGTTGCTGTGTGTCGGTTTTATTTCATTTCTTATTTATCTTAGATTTTGGAAATATACATCCAGGGTTTTTTCCCTTTTAATTTTTTTTGGGGGGGGGAGCTCCCAAGAGAGTGGGGGGCCCTAAACTATAGCTTGTTTAGCTCATACGTAAATCCAGCACTATGCCCCTTCCATTTCCCCACCACTTTTAAAGACGGCTGATTCCCTCATCCTTGCCACAGTGGCAGCCTGAAGACCCTTCTGGGAAAATGTCCTTTTCGTTGTTACACGGCAGACCCTTTTGTTGCTACGCTTACCAAGCTTATTTCTTCCTGTACAGTTGCAAGAAGCGGGCAGAGCCTGGTGATGAGGATGTGGCCCAGATTGGTCCAAAGAGAATCAGGTGGGTGCTGGTCCATTGGCTTTTTGAGCCTAAAGGGCATGCTGCTAACCTCCCCAGAAGTGGGCCATAGTGTGGTGACCATGGAAGAAGGCCTCTAATTCATGGTTAGTTGAAGGCGGTCATGCTAGACAAATGGACTGATCTATTGAATCCCTATTATTTGTCCATGGTCAAATGTTCCATGAATCTGGTGATGCTTGAAGAATTGGCCAGCTGTCAACTTAGCACAAACACCTTTAAGAGCACCTTTAAATACTGCCTTTTGTTTTTCAATAGGTGTCGGGGAACCTTCCAGAGTAGAAAGAGAGGCAGGAGCTCTAGAAGGGAGGGAGGGGAATTCTATTGCACCTGCTAAATCTCACCCACAGTTCTCCTTAAAAAATCAGCCTAAATATAACAGCTGCTTAAATATATTTATGCTGTTCTGAGAAAGTTGACGCTTTAAAAATACTTGGCCAAGTATTTGACATCTGACCATATCGTTTTTGAGTAATCCAATGCTCGAAGCTTGGCATAAGAACATAGGAAGCTGCCTTATGGCAAATCAGACCATTTGTCCCTCTGGCTCAGTATTGTCTACACCAGGCATCCCCAAACTTCGGCCCTCCAGATGTTTTGGACTACAATTCCCATCTTCCCTGACCACTGGCCCTGTTAGCTAGGGATCATGGGAGTTGTAGGCCAAAACATCTGGAGGGCCGTAGTTTGGGGATGCCTGGTCTACACTGACTGGCAGCAGCTCTTCAGGATTTAAGAACAGGGAACCTGGAGATGCCAGGGATTGAACCTGAGTTTCCTCTTCCTTCCTCTGCCTTTCTTTGCAGGAAGGCAGCCAAGCGAGAGATCCTCCTCTGCGACTACGATGGCTGTGGGAAGATCTTCTCCAACCGCCAATATTTGAATGTAAGTGATGGATCAGTGGCAGGAAGCACATCCCTACGCACAAAGGCAGAGAGGGGACACGAAGCACTTGGAAATGGTCGAATCCTGAAGAAACATGAATTGGTCAGACAGGACTATTTGAATGCCTCGGAAGCTGATAAGGTCTCCTTTGCAGGAGACAGTTAAACAAGGGCCTGTTAGAGATACATTTGCAGTTTCCTGCACTGAGCAGGATTAGATTACCTCCACGGTCCCTTGCAGCTCTAAAATTCTGTAATTTTGGTAGGGAACATACTGTATGACCACTAGCATAGCAGCAGCAGCAGCAGAAAAAGCCACCATATTGATAGCTGATTAGAGAGGAATAGGCAGGTTTAGTGCAGCCTACTGGCCCACGCGGGTGGCACTGTGGGTTAAACCACAGAGCCTAGGGCTTGCCGATCAGAAGGTTGGCAGTTTGAATCCCTGCGACGGGGTGAGCTTCCGTTGCTCGGTCCCAGCTCCTGCCAACCTAGCAGCTCGAAAGCACGTCAAAGTGCAAGTAGAAGCGGCTTTGTCATGCTGGCCACATGACCTGGAAGCTGTACGCCGGCCCCCTCGGCCAATAACGAGAGATGAGTGCCACAACCCCAGAGTCGGTCACAACTGGACCTAATGGTCAGGGGTCCCTTTACCTTACTGGCCCACCAGTTGAGGAACAAAGGTTAAAAAAGAAGAAGGTAAAGGACCCCTGGATGGTTAAGTCCAGTCTATGGGGTTGTGGTGCTCATCTCGCTTTCAGGCCAAGGGAGCTGGCATTTGTCCACAGACGGCTTTCCGGGTCATGTGGCCAGCAGGACTAAACCGCTTCTGGTGCAACGGAACACCGTGACGGAAACCAGGGCACATGGAAATGCTGTTTACCTTCCCATCACAGTAGTACCTATTTATCTTCTACTTGCACTGGGGTGCTTTCGAACTGCTAGATTGGCAGGAGCTGGGACAGAGCAATGGGAGCTCGCCCCGTAGGGTGGATTCAAACCACCCACCTTCTGATCAGCAAGCCCAAGAGGCTCAGTGGTTTAGACCACAGCGCCACTCACGTCCCTTTAGCTGAGGACCAGCATATTGTCCACACAAACTCTTAGGTTCTGAACCGCAGACCCAAAGGAAGGTATCAACTTACAACACAGCGTGCAGAACCTCACTGCCTTTACAGTCGCGGGATGGACGCCACCACAGTGAGACGTTGCCAGGGCTTGTCTGCAAAGTGCTAATACGTTAAGCATATGTCGGCTTGGCCAGAACCTCCCATCGATCCACCTGACCCATGTGGGCATATAGGCGGCAACTGTCTGAGGCTTACAGATAGCTCCCCTCTCTAGGCTGAGAGCCCAGCATCCCAGGGCCCGCAGATGAGCATAGCATCAAAGCAAGCCAGGTACTTCTCAAAACAAGTGAATATCAACATATAGGTGCTCATTATTGCACCAAATAATTGCAGGGTTATCTTGACGGTCAAGATGGCGTTTGCAGAATGTCTGGAACATCTCCACTTTTGCTTCAACACACTCGGTCCCTACTTTACTGCAGAAAATTTCCATGGGAGCCCCACCCCTTCAAGGATTTCACACCCTAGCAAGATGGGCAGAAGAAACTGTGGAGGCTTGTTCATTGGGCATGGTCCTTCATGCCCTCCTCATAGGCATCTGTTTGGGACCTTAGATGCTGGAAGTGGTGGGCATGCAAAGCTCCCTGGGGCAGCAAACCTACCACAGCAAAGCCCCACTTTGCTTCGTTAAAGCCAGGCACCCCCAAACTGCGTCCTTCCAGATGTTTTGGCCTACAACTCCCATGATCCCTAGCTAACAGGACCCGTGGTCAGGCATGATGGGAATTGTAGTCCAAAACATCTGGAGGGGCGAAGTTTGGGGGTGCCTGGTCAAAGCCATGTAAAGAGGCAGCAGACGGACACATTTCTGAGACTGCAATTTGCCGTGCAATTATGTGATGTACGTTACCTGTTCAGGAAGATTGCATTGCGCTGTTTTGGTAAAGCAGTTTTGTTGCAGAAGGCAGAGTCTTTGTTCCGCTTTGACCTATTTTTCTGCCCCCTCAGCACCACAAGAAATACCAGCACGTTCACCAAAAAACGTTCACCTGCTCTGACCCCAGCTGCGGGAAGTCCTTCAACTTCAAGAAGCACCTTAAGGAGCACGAGAAACTGCACAGCGGTGAGGATTCTTTGTAGGATCCCACCTGGTTAGGATCCCTACCAGCCCGGCTCTTGAAATGCTTTTAACTTGCCTTTGGCGGACACTTTAGTGCCCCCTTATTCCATCAAGAAGATGATGTGGAGAGCAGCTTGCCCAGGCACCCCCAAACTTGGCCCTCCAGATGTTTTGGGACTACAATTCCCATCATCCCTGACCACTGGTCCTGATAGCTAGGGATGGTGGGAGTTATAGTCCCAAAACATCTGGAGGGCCGAGTTTGGGGACATAGATTGATCCTGAACGAGTTCCAAGTCCCTGCTCCCAGAAGGGAGCAAATTATGTAGAAGCACATACTATGGAGGCGGATGTTTGGGCAGGCCCCACAGCTATTATTTGAGATTGGTTTCATTTCAGGGTATTGAGTTAGTCTTCAGACTTATCCAGAGGATTTAAGATTGGCAGTGTGAGAGTCACAGAAACATGGCAACATGGCATGCAAGAAACATTGCCCACTGCACAATTATTCACTTCATCTTCCAAAGAAAGATGGTGTGAAATTATAGATAGATATAGATATAAATAAGACAGTTTATCCTTCCAGATTCGAACTGTAAGTCCTTCGATAACCACAGAGGTTTGCAAAATCCGCTTTTGTTGTCTTGCTAGATATACAGGTGAAACTCGGAAAATTAGAATATCGTCGAAAAGTGCATTTATTTCAGTAATGCACCTTAAGAGGTGAAACAATATATGAGATAGATGCATGACATGCAAAGCAAGATATGTCAAGCCTTTATTTGTTGTAATTGTAATTATTAGTAGTTAGGCAGGTCAATCATAAATGGAATGTAATTAATGAAATGTAATAGTGATGTTTATTTTTGTTTATTTTTGTATTATTGTAACTATTTGTTTTATTACTGTGGAATTTCCAAAAGAAAGCATTTGTAAAAATTAAAAGAAAAATAAAAAACAATAAGTTGCATTACTGCAATAAATGCACTTTTCGACAATATTCTAATTTCCCGAGTTTCACCTGTAGATGTATCTTGAAAGATACTTGAAACATTTTCAGAGGTTTGGTCTCCATTGAACTGCTTTGATTTGAGATTTGGTGTGTGAGAGAGCCTTTTTGTTATTTGGATCCGAACTCTCCTTCCATTAACGGAACAGTTTTCATATTCACAAAACAATGCCATCCTGCCTTTGTGTCCCTCCTGCTCCCCCCCCCCCAGAAAAAACCAAATCTGTTCTTGGGGTTTGGGGTATCCTTGGGATTGATGTGGGATATGGTGCCCAACAGATGAAGAGGAAAGTTGGCAGAAATAATCTCCTCTGTTACGTGAAGGGGGGGGGCGGATTTAGGACGCCTGCCAATATGTGTAACCGGGTTTTATATGTATACACTGTAGTAGTTAAAAGATTAATATTTGGAAAAACTATTAGACACTCACTGCAATATAAGCTTGTTACCTTGGGCCCAGAATAGCCAGTGACCTACTTTTTTCTTCCCTGCAGATAAAAGGGACTACATCTGTGAGTTCTGCGCCCGCTCCTTCCGAACTAGCAGCAATTTGATCATCCACCGGCGAATCCACACCGGAGAAAAACCCTTACAGTAAGAACTTCTGCAACGTGTTCCATCCTCAGCAATGACACAACTATGCCAGAAGACTCGTGCTGGATCAGGCCAACGGCTCAGCTATCCCAGGGCCCCCCTTGCTTCTCGTGGTGGTGGCCCAGGCAGATGCCTCTCTCTGTCAGTTTAAAGCAGGCACCCCCAAACTTTGGCCCTCCAGATGTTTTGGGACTACAACTCCCATCATCCCTGACCACTGGTCCTGTTAGCTAGGGATGATGGGAATTGTAGTTCCAAAACATCTGGAGTGCCAAGGTTCGCCATCACTGGGATTGGCAAACTCTGGCCCTGCAGGTGTTTGGGAATACAATTCCCCTCATCCCTAACAGGACCAGTGGTCAGGGATGATGGGAATTGTAGTCCAAAACATCTGGAGGGTCAAAGTTTGGGGGTGCCTGGTTTAAAGTTTAATTATCTGTAAAGTTCTAGTTTTATGATAGGGAGGAAAACTGCAGAGGGTAGTTCAGGGGTCAGCAAACTTTTTCAGCCGTGGACTGAAACCCACTGTCCCTCAGACCATGTGGTGGGCTGGACTATATTTGGGGGGGGGAGGGGGAAATGAACGAATTCCTATGCCCCACAAATGACCCAGAGATGCATTTTTAATAAAAGCACACATTCTACTCATGTAAAAACACTAGGCACGCCATACAAATAACCCCGAGATGCATTTTAAAGAAAAGGACACATTCTACTCATGTAAAAACGCGCTGATCCTGGACAGGTCATGGGCCAGATTGAAAAGGCGATTGGGGGCCTGAGGTTGCCTACCCCTGGGGTAGTTGATGCATGTCAAGGAAAACATGGGGAAATCATCTCTTCCCCCAGCACCGCTGCTCCAACAAAAACTGGAGCCCCATGAAGGTGCTTTAAAGTACAATAAGCTTACAACGTATATTTATCTTGTGCACATTCAGCTGTACATGAGTGGCAATTTTTAAAAAAAAAAGAAAGAAAAAGGTTTGGCGTTCCCACATGCTGCCACTGATCCCAGTAGGTTTTGGCCACATGCATCAGGAGAAAATGTTTCTCTTCAATCAGGCATTTGGCTGATTAACATTCTGTGGCCTTTTAAATGTGTCTGTGGGACTGGGGGCTATTGGTTTGCTTTTGTTTTTTATCATGTACTTTGTGTTTCCATTTTGTATTTGTATGTTGTGAACATGCTGTGATCTTCCGACAAAGGGCAGTATACTATTTTAATTAATTTAACAACAACAATAACAATACCTGGTTTTTGTTCTAGGCACCATCCCCTGGAACATAACCCCGGGGCTATTGTATTGTACTACTGATAATAAGAACAATTAGTAATTCTTTTTCTTCTTTGGCGATCACTCGTAGCCGAGTAAGATTGTCTTCCATAAACACGGTTTTAACAATGGGTCCGTAAGTGACTGTGGAGGCCAATTCTGGATCCACATGTCCTTCCACAGTGGGGACATTGGTTTCCAGGCGGGAATTGATCACGGTGTGGATTTGCCAAGCGTGCCTTTCTCTTAGCACATTTCTCCTTGCGTCCTGAGTTCGAGTGTTTTCAAAGCCCATGACACCTTTGGTAAAGGCTGTTCAACTGGAGCGCTTGCAGGCAAGTGTTTCCCAATTGATTTTTTTAAAAAATTGCCTTGAGACAGTCTTTAAAACCTCTTTTGTTGACCACCAGCATTACTCTTTCCATTTTTAAGTTTGGAATAGAGTAGTTTCTTTGGAAGACGATAAATTCACCAGCAGCTCCCAGGGTAAAGGGACCCCTGACCATTAGGTCCAGTCGCGGACGACTCTGGGGTTGCGGCGCTCATCTTGCTTTATTGCCTGAGGGAGCCGGCGTACAGCTTCCAGGTCATGTGGCCAGCATGACTAAGCTGCTTCTGGCGAACCAGAGCGGTGCATGGAAACGCCGTTTACCTTTCTGCCAGAGTGGTACCTATTTATCTACTTGCACTTTGACGTGTTTTCGAACTGCTAGGTGGGCAGTAGCAGGGACCAAGCAACGGGAGCTCACCCCGTCGCAGGGATTCGAACCGCTGACCTTCTGATCAGCAAGCCCTAGGCTCTGTGGTTTAACCCACAGTGCCACCCGCGTTCCTTAGCTCCCAGGGTAGGCCGCAGCCAATTAAAATTCAATATTAAAAACAGCTAAAACAATACATAGGAATATGGTGGGTCCTAAAAACACATATCCCCTAGTTAGTATATGGGGATGGAGCTGTCCAGTCACGAGTTCCCTGGACCACATCATGCATCACCACCCCTTTTCTTTTATACTTGATGCAGGTGTGAGATCTGTGGGTTCACCTGCCGCCAGAAGGCCTCCCTCAACTGGCACATGAAGAAGCACGACGCGGACTCCTTCTACCAGTTCTCCTGCGACCTCTGCGGCAAGAAGTTTGAGAAGAAAGACAACGTCACCGCGCACAAGAGCAAGAGTCACCCTGAGGTGGCCGCCGGGCCTCCGCAGCCTGCGCAGGAGCCCCCGGCTCTGAGCCACCCGCTTGCTATGGAGCCGCTGGAAAACCCCGCCCAGAGCCAGCCTGGCAACCCACAAAGGAGGCCCAAGGAGTCCGCCCTCATCATCGCAGTCACTATCGAGTAATTGGACCGTGCCAATCGAGGGGCAGAATGGCAGAGAGAGGATTCCTGGCGAATCCTGGCGGCGACAGAAATGCGTTTGGTTCGCAGTCGCAGAGGGATGCAAGATTGAGGACTGGAAAGCCCCGACCCCAGGAAGCCATGTCTTGCCAGCTGCATCTCTTCAGCGCAGCTGCTTTCAGACTTGGTATCTGCAACGCAAACGGCCCAGGGCTCAGCCTTGCCTAGTGGCGGGATGATGAAGAGTACAGTATTAGGAAGGCCTTGAAAGTCTTAAGTTTGTGGCCGTTTGATCCCAGACCCCCAAGTACGGGAGGGACAAAGGTGGCCCGGGCAGCTGGTAGAGGAGGCATAAACATACCTCTTCAACTCTCACCTCTCATGGATAACAGCTCTGGATTGAGCTCATGTGCATTGATGGCGATGGAAGACGTGCCGTGCCCTGTTGCTGTTCTTAAATCCTTTTCCTTTGGGAAGCTTAAAGGATGCCGCTTTTCTCGCATGGCTGCGGGATCAAGCCAAGGACCTGGAATATGCAAAGCGTAGCCTCCGCTACAGAACTGTGATCAGAACCGGAGGTACACTCTGGAACCTGTATATGCAAATCTTTGCTTATTTTACATGTTTCGTTGGCCTTGGAGGCAGAAATGACATATTACGCAGAGATGACAAAGACCTGGGCAGAGTGCTTCACTCCCCAACCCCCGACCACTGGAAATTGTTTACCTTGGCTTACAAGATTCACCAGGCATTTCCCACAGACTCAACCCTTAAAGGGGGCGCAGGGGTGGAGAGAAGCACATTTGTACTTCTTATGGGTGCATAAAGAGAGGTTGGGGGGGTCGGGGTATTTTTAATTCTCAGGAAACTAAATTCTGCAGCCAGTCCAACGCTCTGCATTTTTTTCCCTGTGCTTTCACATAATTATTTAATGCATTTCCGGCTATCTTCCGTTCCTGCCTAGCTTGCACAGATTTTACGTTGTTACGTGGGCCATTGAGAAACTTAGCTTTCATTCCTTGGCTTCCCGCAGCCAGTTGGACTTTTCAGCCATCCAGCTTGAGCCTGCGGTTTTGTACCTTATCGTCTCAGTAGGTAGAGCACAAGGCTCAGCATCATGGGGTGGAGTCTCCAAGTTGAGCAAAAGAGTCCTGCATTGCAGGGGGATGGACTAGATGACCCTCGTGGTCCCTTCCAACGCTACAATTCTATGATTCTATCTGGAGCTGCCTTTCTGTAATTTGGCAGTAGTCCAAGGAGAATAAGGAGTTGGGACAAGGGAATCTGCCGCCGATCAAGACTCTTCATTGCTGGTGTACCTTGTTTAGGGTAGGCTCGAACCTACTTTCCTGCTTCTTTTGGATATTCCCGCCCTGCCGTCTGGGATGAAAGCCAGCAGCAGCAGCAGCAACGATTGCATACTGCAAACTTAATTACGTGGGAGCAGGTTCTGATCTGATGAGCCATTTCACAAGGCGATGATCCTAAGGCAGCTTTGCTCCCACTCTTTGAAAAATTTTGAATTTTTAAAAAGCCTTATAAGGACAAGTAATTCTTCTCCCTGTGAAGCAGCTGTGATAGGGATTTTTTAGCTATACCCAATGGCGGAGCTTCATGCTCCGGCCCTGGGGGGGGGGGCAGAGAGCAGGTGGGGGTGGGGCTGGCGCGCGTCCCGGGGGCAGGGCGCACTTCCTGGGGGCGTGGCACGCTGCCTGTGACGGCGTGGCGCCTAGCACCAGGGGGGGCAGCCGCAATGGCACCCCACCGGGATTGCGCTGCCGGGGGCGGTGCGCTCCCCCCGCACACCTCTTCCTCCACCAGTGGCTATACCTACTGCATGAAGATGCCAGAATTACCTGTCCTCGCTCAAAGGAGACTATTTGCATCTCCGCACTTGAGTTGGTTCTTTGGGCACCCCTCCTTTCGGTCTCCACAAGTGTATGGGGGGCAGGGGAAATCATTCAGGGGAAAAAACCAAAAAAATTCCTGGGGAATTTTTTGGGGAGGGGGAGGGGGGATAAGCGATCTTCAGCCATCTCAACCCTTGCTTTTTCATGCAAAACCATTTGCAGTCGTTTGCGGTCATCAACAGCTATCAGTCAGTCAATCACCCATTTCCACCACCCTTCTGAGTGATCCCCCCTCCCCATCCCCACCCCTCCCCACCCCTTCTCTACATAAGTGCCTGGAAACTTCCATTTCACTGTATCTGAAGAAGTGTGCATGCACACGAAAGCTCATACCAAAATAAAAACTTAGTTGGTCTTTAAGGTGCTACTGAAGGAATTTTTTTATTTTACTTCGATCCAGACCAACACGGCTACCTACCTGTAACCGGGGAAAAACCAGATATATTTCAGCTATCTTAATTTTGGGGAACACTAGTCCAGGCTGCAGAATTTGCAAAGCACATTATCTTTGGGTTTCCCCCCCGTCGGAGTGTCCTGCAAAGGAGCACAACAATTCCCATGTTGATGGGGAACAGAGGAGTGAAAGAAAATGCCAAGCGCATCTCTGCCGAAGTGAAGACAAAGACAGATCCAAGAGTTTGTCTTCCCTACAGACTTAACCGTTTTAACAGTCGCGCACAGAGTGAACTCTGGAAACTTGTGCAAGCGTCACCCACCCTGGAATGGCATTTGTAACGAAGAGTAAGGCATTTTTAAATAACTGAGGGGCAGGGTCTCCTACAAAGGATTTTCAGCTACCCCACCAAATATCTCATTGCACCATCCAATGTCTAAATCCTGGATTAGAATTAGCCCTACTTGTGACACTAAAACCTCAGTTTCATGACCTGTATAAATTGCGCAAATGCTTTTATTTTGAAAATTTTAATCTGTTTCTGCTCATCAAGGGAAGCAGGAAGGAACTATATATAGAAATGAAAATCCTTTCGTCTGACAGCGGCTCTTTGAGACATAGAAACTGCCCTGAAGTTCAGCCCAGTGTCTTTTTCTCACGATGGACAGACCCGGTTGTGAAGCCCACTTCACACTTGAGGGCATCTTGCCGTTCTTTGCAGCAACTGGTATTCCCAAGCATGGCACCTCCAGCCCTAGAGGGGAGCATGTAACCATCATGACTAGTAGCCGTTCACAGCCTCCGTGAGTTTGTCTGTATGAGACTTTTTCCAGATATTGCACAGAAACTAGGTATTTCATCCACGGGGAATAGTAAAATTGCTTTAGCTTTTGATATAAAGTTGAGGTTCTTACCAAGTTGGTTTCTGTAGTTTTTCAACACTCGTTTAGAATTGCAACATGAAACAGTCCTGATTCCTATTTCCTGGGTTTAGATTATTTATCAGCACTGAGTGTCACTGGGTGGTCCTGAGCCAGTCACTTCCTCCCTAGCTAAAGTGGGGTATCTCCCATATGTGCTACCTTCAAATCACTGAAGAATGCAGTCAGTAAGTGTCGGGGGGTTGTTGAGGCTACTCTCGAGTAAAGACGCTCCAGTCTGCTCTGTCTTTAAGAGCTTTATTGTGCATACTATTTACAGTGCAGAGACATCAGAAAACATGACTGCCTAGTCTGATTCAGAACCCGGTAATGGCGCTTGTCTGCTTTTGCGCCAGCATAATAGTCTGGGAACCCCAAAACGCCGCCCCCTTGCCCTGCGTCTGGAACGGGGCGCCGGAAGGGGCTGCGTTCCTTCTCCTGTCCCTTGGCTGGACCGTTGCAGAGGCTCGGACACCATCCTGCGCTGCCCTTTCTCCTCTGGCCAGCTGGGTCTGTGTTGAGGCTCATTTCCTACTGACTTGCTGCTCGCGCTGTCACTGGGCGAAGTGCTGGTCAGGATGACTGGGGGAGGGTCCCTGTAGGGAGTCCCCCCTGACAGTAAGTGAATTTGTTTAAAATTTGAAGTCCATATGTCTCTTGTATTGACCAAATTGAAATCAAACATCAGCCCTTGACGACAACTACTACCGGTATTATTATTATTATTATTATTATTATTATTATTATTATTATACACCGCCCATCTGGCTGGGTTTCCCCAGCCCCTCTGGGCAGCTTCCAGCACATATAAAAACATAATAAGATGTCAAACATTAAAAATTTCCTGGTACATCGCTGCCTTCAGATGTCTTCAGTAAGTGACGAGGCTTTAGAATCCTTGCTATCAACACCTCTTACCGGTAATTAAGTGTGTGATATATTGTCATCCGAATCATCATCATAATCCAGGGGTCCCCAGACTTACCGGGCTTCGGGCCGGTGCCCACTGCGCCGACCGCGCGGCGGGCCGGAGGGCGGGGGAGTGCGCGCCCGTGCGCATGCGCACACACACACGGTCGGAAAAAATTCGCCGAAAATTGCTTGTGCGCATGCGTATGGGCCTCCCCCGACCCGGAAGTGCATCGGAAATGACCTCTTCTGGGTCGGGAGAGGCCCATACGCATGCGCACAAAGGATTTTCGGCGATTTTTTGCCGATTTTGAAGATCGCCACCGCGCCGCGCGCCATAAGAGCTGGCGGCGGCAGCAGGCAGCGGGGGTCGTCGCGGGCCGGATTGGGAGGCCAATTGGGCCGCATCCGGCCCGGGGGCCGTAGTTTGGAGACCCTGTCATAATCCCACAATTTGAAAAGGCAAAATTAGTCATGACTAATACTGAGTTTCAAGTGATTTTTTAAGCATGATTGACATGGATCTAAAGAAAGTGAAAATATCTAGTCCAGAGGCTTACCTTGCCTGGGCCGGTTCACTGCTGCGGAGCCCCGTCTGTGGGCCGGATTGCGGGCGTGCGTGAGTGCACGCACTCACAATTTTCGGCATCTGCACATGCACAGACATGATTTTCGGCCCTGCAAAGCGAATCTCCAAGCCGCGCTGCACCGGTTTAGCGCAGTGGGCGGGGCTTGCCGAGCGGGCGGCGCAGTTCAGGGGTGGCTCATGGGCCGGTAAACCGACCCCCGTGGGCCACTTGTGGCCCACGGGCCTTAGGTTGCCGACCCTGATCTAGTCCTTAGAGTTGCAGAGATAACACCTTCAGCCTAGTCAAGGCATCCCCAAACTCAGCCCTCCAGATGTTTTGGGACTACAACTCCCATCATCCCTAGCTAACAGGACCAGTCGTCAGGGATGATGGGAATTGTAGTCCCAAAACATCTGGAGGGCTGAGTTTGGGGGTGCCTGGCTTAGTCTCATCTTAGACAACACAAGACAAGTTCACAGAAGATATGTCTTTAGCTATTAGCCATGAGCGCTAACTAGAACTTCCATGTTCAAAGGCAGTATACATGTTAACAGATTTTTTTCAATGAATCAGAGGACACTTTTCAACTTCCATGGTCAAAACTAAATTTAAAAAATTCCTTCCAGTAGCACCTTAGAGACCAACTAAGTTTGTCATCGGTATGAGCTTTCGTGTGCATGCAAACTACAGCTTCCATGGATTTTGTATGGGGACTGATTTGTAAATCCGGGGACTGTCCCTGGGAAGCGGGGACATCTGGTAACAAAGGTATATACCAGCACTACACACTGGGCACAAAGAACGAGGAATGATGCCACGTTCATCTTTGGTTTGTGGGCTTTCTAGAGGAAACAAGATTGTGGCCTGCACTCCAGGGTACTCCTGTGGTGATCAGCAGAAAGCTTGAGAGCTAGCAATTGTTGCTTTTACTGAGGAAGCTCCAGCACATCCTGAAAGCAAAAGGCATTGGGGGAAAGGTCATTTCTGTAGAAATACAGTGTGTGAGAGGCGGTTGTGGACTCTCTTCATTGGAGGTTTGTAAGCAGAGGTTGGATGGCCATTTGTCGTGCATGCGTCAGTTGAGATTCCTACATTACAGGGGGTTGGACTAGATGACCCTAAGGATCCCTTCCAACTCTGATTCTGCGAGACTGCATTCCAAAGCTCATCTTCATCTCATTAGTGTAATGTTTTAACCACAGCAGTTCTCTGTAGTTTATTGAAAAAGAGTTTCATTCTAAAAAAGACATGAATTGAAAGTTCTAAACTTTTCTCTCTCCTTCAAAAACAAAACTGGTTTTATTTTCGGATAACATTCTATAGTGCCATATAACGAGGTGCTTGCTGCTGGTTTGACCTTTCTGCAGCCAGCACATTGCAAAATATTTAAATCTTGTTAGTAGGTTGTAAAATGTATTTTTTTTCCTGCCCATGAGAATTGTATAAAATAAAAAGGGAAATAATTTTGACAGATATTTCCTAAATAAACCAACGTTGACTCTGTTCTTTCAGAATTCTTTTTTTTTTAGAGGGGAGTACTTTTTAATGACTTGATATATAATATTTTGTTGCAAGCTGCCCAGAGTGGCTGGGGAAACCCAGCCAGATGTGCAGGGTATAAATAATAAATTCATTCATTCCCCGCCCATCTGGTAGGGTTTCCCCAGCCACTCTGGGCTGCTTCCAACAAAATTATTATTATTATTATTATTATTCTTATTATTATTATTATTAGTGGGAGCGAGTTCTCGATCCTCAGTGGGAAGCGCACAGAGGGCACACATGACCATTAACAACTACCAGACTTTTAGAGGACATCTGAAGGCAGCCCTGTTTAGGGAAGCTTTTAATGTTTAATTAATAATAATAATAGTAATAATTTATTTATACCCCGCCCATCTGGCTGGGTTTCCTCAGCCACTCTGGGCGGCTTCCAACAGAAAAATGACATACAGTAAAATAATCTATTAAACATTAAAAGCCTCCCTAAAATTACTGTATTTTAATACTTCTGTTGGAAGCCGCCCAGAGTGGCTGGGGAAACCCAGCCAGATGGACGGCGTATAAAGAGTTGTTGTTGTTGTTGTTGTTGTTGTTGTTAGATCTAGCCCAGATAAGTTTGTTGTGAGCGATCACTCCAGCTGAAATCAGCACTTTTGAGGGATGCCACCCTATACCCGCCTGCGAGGAAACCCCGTTTCTCCACTAGGGGGCTCCGAGGCGAAAGCAGCTTTCTCTTTGCAAAGCTTTTCCTTCCTGCGCGGTCGAAGCCCTATGTACCGATCCGACGCTGGCTCCGCCTCCGCCTGCTAACGAGCGAAAGCGGGGCGGGGCTTAATCAGCATCCCCGTCCAACCCGAACGGCGCTTTCCTTCTCGTCGCTTGCTCCACCCTCTCCGACCGGAGTGAGAACTTGTCAGCCCGATGGCTGCGGGCTCCTCCTGCCTCCGACCAACCCGCACCCTTAACAATTAACAATACAGGGGAAGGGGGGTGGGGAAAGGGCCGGGACAGCAGAGCGAGGAAACCTCACATTTCCCTTCCTTGCACGGCTTTCCCGATCGCGTTAAAGCGGAGGCGGAGGGAACGGGCGCAGCTTGACACGCGCCTGCCAGCCACCCGCAGAACCTGAGTCGGACCAGAAGGAGAACCTTGGCGTTTCCCGGCAAGCTGTTCCGGCCGATCTCCGGCGTCCCTTGGCTTTTGTTTGGCAGGAGGAGCCCAGCATCTCATCGCCTGCGGGTTTGTTGCAGGGCTTTTCGTTTCCCTCCCTTACTGGTTGTTGTTTTTTCCCCCACTCCACTTACGAAACCACCCATCTCTTTCATTTGATTTATTAATTTTCCTCCTCCTCCCCCTCCCCCCCAAATGAAAATGCCGCTGAAATACGTCAAGAGTCGGAAAGGCAAGGATCAGCTGCTTCACGAAGGGTACCTGTATCGGAAGGAGCGGGAGAGCAAGAGCAAGACGGTCTGGAAATGCGCCGACTACCAGAAGTCCCGTTGCCCGGGGAGGGCCCACACGCGCCACGGCAAGCTGGTACACTCCTTGCCACACAATCACCCTCCTCCTGCCAAGACAGGCAGCATGGATGCCGAGACGTGTGGCACGAAGGAAAGGCCCTCCTCTAGCCAAGAGCCCGTCCGCGAAGGGTCCGTGCCAGGCTGCCAGGCGTCGCCAGGAGTGCCCGCTTCCCACAAGCCACGCATCCAGAAGGATCCAAAGCTAACCATCCAGCTCTTGCGAGCACGTCTGAACGCAGCCCGCCAAGTCGTGTCGGACTTGCAGCGGGTGTCTTCTGCTGTCGCTGAGACAGTTCCTGTAGATCCGTCTCCGTCAGCTTCTCTGGACTTGCCTGAGCGCTCAGGTGCATTTGAGGACCCAAGATCCAAGGCCACCCCTGCTCTGGGCAATGGCACAAATGCATCCCATTTGCTTGCAAGCCGGTCCAGCCGGGAAGCTGCTCGCCAGAGGTTCCGCTTGGGCCCTGTCCCACCTGCAGAAGCTCCCCAGGAGATTCTGTCCTGGCTGAGCCAGGCAGCTGAGCAATGGCTGTGTCCTCAGCAGCACAGCAAGAACCAAATTGTGGACATGGTGGTCCTGGAACAGTTCCTGAACGTGCTTCCGGGGAACTTGCAGGCACGTGTGAGAGCCAGGGAGCCAGGCAGCAGCAAGGAAGCACTTCAGCTGGTCGAGAGCTATTTGAGGGAAGAGGAGCCAGCTAACGCTGTTCAGGTGCTGGCGCTAAGATGTGTTTTGTTTTTTCTTTTATTGATATGTTTACATGTGTTGCCCACTTTTCCTCCAAGGAGCTTGAAGTGGCCTAGGTGGTTCTCCACCTCCCAATGTTATCCTCACGACGACCCTGTGGAGTAGGTTGGGATGAGAGTGAGTGACTGGCCCAAGCTTCGTGACTGGGTGGGGCTTTGAACCCTGGACTCCCAGCTCTTAGTCCAACACTCTAACCACTATGCCACTCTGGGTGGAGCTCACTTAAGAATGGAATACTGTTGTGTATCCGATTCTAATGCAGACCCAGAAAATCTGCTACTGGTTGATGTTGCCCTTCTGTTATTGCAGACCTGCTGTAGCAGGGGTGGGGGAACTTCAAGCTCAGGGGGGAAATCCAGTCCTGTAGTCCTCTCTTAACTGGCCCTCTGCACTTTCCCCAAACCACAACCCTCACCAGCCCTACACAATGTCCCTCCTCAAGTGTTTTTGCCTGGCTGGAATTGGTCCTCAAACTATGATGGCATTGGACTGTGCTGGGGCTAAAGCTGTTTATGTTGCCTCACCCACCCTTGCCTTGCCATTGGCATGTGGCCCCTGGATGATTGTCTGGGAAGGAATGTGGCCCTTTAGGTTCTCCACCTCTGTGCTATTAGAGACCCAGTGAGTTCCGTCTCCCTGGCCAGAAACTGACGTCCGGGGTTAATCTTTTTCTGACAGCTAGAGAATATCTGCTGCAGTACATTCAGCAAAAGGTTGTTGTGGTGGGTCACAGAGTTTGTTGGGTCCTGCACTGTGGGAAAAGTTTTACTTGGAGCCTGTTGAAAAATGATTCTGGTAACCTGGATATGACACATATATCATTCACAACCAGTTTTGTTTGTTTTTGTTTTTTGCTGGCTTTCCTTCTTTTAAAGGCTGTGTGAGGTGCAGTTAATAATAATAATAATAATAATAATAATAATAATAATAATAATAATAAATTTTATTTATACCCAGTTCTCCCCAGCCAAGACCGGGCTCAGGGCAGCTAACACCAGATGTAAAATAAAAAAAATTCCTTCAGTAGCACCTTAAAGACCAACTAAGTTTTTATTTTGGTATGAGCTTTCGTGTGCATGCACACTTCTTCAGATCCTATCTGAAGAAGTGTGCATGCACACGAAAGCTCATACCAAAATAAAAACTTAGTTGGTCTTTAAGGTGCTACTGAAGGAATTTTTTTTATTTTACTTCGATCCAGACCAACACGGCTACCTACCTGTAACCAGATGTAAAACAATTGATTAAATACAGCTTAAAAACAAGATTAAATACAACATTAAAATGCAGCCTCATTTCAATAGAAATTCAAATCATAAACTGTTTGGGGAAGAAAATGTCAAATCTTCACCAAGGCTGACTATCCAAACTGATCCTACGTGGGCCAGAAAAAGCCAGGAAAGTCCCCAAATATGAGTTCCATCACAGAAGGAAAGAGGAAAGAGGGAGGGGATCAAGTTGATTCCAGGCCAAAGGCCAGGTGGAACAATTCTGTCTTACAGGCCCAGTTGAAGCTATTCCTGCCTTGCAGGTGCCATGATGGAAAGGCTTTTTTCCTGCTTGTCATGCAGCTCTAAACTGCAGGAGAGCATTGCTGGGAGCAAAATGCTTGCTGCTCTCTCTGTGTGTTGTTGATATAAGGCAGGGATACAAGGCACAGATGGCACATTATTGCTCATAATCTGGTTGAGTAACCAGTCTGATTTGGTATCTTCTCTGATTATACAGTATCTCGTTTGTGCCTGTGACAGAGTGTGCATTTGATCTCATTGAGGTGAGGTGAGGTTAAGCCTGTGTTCCCATGATGACCAAATAAATGGGAAGTTTCATGCTGATCTTCCCTTAACTTTCATTGCATACAGTTAAGAGGGAAATGCGAAGATGCTAAGTGCTGTGATATGGAGTGGCATAGAATGGGATGGCCAGAAATGGCCTGGGGCTAGACTGAGCAAAAAGGGGGTTGGACAAAACCATGCCCTGAACGCTATGCTATCAGAGCCAGGGGGAGAAATTGAGTAACCATAGTACAGGTACATTTTTAGCAAATGATTTTTAATAATAATAATAATCCTGGTGTGGTGTCTACTGGGTTTAAGAAATTGCCTTCTTCTGCGCCAGACCACTGGTCCATCTCCTTGAATATTGTCATCTCTGATTGACCCTGAATCTTAAATGTCTTGGGTAGCAAGGCTGGAAAAAGGCCCTCACCCAAGATCCTTCAGCTGGAGATAGAATCATAGCATTGTAGAGTTGGAAGGGACCCTGAGGATCATCTAGTTCAACCCTGTGCAATGCAGGAGTATGCAGCTGTCCCATATGGGGATCGAACCTGCAACCTTGGCGTTATCATCAGCACAATGCTCTAACCAACTGAGCTATGTACGTGCGCTGCCACTTTTGTGCATGCAGATTCTCTGGTCTGCCCCTAAGCTATGTCCCTTTCTCCCAAAACCTTCTAAGGCTTTGCCCAACACAGTCAATATAAAAGTCTTAATACTGTGACGTTAACGGAATATCCCTCTTGTTTGTTTCAGGGCCTGGTAACCTTTGAAGATGTATCTGTGTGTTTCACAGAGGAAGAATGGGCTTTGCTGGGCCACAAAGAGAAAACCCTTTACTGGAATGTCATGCAGGAGAATTACGATAATGTGGCCTGGATGAGTAAGTGTTCCTAGAGAATCCTGGTGCAGTTACCAACTCTTTCCACTTTTACGTTACTGCAGCCTACAGTTTAGGCATGCATCAGTTATACCCAGATTTCTCTTGCTATAATCATCCCCTTGTAAAACTTTTATTAACTATTTTATGTGGCCATCTAGCATCCTCGCTTCCCATTTTTAGATGCCCTTTGAATACTTTCTTGCATCAAGAGGCTTTTTAATTTGGATGAACTTCATGTGCTTCATGACATTTTCTGCTTCTGTACTTTTCTTGCATTCACTGTTATTTTAACATTTGCTGTACACTGCTTAGATGGCTTCTATACAAGTTAACAGTATATGCATATTTTTACAAATAAATAAACGGAACTCACCAAGCCTTCCATCGGACTATATATGCATAGGATTGTACCGTGAGCTAAATATTCAATTTTGTGACTTCTTTTAATTGCAGTAGAGAGGTTCTGGTGCAGCCAATGTATCCTTAATTAATTTTTAGGACACGGCGTGATTGCTTTTCCTTGCTTCAGCAGGTGACGATAGCAAAAGGAGAGGGGAGGATCCTTGGCTGGAAGCGTGCGAATCGGTGGCGATGGGAAAATCCAAGGAGGCTATTTTGCAGAGTCCTGAACAGTCCTGTCTGGAGAGGCAGCAAAAAACCAACTCAGGAAGAGAAAGAAAAAAGGATGCTCTCTGCTGGAAGAGTTTGCAAAAACTAGACAGTGACATGGTTCACCTAGAGATGGAGACCCAGTGCACATGTGCTGATTGCGAGAACTGGAGCAAATCCTTATCAGCATTTATCAATACTCAGGAAAGTCCCAGTCCTGAACCTATGCCTCTCTCTGGGAAGTCACATGAATTAACTGAGAAGAAAATCCTCCAGAATCTTCAGGAAAACTTAATCAAAGAGGACCAGAGCAGTGTGCCGAGGCAACAGGCAAGCCACTCAGGAAAGGGAGAAGAGAGATCTACTCTTCTTAGAAACAGCTTGAGGGGCCCACTTCATCTCGACTCTAGGCCACGTGCTGATTCTGCAGAACTGGAAGAATCACTAAGACTTGGCAGCAATCAGAAAATCCACAGCAGGGAAGATCCGGATTATGTGGCACTGTGTGGGGAGTCGTTGGAAATGTCTGTGGACAAGATTTCTCAGATTTCTGCCGAGGAAGACCTGCAGTCCGAGCCTATGCAGCTTTGCTCAAAACTGATTCTTGCCGACGTGAACGAGGCGGGAGACTTGCAGCACCAGCTTGCGCATTTTTACTCAGAAGTAAGTACCACTGAGTCCAGTGGGGCTCGCTCCCAGGGAAGTGGGTGTAGGATTTCGGATTCAATCAGCGAGGATCAGAACGTTCAGGAGAGCCATCTCACCAGCATCTCAGGAAATGGTGACGGACAGGAGAAATGCCTTCTCTATGGAAATGGTCCGAGGGATCTGCCCAAAGACATGCTTCAGCTAGATGCTGAACCAGGACCAGAGAACCAGAATATGCGCACTGGTTGTGGGGGTCGAGATCAATGCTCCAAGCACATTGGTAGCCAGGAAATGGCTCACAGGGAAGACCTATATAAAAGTCCCAAAAAGTCCAGTAGGCGGTTCACCCAAAATTCAGGTCCCGCCAGCCAGACTAGCTGTTCCGATTCAGGTAAGAAGCCCAGAGATCTCTTGGCTTTAATGAAACACAGGCGACTTTACAAAAGAGGAAAGTATTTTAATGGGGAAAACATGCATGCCAAGTCTGTTCTTGGAGTGCCTCAAAGAATCCAGCCAGCTGGAAAACTTCAGAAACGTTTGGACTGGAAAGACAAGGGCTACTACCGACTTAGCCAATGCAGACTTCTTGAACCAGGAAGAGGACTAAGGCAACCCCTCAAGGACCACCTCCAGACTCGCGAAGCATTACATCTGACTACAGCGACAATCAGAACGGCCTCAGGGACCGGCTCTTCCCCTCCAAACCCCAAAAGACTGAAACCTGAGCCAATCTCTCCCTCCCCTTCCCCTCCCTACAAAATGGCGGCTGAGCCAACGCTGGCCCAGTTCATGGCTCTGCTAGAGCAAGTTGCTGCCGACGCCGTGGAGATAAAGTCTGCAGTCTCCCACTTGCACACCTCAGTCACTGCCATCCGCAGCGCCCTCGGGAGCCTCTCTGGGTGTTGGGACGAGGCTGAGCTCAGGATTTCTGACTTGGAGGACACCTCCCAAAATACAAAGGCCCAGCTTGTGAAGCAGTGTAACGATACTAAAGCTATCGAGGCCAAACTGGGAAAGGCCGCTTTCCCACTTGCAGGCCGTTTTTTCCAACATGGTGATAAAAGTGAGGAAAAGTGATAAAAAAGTGATAAAATTGGGAAAGCCGTCCAGACCAATGTCATTGCAGGGTTGTGGTCATCGCTGAGGGGTCAGCGAGAGGCAGCCGCCCTAACTAATGTGTAAGGATGTTTCTGAAGACCTGGCTCAGAGAGAGATCAAGCACCGATCATTCCAAAACTAGGCTTGGATGCAATTGGTCGAGACAACCTGTTCACCGCCCACTCCTTTGCTGCCTTAGAAAAACCTTTGCAAGCTCTTGACCCTCTGCTTCTTTCAATAAACCTTTGGTGACCACAGTGAAAAAATAAAATAAAATGGTTCTTGTGCCTCTGTGATGTTGATTCAAGTCATCTTGGCCCTATCTAGGAATGGAGGGCAAGAGAGTAGTCTGGGATCAAAGGGGATGAGGGCAGCCAGTCTTGCTCGCTACATTCAGGTACCAGAGGTAAAAAGTAGGCTGGCCAAATAATAATTTTACATATATTGCATTCAGCAAACCCTTGTGTACAAAATATATAAGATGTATGCATACATTTAAATCCAGGCATCCCCAAACTGTGGCCCTCCAGATGTTTTGGCCTACAACTCCCATGATCCCTAGCTAACAGGACCAGTGGTCAGGGATGATGGGAATTGTAGTCCAAAACATCTGGAGGGCTGAAGTTTGGGGATGCCTGTTTAAATCTAACCCTAGAAAGGTGATGGGAGAGATCAAACTTACATGATTGGCTGGTGGGCGGCATTTGCTAGAAGTGGCCCTGTAGGCTATCAAGGGGTGCCAACATGAATATGGGGGGCAGGTGAGCCCTACCTTGCATAATCAATCACAAGATGCAGCACACACAAACACCATTCGAATGGCAATGCGCATCAACGGGGAGAGAGGACTGTCGCCCTCAAATATTTTATTTGGGGGGCCGATGGGAGCTCAGTCCCTAGGAATTGGCTCCCAGGAGGACGTCTGGAGGTAAGCAATGCAAATATTGGGAATTAATCACTGATCCAGCTTTCCCCAAGAAGAGGGAGGTCCTCTCCCTCACTTTTATCACCATGTTGGAAAAAACGGCCTGCAAGTGCCGCATGTCTCCCAGCGCTGCTTATGGTTAAAAGCTTCTGCCTGGAAGACAGGGGTCACCCTACGACAGGATGAGAGATATAGTAGACTGCCCTGGGATAAAGAGGGTGAATGAACGGCACTGTATACGTAAATGCTACAGACAGACGGAGCGAGCTCCTGAGAGCAGGATGTGTCACACCAGGCACCGTCCATGTAGTACAGTAGTACCTCGGGTTACGAACACAATCTGTTCCGCGACGCAGTTCGTAACCCGAAATGGTCGTAACCCGAAGCGCCATTTCGTGCATGCGCAAAGCGTGCGCGCAGCAAAAATACTTCCGGGTTTGCGGAGTTTGTAACCCAAGGTGTTCGTAACCTGAGGTACGACTGTATTGCCAATTTTCCCACCAGCCACTAAAGCTGCGCCTCTTAACAACAGCTTGATGTGCAGATACTTCTTAATCCCTAAGCACCTATAATGTGTAGGCACAGTTTGAGGAGGAGAGTAACAAGAAGAGGAGGAGGAGAGGGAGCGGCCTACAGACTTATGTCATGTCCACACCATACATTTGTAGCCCTGTGATACCACTTTGAACAGCCATTGTTTTCCGCAAAGCATTCTGGGAGCAGGGGCGGACTTTGGTAATCTTTGGTAATATGGCAACACTGTGTGAGGCTGAAATTTGGCATTCCTGAATTATGGAGCTTCTCAATTTTGCGCCCCATCAGCTTGGCACCCTGTGCCAGGGGGAACCACCCTCACCACTCAAACCCAGCTTACTGCTCAATGCCTCTTCCAAAATAACTACCAGGAATCTGGACCGGGGGGGGGGGTGAGGCACAATTGTTTAAAATGGCATCATAGTGCATTAAAACAGGCTTCCTCAACCTTGGCCCTCTAGATCAGGCATGCCCAAACTTCGGCCCTCCAGATGTTTTGGACTACAATTCCCATCTTCCCCGACCACTGGTCCTGTTAGCTAGGGATCATGGGAGTTGTAGGCCAAAACATCTGGAGGGCCGCAGTTTGGGGGTGCCTGCTCTAGATGTTTTTGGCCTACAACTCCCATGATCCCTAGCTAGCAGGACCAGTGGTCGGGGATGATGGGAATTGTAGTCCCAAAACATCTGGAGGGCTACGTGTAGCCATGCCTGCCTTAAAGCTTCCGGGGGGGGGGGAAGGAAGGTGCTGGCACTGGGTTCCCTTGAGCACCCCCAGAAAAACAACAACACTGCCTTAAAGTCCAATTAGAAAGCTTGTGGTGTATATTCATTATTAGATGGTCCTGCCTGGGAACCTGAGGAGACCTGGATTCAAACACCTAATTACACCTGGCAGCAAGTCCCTAGAGATGCCTACATTCCCAAAAATGTCCATTCCGTAGTGCTCCTGGAACATCTTCTAAGCTGAGATCCATCGACATGGGCAGTCGAGCAGGCACAGCTTCCATTTTGTATTTTGCGAGCAGATTGCAGCATCTGGGCTTGGACCCTCACCTGCTCCAAGCTTCCTCCAGCTGAGGAATCACACACTTCCCAGAGCTAACAAGCCCCACCCGGCTAGCTAGGGAGCTGGGCTGTGGGTCCTTGCCTGCCTCAGCCTCCTAGAGCGCCCACCCACTGCTTCCCCATCCATGCCTTGGAGCCGGTCGAGTTCGTGGAGACAGGGGTCCCTTTGTCTCTGGTGACAGATCCTGCTTCTCTGGTTCCTGGGCACTGACTCTCACCCCCTCGCCATCCTCTGCCGCCCCGTGAGTACATTCCAGCCCCCCCCCCCCCCACCAACCTCTCCTCCTCCACCCCACCTTGCCCCGGTGTGTGCCAATCATGGCTAACACCCCTTCCTCCTGTAGGAACGGTTGTCATATATTTTAGTTGAGTTGCAAACGTTTCCTTACTGAGGTCTAGAATCCACCTATCACTATTATTTTTACAATTCCCAACAGTTAAATTCTTTTCTTGTAGTAGCCAGTTGCATTCAGGGTTTCCCTTTCTTTTTTGCCTTTTGGCTGAAAATGGTGTGGTTTGTTTGTTTTGAGTAATCTATGGCCTTGTTTCTTGCAATTAAAGCAAACTACACTTTTCTGTGTGTCTTTAGGCCTTGCAAACTGTCTAGATAGAAGCATAATTGCTGTCTTTACTCTTAATATTTCTTTCTGGAGACTCAGCTCTCCCTCTGCGTTCCTGTCTTAAATAAGCAGTCAGATCTCTTAAAGTTAGACCTTCTTTTGTGGTCCATTATACTCACAAATGCATCGAATTTTAGTCCTAGAGCTGATAACAGAAATGATGTCTTCATTTCCTCATCAAATGGTTTTGAGGTAATCTGAATCTTTTGAATAATTTCTGTAAACTGGCTCATATGCTTTGTGAATTCATCTTTTGAATTCATTCTCAGTCTGGTTAACTCATGTATTGACATCCTGTAGGAACTCTTCATCGTGTCTCTAAACTTGCGCTCAATATCAGTTAATATTTGAGATGCAGTTTCTTCAGAATTTATCGTTGAGAGGTGTTCATCGCGAAGTCCCTTCAAAATGATGAATCTAGCTTTGCTATACTTTTCTTCCCAAACTCTTCTCTTGGGTAAATCACCCTCGTCTGTGCTCGTGGGTCGGGGTTTTTTTATAGCATCAAGGACGCCTTTCGCATCTAGAAGTGCTATTAAGCGTTGCTTCCAGTGCACAAAATTATGTTCATTTAGAACAGGCAAACCTCATCCTAGATCACTTTCAAAATCTCCACTAGCCATTTAAAAAATATAATCTCCACTGCTTTAGATTACTGTAACCTCCGAGGGTAGGGAGGGGTTATTTAATCCCCACTAGACAACCAAGAACTAAAAAAATACTACGCAATTCTGGGCCAACCATAACCCAATATAGGAACGTTTATAACAGGCATCCCCAAACCGCGGCCCTCCAGATATTTTGGCCTACAACTCCCATGATCCCAAGCTAACAGGACCAGTGATCAGGGAAGATGGGAATTGTAGTTCAAAACATCTGGAGGGCCGAAGTTTGGGGATGCCTGGTTTATAATATACTTTAGTTAGTTGCAGAGTCAAATGTTTCCTTACTGGGTCTGCACAGCAGCAAAACGGCTTGTTGACTCGTTAAGAGTCTTTCTTAGTTGGGAATCCCTTTTATCCCTCTTGAAAACAATACACATGAATCTGTGTTATAATAAAACAGTTTACTGTCAGATTCATACTTAGGTTACAAAATAAACTACAGTATATGTGACATATTAGTGAGTCTTAACAACTCCCCCATAGCATCTATCAGCAGCAGCAGCTTAACTGTTCAACGGTCCGACTCCAAACAAACCAACAGAGATGACAGTTGGTCCTTCTTGGAATGTTGGAGTTGATTGACACATGCCACACCTCCTCCCTGTCGTCCTGCCAGTTCATGAACACTCGCCCACTGTGAAGCTCGCTTTGGGTGACTTGGGGCCAATCCCTGCTTCTCAACCCAACCAACCTTGCAGATGAGATAGGGGAAGGGAAAGCAGGTGCGCAGCCTCGAACTCCTGGGAGGGAAAGTGGGGTGGAAATGCGGCAGCTAGACTGGTGGACTGGGAGCGGCCGCCAAGACCACATAACACCGGTCTTGAAAGACCTACATTGGCTCCCAGTACGTTTCCGAGCACAATTCAGAGTGTTGCTGCTGACCTTTAAAGCCCTAAACGGCCTCGGCCCAGTATACCTGAAGGAGCATCTCCCCCCCCCATTGTTCAGCCCGGACACTGAGGTCCAGCTCCGAGGACCTTCTGGTGGTTCCCTCACTGCAAGAAGCCAAGTTACAGGAAACCAGGCAGAGGGCCTTCTCGGTAGTGGCACCTGCCCTGTGGAACACCCTCACATCGGATGTCAAGGACTTTTAGAAGACATCTGAAGGCAGCCCTGTTTAGGGATGCTTTTAATGCTTGATGGATTACTGTATTTTTATATTTTGTTGGAAGTCACCCAGAGTGGCTGGGGAAACCCAGCCAGATGGGTGGGGTATAAATAATAATAAATTATTATTATTATTATTATTATTATTATTATTATTATTATTATTAAGAAACTGGCATGATGCAAATTGAATAAAGGGGATGGGGAGGGAAGAGGGAAATAAGCAAAATGTTTGCCCCTCCAGCACTCAGTGTCACCATTAAGCCTCCCCCAACCTGGTTCCATCCAGATGTTTCAGACTGCAACTCCCATCAGGGGCACTGGGAGTTGTGGTTCAAAACATCTGGGTGGCGTCAGGTTGGGGAAAGATTGTCTTAGTTAATGTTTCAGCTTCTTCCCTCCGGTCAGAAGGAGCTGCAGATTGATTCAGGGGCTATCTCTGCTATGAAAAGCTTCCCCTGCTGATTTTTCTTTCTCAACTCAAGCTACTGTTAAAGGCACAAAAGAAGCCCAGGCTCCCACCATCACCACAGTCATATGACTAACTCAACAGAAGAGGTGATCCCAGTCAGGTGGGGGGTCATTTACGCTTCTCCCCACCAGAGGGCAGTGCATGGGGGGGTTGTGTTACCAGGCTAGAAGTCTGTTTTATTTGTCTGTGTTTGATTTTAGAGGCTGATCCTCCAGTTGATTGTTCCTTCCTTACACCTGGATGCTAGTTGCATGGGATTGTGTGAGAAGGTGGAAGACTTTCCCAGATCCTCCTGCAGTAGAGAGACCACCAGGTGAACACCCTGCTCAGGATTCCTCTGAACTTCTTCCTCCAGGTAAGAATCGATGGAACAAACATAGATAAAAGATTTGGTACCACGGGGGGGGGGGGCAACAAACACTTGCCATTTATTTATTTCCATTTGCTTCAGATCCTTTATATGATGAGAAATTAATTCACTCGCCCTGCTTCCAAAGCTTATGCTTGTTTATGCGGGTCAGAAATAATGCACTCAGGGTGATAGGAAAGCTGTAATTCTCTTCCACTCTTGTTTACTTACGAGATTTATAAACCACTTGATCAAAGAGCTCCCCAAGTGCTATACAAAAAAAAAAAATAGCTGGGAGCCAACACTGCTAAAATCCATAGACTAATTTAAAACCAAGTAGGCATAATAAAGCCATTGTCGTTTAAAGCAAAAACCAAATCAAATAAACTTTAGATTTTTTTAATTTTTTTTACAATGCAGAAGCCATAGCTTCATTACCCTCCAACTTTCCTCTCTCCTTGCTTCTTTACTATCTAGCCCAGGCATCCCCAAACTGCGGCCCTCCAGATGTTTTGGCCTACAACTCCCACGATCCCTAGCTAACAGGACCAGTGGTCAGGGGTGATGGGAATTGTAGTCCAAAACATCTGGAGGGCCAAAGTTTGGGGGTGCCTGATAGCCTGAGGCAGAGTTCTGGAGAACTTCCATACATCACTACTGGGAAAACCATAGCTTTAACTATGCGGATCTTTGTTGGCAAGGTGATGTCTCTGCTTTTTAAGATGCTTGTCTAGGTTTGTCATTGCTTTTCTCCCAAGAAGCAGACGTCGTGACTGCTCTCACCATCTGCAGCAGGCATGTCAAACCTGCGGCCCTCCAGATGTTTTGGCCTACAACTCCCATGATTCCTAGCTAGCAGGACCAGTGGTTGGGGAAGATGGGAATTGTAGTCCAAAACATCTGGAGGGCCGCAGGTTTGACATGCCTGATCTGCAGTGATCATGGAACCCAAGAAAGCAAAATCTCTCTCTGCCTCCATTTCTTCCCCTTCTATTTGCCAGGAAGTCTTAATGCAAAGTAAAAGGCTGTGATCCTGGCACTAGGGTAGCCATAGCAGTTATCTGCCTCCCAGACTTTGTCTCCCCTCCTTAGAAGCAATCCCCTTAAGGCAATAAGAAGCAAAGAGGACTAAATGGCCTTTCATACAGTGCATTATAAAGTGAATATCTTCAATTGTCATGCAAATTGTGCAGCACAGGAGTTCAGCCATTTGCCCTTGGAAAGCTATGTATCTGTTGACATCTCCTTTTCATAAGAGAACAATGTCCTTCAGGTGAAGTGCTGAGGTCAAGACAGGAATAAAAAACAGACTTTTACACACTCTCTCTCTCTCTCAAATATATTTATTAAGCTCATTTATATACCACTTCATCCTTCAAAGAATGGAAGATGGAAATATGTGTAGCAGTTAGCGTTTCTGGAGAACTGAGGTAAATTTATGATTGTGAATATTGTGTCACACACTGGGATTTCAGGAGGACTTCAAGACTCTGTAAACTCTATTTCACAGGTTGTGGCTAGGACTTTCGTTAGGACAACAATGGCTCTAGCTGGGCCTCTGTGCAGCCGGATTTTCCTTCCAGCCTCTCTATTCCCTGGAAAGTTTCCTCAGTCATGTCCCCCATCCAAGATGGAGGCCCAAGCTGGCACCCCTGCTGAGACTAAGGCGTTGGGTCTGGCCAGCCAGGAATCTCATCGGCAGATGTTCCGCCAGAGAACTGTCCTGCTTGGAGAAACTCCTCTGGAGACACTGTCCCGCCTGAGCGATGCTGCTCATCGATGGCTGCGCCCTCAAGAACGCACCAAGGAACAGATTGTGGATATGATCATCCTGGAACAATTCTTGTCTCTGCTTCCAGAGGAGTTGCAAGTTTGCCTGAGAGCTAGAGGGCCGGCCAGCATCAGCATCAGCAGCAAAGAAATTGCTCAGGTGGTGGAGGCTGCCCTGCAGCAGCGAGAACCAGCTGAAGTCGTCGCCAAGGTGAGGAATGCTGAAGGATTTGTGCAATGACTAATTCTGGTGATTCAAAATCTATAATATTGCCTACCTGTATTAGGCTAGGCCAGATGTGAGGAACCTTTGATCCTCCAGATGTTGATGAACTACGATTCCCATCAGCCCCAACAAGCATGACCAATAGCCAGGGATGATGGAGGTTGTAGTTCTGGAGCGTGGATTTTATGTTAGGGGGGCAGAACCAATGTGATTGGTCAGTTAGTTATTTCTATTGTTTTACTTGATCTAGGGTGGGCAGTCCCCCCCCATGCCCTCCTTGGCTACGCCCATGATCTGGAGCAGCGTTTCCCAAGCTTGGGTCTCCGGCTGTTTTTGGACTACAACTCCCATCATCCCTAGCTAAGCAAGACCAGTGGTCAGGGATGATGGGAACTGTAGTCCAAAAAAACCAGCCAGAGACCCAAGTTTGGGAAACACTGATATAGAGGGTCAAAGGTTGTCCACACCTGGGCTAGACAATGTGGGTCAGAAATTTTGCTCTGCAGCTGGTGGAAAATGAAAATATTTTTTCCTTCTGGCTGCTACTATGAACCTCACATAAACTCTGCAAAACCACCAGCTCCAGAAATGTGTTCCAACTACCAAACAACAACAAAAACCAACCTCTGTTTCTCAGGAATCTAAACTTTTGGTTGTGACTATACAGCAAACAAATTTTTAGGTGTGCACATTTTTCAGTTGCCAGTGAACTTTGAGGAGCCATCGGCGTCCCTTTCCGAAAGTGAGCAGGCTTCAGTGAACCCCAGGCAAAAGACCCTTTACTGGAAAGTCATTAAGGAGAGTGATGAGAGCGGGTCATCATCAATGGGTAAGAACTCTTGCCTTCTCTTTGTTGCTGGATGAACAGAGCCAGTGAAGGAGGACTTGTTGATGCAAGCTTTTTAGCAAAGTTGAGATGAGGATTATATATCATGCATGAAACAATTATTCTTTCTCTCTTATACTCATCAGCTGAGTAACCGCTCACTTTGTCATGTTGCGGTTCGAATCCCTGCAACGGGGTGAGCTCCCGTTGCTCGGTCCCAGCTCCTGCCCACCTAGCAGCTCGAAAGCACATCAAAGTGCAGGTAGATAAATAGGTACCGCTCCAGCGGGAAGGTAAATAGCGTTTCCGTGCTCTGCTCTGGTTCACCAGAAGCAGCTTATTCATGCTGGCCACATGACCCGGAAGCTGTACGCCGGCTCCCTTGGCCAATAAAGCGAGATGAGCATCGCAAGCCCAGAGTCATCCACGACTGGACCTAATGGTCAGGGGTACCTTTACCTTTACTTTTATGCAACCTGGATTGGGGTCTCCTGAGCCAAAAGGTAGAATTCAGTTGTCGGTGAAGCATTTCTTTTACAGATCACCATTGCTTTTTCAGTGCTTCAGCTGTCAGATAGCAACACATCACAAACAAAAGCTGCCAGTCTTAAAAAGTCTGAAACAGGGATCCCAGCATCCATACTGGTGAGCAAACCTTGGGGAAAAGAGGGAAGGGATTTGGGATAGGAGATAAATGAGGAATGCTTGTCACTCACTCTCTTTCTTTTTGACTTTAACAGCCTGAATCCATACATCCAGTCTCAGCTTGCACTGTTACCAATCCAGGTAAATTATTTTATTTACTTAGCCAGTTATTGAATTTATAATTCTCCCGTCTGCCCCCAGGAGTCCAGGGCAGCAAAGGGACCCTCAATTTAAAAACAAAGCAATGACATTTTGCAAACAAAGCAAGCGGTAAGCTCTGCAGGTTGCTGTTAACGGATTTGAATAGTGCATCTTTATATTGTTGGAACCCACCCTGGGATCTTGCATTGAAGGGTCAGGGAAATAATAAAAATAAAAGATACCACCTATGGCACTCTCTTTGATGCAGAGGAAATATAGGGCTGTCCTGGCTGCTTCACAAAGAATCGACAGAGGGAGCTTGGAGGGCTGTGAACATAGTTGCCAAGTTTTCCCTTTTCTTGCGAGGAAGCCTATTCAGCATAAGGGAATTTCCCTTTAAAAAAGGGAGAACTTGGCAGCTATGGCTGTGAATCATTGGGGGCTGGTCCATTAGGGTGGAGGAGGCACTGCCCCACCAATTACAGCCTGCCATCCATCACACACACACACCACCATGTGTTTGCCTTCTGACTTACAAGGGCAGCAGTGGCTACCAGCTTCCCCCACCTAAGTCTGAGTTTCCCTTGTAGAACTTAGCATGGAGGAATAGGGAGACCACAGTATAATGAATTGGCTCCGCCTCTCATTGGCTCCGCCTACTGATTGGGCTCCCTGCCTTCCAACCCACCAGCCACCTCTGACTCAGCAGAATTTCCCCTGTGTTATGTAGGGCCATCTCTTGGTTTTTGAGACTCAGAGGCACCATATTCTGCTCCTTTGTCGCTGACGCATGCTGTCTTCAATGCACTGAGAGGGGGACAGTGCAGCAGTCGGGCACACACTTGCTGGGCAGGAGGGCTAAGGTTAGTCCCTGGAATTTGCAGTTTTAAGGGAACAGGAAAGGATTCTGCTGGAGGACTTGGAGAGCCACAATGCTCAAAGGGCAAAGTCTTGCATCCTCTTTCCCTACAGTGACCAAACAGATGCCCATAAGAAAAGAGGCATGCAGGACCTGATTGCAAAGCAATCTCCCCATTTGTGATTCCTGGCAATTGGCATTCAGAAGGGAAGGTATATATCCTCCAAAAGTAGAGGCAGAACCTAGCCATTCTTGCTAGCAGTCATCAATAGCACTGTCCTCTATGAATTTGGCTAATCCTCTTTTAAAGCCGTCCAGTTTGGTGGCCTACACTACCTCTTGGGGAGAGCAGCTTCCATGTCTGTCCTGAATCTCTCAACTTTCAGCTTCGTTGGGTCATAGAATTATAGAGTGGGAAGGGATATAGAGATGGTCATCTAATCCAACCACCTGAGATGCAAGAATGTCCAATGGGAGAATGCTATTTTGTCGTTGTTGTTGTTGTTGTTCCAGATATCATTACGGTGGAAATGAATTCAGAATGCAAGTTTTGGCAGGATGATCCTAAAGACAAAGGGAATGAGATTCCTTCCTGGCATATTAAGGAAGAAGAAGATAATGTGAGCTGGTACTGGCCACAGCAAAGTGATCAGCAAGAAAGCTACTCATGGAAGGAAGAAGAAAACGCATTTCATTTTGGAAGCAATTTGGAAGAAAACCACAATCCACAAATCCACTTACAAACCAAACAAGAAGTGGTTGACTACACTTCTGCTTGGCCTGGGAAAACATACACAAGCACATCAGGGTATGTCACACCTGAGAAAAGGCACCCCAGAGGAACATCGTCCTACATGTGGCCTGAATGTGAAAAATGTCCCCCTTTCGGCTCTGACTTTGTAGGCCACTCAGAGATCTTCACTGAACTGAATCCCTCTGAAAACACCTTAAGGAATAGTTCAGTCCTCTTTAAACATGTTGCCTCTACTGCAAGAGAAAGATGCTACGCTTGCAAGGACTGTGGGAAAAGTTTTGCTTGGAAATCAACCCTTAAGCGGCATCGGATGAGTCACACAGCCAACAGGCCTCACAAATGCCATGAGTGCGGCAAGAGCTTCCAAGTCCGGTCAACTCTTGTCGGTCACCAGAAGATCCACACAGGGGAGAAGCCTCACCAGTGCTCCCACTGCGGCAAGAGCTTCAGAGTGAAATCAGCCCTGACCCAGCACCAGAGACTTCACACTGGAGAGAAGCCATTCCAGTGTCCTGATTGTGGGAAAAGATTTAATGAGCGCATGAAACTCGTCTATCATTATAGAACCCACACTGGTGAGCGACCCTATCAGTGCTTCGACTGTGGCAAAGGCTTCAGTATACGTTCAAGTCTTATTCGGCATAATGAGAGAGTCCACCCTTAGGGCAATTACAAAAATATCCTCTGTGTGGAAGAGCTTTCAAGTCTAGGTTCTTTTTACATTTTGTGTCTTTTGACAGACGTGTCTTTTGGCATTTTGTAAAATACTATGTGGTTTGGAAAAGCCTTGATTTGAATGCATCTGCCCGCTTCTTTTTTATGGATCTTTTGTGTGTGTTACAAACTATGTAGGTATTGCATAATAAAAATAATAACAACAATGACAACAATAATTTTTATTCTGTATACCCCGCCCATCTGGCTGGGTTGCCCCAGCCACTCTGGGCAGCTTACAACACATATAAAAAAAATCAAACATTAAAAAACTTCCTACACAGGGCTGGCTTCAGATGTCTTCCAAAAGTTGTGTAGTTCTTTATCTCCTTGACATCTGATGGGAAGATGTTCCACAGGGTGGATGCCACTACTGAGAAGGCCCTCTGCCTGGTTCCCTGACGTAGTCGAAAAAGAAAAAAAAATCCTTCCAGTAGCACCTTAGAGACCAACTAAGTTTGTCATAGGTATGAGCTTTCGTGTGCATGCACACTTCTTCAGATACACTGAAACAGAAGTCACCAGACCCTTATGTATAGTGAGAGGGTGGGGAGGGGTATTACTCAGAAGGGTGGTGGGAATGGGTGATTGGCTGATAGGAGTGGTAAACCTCACCCATTCCCACCACCCTTCTGAGTAATACCCCTCCCCACCCTCTGACTATACATAATGGTCTGGTGACTTCTGTTTCAGTGTATCTGAAGAAGTGTGCATGCACACGAAAGCTCATACCTATGACAAACTTAGTTGGTCTATAAGGTGCTACTGGAAGGAATTTTTTAAAATCTTTTGCAGCCAGAAGACCCTGGGAGGTGAATCTCAATGTCCTAGCTGAACGATGGGGGTGGAGACACTCCTTCAGGTATACTGGGCCAAGGCCATTTAGGGCTTAAGGTCAGCACAGTATTTGGGAGACCACTTTTAATTCTCCCTCTTTTTGGAGGGGAATGATCTGGCTGACGCAAGGAGAGCAGGCGAGGAAGAGGCGTCGCAGGCACGACCACCAGAGGGCTCTGGCTACAGCTGAAGGAGGGGATCTCGTCGTTCCCTGCCTTTCCCAAGCTCTCTATTCTTTCCCACCCAGGATATCAGGGGGCTGAGCTTCCTAGGTCACCCCAGCTGCGGGATCCCCCGTAGCGACCAGGCAGCCGCAGCTGCTCCTCCCGGCGAAGCGCGGCGTTCGACCGGGCGGCCGACCGGAGGGAAAACTGCCGCTGGCCAGGCTCAGCCTCGTGGGGCATCCGCGGGCGCCGCTCGCAGCCCTTAACCCTTCAGCAGCCGGAGACTCCAGGTAACCCAGAAGAGATCGGGAAGACGGAGCAGTTGTGCTCAAGGGAGAGACGGAGAGAAAAAGAGTCTTTTTCTTTCTTTTCTTTTTTTGAAAGCCTCCATTTTAAAGCCTCCCTTTCCAACCTGCAACGCCCGAGGCGCGGCGGCGGTGCTGCTTTTTACGCAGCAAACACAAGGCAGGGGGATTCCCCTCCCCCGATCAATCTATGCATCTGATCAATAGGGAGAGCAGTGGAGGGTGGGGGGCACTTTAAAAACAGCAGGCATGTTTGCGGTTTCGAAAAACCCTCTTTTCCACAGCTTCCCCCACCCGACGATGCGTTTGTGGGGCGGAAAACCCACTTGCAAAGAAGCACCGCTTTCTTTGGATGCTTGCTGTGGCTTGTGCTGCAAAACGACACGGCACGTTTTGTTGGGGGGTGGGATTCAGAAACCAAACGAAACACCACCAGAAAAGGGGGTGGGAAGCTTTGGGGAAACCCTGCAGTTATATCCTTCAGCGTTTTTTTAAAAATTAACATAGCCCTCAAAGCACAGCCCAAAACACATCCTTATTTGACAGCAGCATTTCCGCTAGGGATTACATCTCTTTTATTTCAGCACAGGGGTTTTTGTGGTGGTCTTTTGACAGCCACGTGAGAAGTTTGCTCCTCCCTGCCCCCCGCCCGCCGGACCTTTAACAACTTCACAGGTGTGTTAGGGGAGGAAGGTTTTTAATTTATATTTTAGTGTTACAAGAAGGCGAGACAGAGAATACCCTATTTATATTATATTATGTTTGGATGCTTGGCAGTTAAACGAATCCCTGAGTCCTGACAGGGGAAGAAAAGTGGAAAGGTAATAAGGGATGGTGACAGAAGCAGGCGAGCTTGTATCTGTTTGTGTCATGGAACTGAAGGCGTTCCTCCCCCCCCCCCCCATGAGAAAAGTATGAGGATGTATGAGCATGCAGTATATCTATTTATTGCTACCGAGCCAAATTAAAGATGTTTTTATCCGTGTATAAAGCCCTCAATAGCTTATTAGGAGCAGTTGACTTCTGAGCTCACCTGACCCCCGAATATGGCCACTTAGCTGCTTCCATCTGCGGAACGGGCACTGCCACAATGCCACAGAAATATTCAGCCTGCATTTGTAATAATTAGATATTTTAGTGTGGCAGCACCTACACTTTGGAACTCTCTGCTGGTTTGATATCAAGCAAGTACTTCCACTGTGTCCTTTTCGGCGCCTGCTAAGGACTTTTTTCTTCAGGCAAGTCTACCCAGGTCGGTGGGGTTTTGCTATGTGTTTTTAGCTTACAGGACAATTTTAATTCTTTAAGAAATGTTTTCAGTAGTTGTTTTTACCAAAAATTGTATTGTTTTATTCTGTTTGGGGTTTTTTTGTTTTTTGTTTAACAATGAAGCATTGTATAAATTTTATGAAATAAGACAAATAAATATATACACCCACCCATTCAAAGGTATAGCTCACCCCCTCTCAGCAAAGGCACCCTGAGACATTTTGCAATAAAATCCAGTCTAAAATGTAGAGCGTGAAATCAAGTCATCATTTGCTTAGTGTTGCCCATAACCTCCAGTTCAGTGCTGGATTTACATATAAGCTAAACAAGCTATAGCTTAGGGCCCCGCTCTCCTGGGGCCCCCAAAAAAATTTAAAGGAAAAACAACAACTGGATGTACATTTCCAAAATATAAGAAAAAACAAATAAAATAAAACCTACATACAGCAACAGTGTTTTGTGTTGTGTAAGCTCCTATTTGTTATGTGCAAATGGCTTTAGATACTGTACCTATTAGGTCTGTAAAATACCATATAGCAAAAAACAGCAACAATTTGTTGTTGACCAAGGACAGCTGGACATATAAAGGGCCCCATTACCTTCAGTAGCTTAGGGCCTCATCAGACCTAAATCCTGGAGTTTGGCCAATGGGACCTGCTGCTTGTTCTTCCAGAGGCTGCGATCTGTCTGAGCTGCTGTGGCTGCTGGTGGCAATGGAGCAGTATGTGCTGCTGGATCCCCGGCAGAAGGCCTTGTACCACGATGTCATGCAGGAGAGCTACGAGACGCTGATGGCACTTGGTAGGGTGATGTTGGGTGCCTCCTCCTCCTCCTCCTCCTCCTCCACCCATAAACTTTTACAGGGGGAAGCCAGTGACGTGAAGCAGAAAAATCTCCAAAACGTGATTGTTTTTCTTCTGCGGAAAGTCATCTGTTTCATAAGTTCAGTCGTGAAAACTAATTACAAATCAAATATTAGGCAAACTTCAAACTGTTCAGCTTCGTTTACTAAATACAAGTAAAATGTGCATGCTGCTAAACGAGATCACTCTCTAGGGCTTTGCAACATTTTCCGATGCAAGCTGAAAATGGTTCTGATGGAAATTAGCCCTATGCAGATAACCCTAATTTGCAAAGGAAAATTCCCCAGGTTATTTTCAAATTCAATTTTTTTCTTGAAAACCCAGATTACTGGGGGTGGGGCAGGGGGTTGACACACATCTTCATAGAGTCTATTGCTAAGGGAGCGGTGCCCTCTCTGCTTGCCATCGGGGGGGGGGGATGAACTCCATTTTGTATCTGGGAGTGTTCATATTTCTATCAGGGTGGCGGCAGGAGTGAGAAGAGATGTGCCAAAATGTCTACGATTTTGTCGCTTGGTGTAATTGCTGCTGTCAGCTTAAAAGTAAGAAATGCTAAATTGGTACAGCAACGTTTTGCAGTATACATTGATTTCTTTGTGTGCCAGCTTTCAAGTTACACTGGAGAATTTCCAGTTCTTTGCAACCATGAGAGCCCAGACTTCTTTTAAAAGAAAAGGAAAAGGGATGAGACTTTTGGGAATTCTGAGCTTGCATAGTGAATAGACAAATAAGGCATGAAAATAAACAGGTTCAAAGTTCAGTTCCCTGACCATTGAGTAAACAGAGAGGGATTCCACCGTTCAGATTGATATTCTGCTTTCAGTATCAACACTGAGCTCACAATCTTTTTATATAAAAAATAATTATTGGTCTCATCGCCCCAAACATTCTTAGTTTCAGAAGCCGAATATTGGGGTGGGTGTGGGTTTGTTGCTGTTGTTTAAAACATGGGGAGTCAACAACACTTACTGATCTCTTTCAAATCACCCATAGATTTAGCAGGAGATCCTGCCCACATTGGCCTAAAAATAGTTGAAATATGGGTGGCGGTGGTTGTTTTATAAGCTGAACTAAAGCTGCATTCCCTCCTCTTCGCCCCACCCCCCACCCCCAATCTTTTCAACCATCTTTTCAACTGAGAAGAATTTCCACTGTCCAAGCCTGACTTGCTATCCCGATTGGAACAAGGAGATGAGGCGACATCCTTTGAGCTGCAGGACCCGGGAGTCGTCCTTCCAGGTGAGTCATGGGCTTTCCTAAAATTCTTTGCTACAGATATTCAGAATAAGCCCTGCCAGTCCTGGCTTCCACACACTGGGGCTGAAGGGCTGCTCTGGTGTTCTGAATCACACAGGGAGCTTAATGGCAGAGAGCCAGACTCCATATATTTTGCTCCAGTGTATAGACAGCAGCTGGCTGGCTGGCTGTCAGAGGACATGAGAGTGGGGTGCACAGGCAGTCATGGGGCTCACGGCACAAAAGGAGAAGTGTTATTGGAATCCTAAAGTTGTACAGAGTTCCTGAGTACACAGTGGTCCAGCGCCGAGGGCCTTCTGGCAGCTCCCTCCCTGCGAGAAGTGAGGTTACAGGGAACCAGGCAGAGGGCCTTCTCGGTGGTGGCACCTGCCCTGTAAAACACCCTCCCGCCAAATGTCAAGGAAATAAGCAACTATCTTACTTTTAGAAGACATCTGAAGGCAGCCCTGTTTAAGGAAGTTTTTAATGTTTATTGCTGTATAATGTTTTTAATATATTTGAACCCGGGTGGCGCTGTGGGTTAAATCACAGAGCCTAGGGCAGGGGTAGGCAACCTCAGGCCCGTGGGCCGGATACGGCCCAATCGCCTTCTCAATCCAGTCTACAGACGGTCCAGGGATCAGCGTGTTTTTACATGAGTAGAATATGTGCTTTTATTTAAAATGCATCTCTGGGTTATTTGTGGGGCCTAGGAATTCGTTCATTCCCCCCCCCCCAAAAAAAATAGTCTGGCCCACCACATGGTCTGAGGAATGGTCAACCGGCCCACGGCTGAAAAAGGTTGCTGACCCCTGGCCTAGGGCTTGCCGATCAGAAGGTTGGCAGTTCAAATCCCTGCAACAGGGTGAGCTCCCGTTGCTCAGTCCCAGCTCCAGTCCTGCCAACCTAGCAGTTCGAAAGCACGTCAAAGTGCAAGTAGATAAATAGGTGGGAAGGTAAACGGTGTTTCCGTGTGCTGCTCTGGTTTGCCAGAAGCGGCTTTGTCATGCTGGCCACATGACCTGGAAGCTATACGCTGGCTCCCTCGGCCAATAACGCGAGATGAGCACCGAAACCCCAGAGTCGGTCACGACTGGACCTAATGGTCAGGGGTCCCTTTACCCTTGGGAGCCACCCAGAGTGGCTGGGGATACCCAGCCGGATGGGTGGGGTATAAATAATAAATTATTATATTATTTTTAATCCTGAAGTCTACCAAACAACCAGCATAAACCATCTACTGTGTAATCCTCATTAAAATGAACAGGAAATTCGCCGCAAGAATGCAGACATGTCGTTCTATGCTTCTTATTCATTTCAATGGGGTTTCTGCAGAAGAACCTCAGAGTATGAGGGTACTATTGCAGAATGCATTTAGCTTTGTTGTTTACAATGCCTTGAAACACAACTCTTGGTAAAGCACGAGGATCTCAGGGTTGTGGGTTCAAGCCCCGCGTCGGGCAAAAGATTCCTGCATTGCAGGGCGTTGGACTCATTAGATTACCCCTGTGGTCCCTTCCAACTCTACAGTTCTATCATTCATAAGAACTTAAAACAGGGCTGAGCAGAAGGCAGAGTGAGGTCTGCTAGTAGATCTCTGGGTTATTTGCAGTAGATCACCAAAGGGGTTTTGTTTTTTTGACCCTTGATAGCTTAGCATGGCTGGCTGGTCTTGTGCTAATCACTTACTGCTTGGCCTCGGGGTTCGTTGTCTGTAAAATATTAATATGAATATTAAAATATTAAAATATTAAAATATTAAAATATTAAAATATTAAAATATTAAAATATTAAAATATTAAAATATTAAAATATTAAAATATTAAAATATTAATCTGGTTGTCTTTAACCAGGACTGCTGCAGGGTTCTAGAGCTTTGCCTTAGAATTCGCCACCTGCAGCTAACCTGGATGCAGGTCTGTGTATATACGTGCAAATCACCCCAGTTTATGGCTCATGGGAAGCAGCCAAAAAATCTCACCCAAAATCAGCACGATCTTGCCCCAAACTGGCACTGATTCTCCACCAGTGGTAGCCATGGCAGCAGAGCAGGTGGCGCAGGCGACATCATCAGGTCTGGTGGCACAGGGCAGCACTTCCTGTTTTGCCTTTGGTGCTGAAACAGGATGCGCAGCCCCTGCAGATTCCCAATTGCACCTGGTCCATCCCCATCCCCACCTCACTTATCTACCCTTGACTGATTAAAAAAGCCAAACAAAGTGGACCCTGCAATCACGAAGTCTCTCCACCCCTGACTCATTTTCTTGCCTCTTCATTTGGAAATTGCTTAAAGATGAGAGTGTCCGCAGGAAGTGCCAGAATTATGTATGAGCTAAACAAGCTATAGCTTAGCGCAAAATAAATTAAAGGAGGGGGAAAAACTGGATGTACATTTCCAAAATATAAGATAAAAAACAAATAAAATAAAACCTACATACAGCAACAGTGTTTTGTTTTGTGTAGGCTCCTATGATGTAAGTCAGGCATGCCCAACCTTCGGCCCTCCAGATGTTTTGGACTACAATTCCCACCATCCCTGACCACTGGTCCTGTTAGCTAGGGATCATGGGAGTTGTAGGCCAAAACATCTGGAGGGCCGCAGGTTGGGCATGCCTGATGTAAGTGATGGCCCTCGCCTGCTCACCTGCTCCCTAAAATATCACTGGTTTGCTCATTTCTAGATATAGGGTGCCTACATTCTGCATGGACTGGTTGCAGGGCAACATGTGCAAATGACTTTAGATTCCTATTAGGTCCATCAATTACCATATGGCATATATCCAACACACACACAAAAAGTGACAATTTGTTGTTGACAAAGGACAGCTGGACATATAAAGGGCTCCATTACCTTCAGTAGCTTGGGACCTCATCAGACCTAAATTCGGCCCTGGTCACAGGCCAATTTGGGTAACTCTGGCTCCTCCTTTTTCCTCTTCCTGTCTCTCCAGCTATCGGTGGCAACATGGAGGAAGAGAATCCTCCTGCACAGAAGGACCCCGAGGAGGTGGAGCCGGCAGCAAAAGACTCCGAGAGTCCCAAGGGGGTTGATCTGAGCAGTAGCATCCTGGCTGAGAGCCCCCTGCCCCCCTCTTCGCCTTCATCCCTGCCTCCTCCCCCTCCTCCTGCCGCTCTCCACAACCCCAACAACTGCCTCCAGTGTGGCAAAACCTTCAGCCACAAGTCCGCCTTGGTGAAACACCAGAAGATCCACACGGGAGAGAAGCCCTACGAGTGCGAGGAGTGTGGGAAGGGCTTCATCCAGCGCTCCGACCTGACGATCCACCAGAGAACCCACACAGGGGAGCGGCCGTACCGCTGCCCCGACTGCGGGAAGAGCTTCAGCGTCAGCTCCACGCTGCTGACCCACCAGCGGACCCACGCGCCGGGGGGAGAGAAGCCCAACCGCTGCCCCGACTGTGGGAAGTGCTTCAGCGAGCCGGCGGCCCTGGAGCGGCACCGCAAGAGCCACACGGGAGAGAAGCCCCACGAGTGTGCCGACTGCGGGAAGAGCTTCGCCTGGAGCTCCCACCTGGAGAGGCACCGCCGGATCCACACAGGCGAGAAGCCCTACAAGTGCCCTGAGTGCGGGCGGGCGTTCGCCTGGAGCTCGCACCTGGATCGCCACAGGCGAACGCACGCCGGGGCAGCTCTGCCCGAGGAGGCGCCGCCCTCAAAATGCGCAGATTGCGGCAAGCGGGTCAACCACATCACTCAGCCTCAGCGCTTCAAGCATAAAGCCACTCAGACGCCTCTGGAGCACGAGGAGGAGGAGGAGGAGGAGGCTGAGGGCGAGGCCGAGGTGCGGCCCTATCCGTGCACAATCTGCGGGAAGCGCTTCAGCCAGAGCTCCAACCTGCTCAAACACCAGCGCGTCCACACAGGGGAAAAGCCCTACCAGTGCCCGGAATGTGGGCGGCGGTTTAGCTGGTGCTCTGCCCTCCTCAAGCACCAACGCGCCCACAGCAACAACGGGCCGCATTCCTGCCCAGAGTGCGCCCGCAGCTTCCTGGACCCTGCCTCTCTGGCCAAACACCAGCTCAGCCACACCGGCGGGAAGCCTCACCAGTGTCCGGACTGCAACAAAAGCTTTGGGTGGAGCTCGCACTTGGAGAGGCACCGGCGGATCCACACCGGGGAGAAGCCCTACGAGTGCGGGGACTGCGGCCGGGGGTTCACGGTGGGCTCCCACTTGGAGAGGCACCGGCGGATCCACACCAGGGCCCGGCCCCACGGCTGCGGGGAGTGCGGCAAGACCTTTGCTGTCGGTGCCACACTGGCCACCCACCGGCGCCTCCACGATGCCAAGGCCAAGCCCCACCGGTGCCCCGAATGCGGGAAAGGGTTCAGCAGCGCGGCGGTGCTTGAACGTCACCGCCGGTTGCACCGTGGAGAGAAACCCTACCAGTGCGATGTCTGCGGCAAGGGCTTTGCTTGGAGCTCGCACTTCGACCGCCACCGGCTCTCGCACACCGGAGAGAAGCCCTTTCCGTGCGCCTACTGCGGGAAGTGCTTCGGCCGCAGCTCCCACCGCAACCGGCACCAGCGTGCTCACGCGGTCTCCGATGACCAATGCCGGCTGCAGAACAACCAAGACGATGCATTGCAGGCAACGGCCGTGCCCGAATGGTGGGAAGGTGAAGGTGAAAGGAGGGTCCCGCTGGAGCAGCAGGAAGTTTGGTCGTCTCCGCTAGATCCCGTTGGCCCTTTCCAGTGGGTAGCCAAATCTCCTGGCGATGCATGGAGGACCTTAGGGGGAAACGGTTTGGGGCAAGAGGCCGAGAGTTTGACAGCCCCAGCCAGAAGCTGGAATCAGCCAGCTGCTCACATGCCCACTACTAACCCCCCTTGATCGATTCTGTGCAAATCTCACTCCCATTTTGCTGCCTCTTCTGCTGTTCACACACACAAACACTTCCCCCTTACCCAGTAAACCAACTGTAGCTGGCTGGAAAGACAGGTTCGTATCTGCCTTGCCTCCACACACCTCCATGGGCCAAATTTGATGGGTGAGCAGGGCCCACATCGTGTAAGGTGCGGTGCTTTGAAGGCCCAGCACTCAGTTGATTGTCGGCACGTCAAAGCACCACACAGAGCTCTTTGCAAGGGACCCTGTGCTGTGCTTTGAGGTCCTGCCAACCAACTGATCTTTGCTGCTTCGGAAGGCGTTTTTGGCCCTACCCAGCTGTCTTTTTATGTGCCTGCACGTTACATCATATATGACACCTGGTGATTGGCAGGTGGGTGTGGCTTGGCTAAAGTCCCTTACCCCTAGTTAAAGAGCTGAAGTTGGGCTGAGAAGCCAAAGTTGCGTGACACAAGGAAGGAAGTGGGACCCACTGAATTGTTCGTATTGCAAGTTCAGGTTCTGGTTGCCAAGGGGGTCTCATTGGACTCAGCTGTCTCAGAGTGGCAGAGGCTGGAAACATGTCATGTCTAACTTTGAGAATGAGCCTCTCCCTCCACAGATTAAACCACTGGCACCCTAGAATGAAGAAGGTCCAAGAGGACACAAGTAAATTAAAAATAGGAGTACAGTGGTATCTTGGTTCTCAAACTTAATCCATTCTGGAAATCCGTTCCAAAACCAAGGCATGCTTTCCCATAGAAATGCAAAATGGATTAATCCATTCCAGACTTTTAAAACAACCCCTAAAACAGCAATTTAACATGAATTTTACTCTCTAACAAGACCATTGATCCATAAAATGAAAGCAATAATCAATGTACCGTACTATAAAATAAATAAGACAGTATTGTAGATGATAAAAATTAAAATTATTTTTTCCCCTTACCTGCACTGATGATAGCCATTGTTTAGATGGGGGGCTTTTATCCATTTCCGCAGCCACCCAATCAGTAAGCTGAACTGAGTTCTACATAATTTTTTTAAAAAAATTCCTTCCAGTAGCACCTTAGAGAGCAACTGAGTTTGTCATAGGTATGAGCTTTCGTGTGCATGCACACTTCTTCAGATACGTTCCACATAGTCACAGAGTTCCACATAGTCACAAAAACAAAAACGCAAAACAAATGGTAAAAACAAAAGTGCCAGACTTAATTCGTTTCGGAAGTCTGTTTGAATTAAGTCTGGCACTTTTGTTTTTACCATTTGTTTTGCGTTTTTGTTTTTGAGGCTTTTTCGGAAGTCTGTTTGACTTCCGAAATGTTCAAAAACCAAGGCACAGCTTCTGATTGGTGCAGGCGCCCTGGAAACAGCCGCATCGGACGTTCGGCTTCCAAAAAACATTCGAAAACCGGAACACTTACTTCTGTGTTTTCGGCATTTGGGAACCAAGCGGTTTGAGTACCAAGGCGTTTGAGAACCAAGGTACCACTGTATTGCTAACTGGGTCATACCTCTGAGGGAGGGACCCATCAGAGGGAGATGTGCTCCTTCCCTTTCCATACATTTAAAGCACTATGATGCCGCAATCCTCATAAGCCATCACCTGGCCAGGCAGCTTGCCGTTCCAATGAGCAGCCATCTTGGAATAAACCCTCAGAAGCAGCTAATCCCCAAAGCAGAAATTGCTAATCCCCAAAGCAGAAATTGACGTAGGGTGGGTTTGATTCGGTTTTTAAATAATCCGTATGTGGAATGATGCCTGCAAATGGATATACACACAAAGGTTTTGTGTGAGCAGTAAAAAAGAAATTACCCAGAGCAGTGTGCCTGCACATTGCATGCTGAGAAGCACTATTGTTTTTTTAAGACCAATTTTGTTTTGTTGTTCTTTAGCCCTAGTGGTGTCGGAGAAGTAATTTGGAAATCTGTGAGCAGGGAGTAGGTGAAAGCGTGGTATGGAGCCCTGAGTGTTTCAACGATGCTGTGTGTATATTCAGCACCGCTGCAAAAAGGTTTGGTTTAGGTGTAGAATCCCGCCTCATAAATTCAGCTTTCATTTAAAAGCAAGCCAACGTTCTAGTCTTCGTGCTGTGCGGCAATGAGACAGAACTGGGCATCTTTACAAGAGACAAGTTTTCCAGGGGTTGGAGGGTGATGCTGGAAGGTTGTTCAACTCCCGTTCCATTGCTCCTGCCCACAAATAGCAGAAACTGAATATTGTGTAGAGCAGCAGCAGCAGCAGGAGGAGGAGGAGGAGTTTGGATTTGATATCCTGCTTTATCACTACCCTAAGGAGTCTCAAAGCAGCTAACATTCTCCTTTCCCTTCCTCCCCCACAACAAACACTCTGTGAGGTGAGTGAGGCTGAGAGACTACAGAGAAGTGTGACTAGCCCAAGGTCACCCAGCAGCTGCAGGTGGAGGAGCGGGGAAGTGAACCCGGTTCACCAGATTATGAGTCCACTGCTCTTAACAGTGTTAACAGTGTTAACAATGAGTCAACAGTGTGATGCAGCAGCTACAAAAGCCAATGCAATTCTGGGCTGCATCAATAGGAGTATAGCGTCTAGATCAAGGGAAGTAATAGTACCACTGTATTCCGCTCTGGTCACACCTCACCTGGAGTACTGTGTCCAGTTCTGGGCACCACAGTTCAAGAAGGATACTGACAAGCTGGAACGTGTCCAGGGGAGGGCAACCAAAATGGTCAAAGGCCTGGAAATGATGCCTTATGAGGAACAGCTGAGGGAGCTGGGTATGTTTAGCCTGGAGAAGAGAAGGTTAAGGGGTGATATGATAGCCATGTTCAAATATATAAAAGGATGTCATATAGAAGAGGGTGAAAGGTTGTTTTCTACTGCTCCAGAGAAGCAGACACGGAGCAATGGATTCAAACTACAAGAAAGAAGATTCCACCTAAACATTAGGAAGAACTTCCTGACAGTAAGAGCTGTACAACAGTGGAACTTGCTGCCAAGGAGTGTGGTGGAGTCGCCTTCTTTAGCGGTCTTTAAGCGGAGGCTTGACAGCCACCTGTCAGGAATGCTTTGGTGGTGTTTCCTGCTTGGCAGGGGGTTGGACTGGATGACCCTTGTGGTCTCTTCCAACTCTATGATTCTAACCACTACACTACACTGGCTTGTGACCCTCCAAATGGTGTCCCATCTCCCATCACTCCTGATCACTGACTGTGATGACTGGCGTCAGTTCAAAACCAGCAATTCAAAATCAGTTCCATTTATGTACCGCGTCGCACAAAAGGAGTCCTGAAGCAACTTACAAGAATCCAAAGTTGATGGGAGTTCAACAACAGCTGGAGAAGCACAGGTCTCCTATTCCGGATTTTAATTGGAAGAAGCAAGTTAAAGGAATGATTAGCTGAGTATGGTTATGATTTGCCTCTTAATTAAATCTACATAGATTTTCCCATGCGAGAAAAGATAAACATAAGCTTTGTTTTTAGATCTCTCACACAAAGCAGGCATCAACTAGGAAGAGGTTTTCTGTCACACTCAGGAGGAAAATGCCTCTGCTTCCTGTTCTTGCCACCTGCAGTTTCAATAATGATTTTTATTTTTAAAAGTTTTGATGTTGTGTTGTTTTTTTAAAAACCACCTGCTGATTTATTATCAGGACACCATTTGGATAAAAAAAATTTTTTAGAGAGAGAGACAGCGTGGTGTAATGGTTCATGTCGGACTTGGACCTGAGAGACCAGGGTTCAAATCCCACTCAGGCATGAAGCTCACTGGGTGACCAGTCGCTGTCTCTCAGCCTCCCTTACAGGATCATTGTGAAGCTAAAATGGGGAGAGAGAAAACCTTGTGTTTTCGTGGGAGAGGTGGGATAAACCTGTAATAAAATAATGCAAATTGTCCAGCAAATGTGCAGTGTAATTTTAACCGTGTCTTCTCAAAAGTATACCTCATTTACATCAATACCTCATTTACATCAAAAGTATACCTCATTTACATCAATGGGAACTTGCTCACAGGTAAATGTGCATTGGATTGCAACCCAAATCAGCTCACGCGATGCCCCTAACATGCATACTTTTACACAGGTGACAGAATCTCGCTGTTCTTGGCAAGAGTTGGGATGACCTTCATGCAAAACTTTAAATACATCTAACTTTAATATTTATTCTTTTTTTGTAAGCACAGCCTGGGCTATAACTTTCCACCAGCTGCCACACCCTTCCTGTTTGAATCTTCCCCTTTTCTCTGTTCCATGTCCTTCCAGCCATCTTTTTCGATTCTTCCCCTTGTGAACAATTGTTTTAAATCTGAACCTTGAAAGCAGAATAAATGTGTTTGTATGCCAACGTTGCTTGATTTGCAGGATTTTGATTGCAGAATTCCTGGTAGCTGAAACAGAATTTTCTATTACCCACACCTTTTTAAAGATTCGATCTACACCACAGGTCTGCTACCGTCTGACCTTTACGCCCATGCAAGTCCATAAAATGCAACTCACCCAAGGTTTAAGGACTAGTGAGTGATGCATAAGACCCATTCAGACAGTTCCTGCCCAGAGACAGCCCCTGGCATTAAGAGGCACAATCTGATCTTATAGACCTCTTTCCTACCCCCAATCAGCTGCCTTTTGCAAAAGCAGGTGATGAGCATCCCTTATTGCATGGGGGAGACCTGTTCCCCTCCAGATGTAGCTATCCTACAACCATCTTGACCACCAATCCTGCTGGCTAGGGTTGATAAGAGTTGGAAGTTCAACATCTGGAGGACCACATCCCCCACCCCTCCATTAACCCCTTAGGAGTGGGCAGACTCTGAGCTTCTTGATTTACTTTGATATGTAGACCTTTGGGTTATGGTAACGGACAGAGCCAGGCGGAAAAGGGGAAGAGTTACTATGAATGAACAGAATGCCTCTGAGCACATTCTACTACAGAGAAGCCCAACTTGATTTCTTCACTTCAGCAGCACTTCAGAAAGGGGGAGACCCTGTCATTTTGCTGTTAAGCAACTGGAACTGCCAGCAGATCTGTTTTTTCAACCCACTCCTCTTCCAAGCTTTAAAAAGCCACAAGCTCAAACACTTTAGACCAGTGTGTTCCCAAATTTTTCCCCCTCGCCCCGTTAAAAATTGCCAAGGGTCATAGCAGACCACTCAATTATTTTGCCTGCTGTACCAGTTGCAATGCGCTGTGCCAAACACTGCATGGTTTTCAGCTGTATTTTTTAATTGCTTCTTTCAGGAGGAAATACTGGGGCGCCCCAGGTAAGCCCCACTTCACATAACTGATCATGTGACCCGATGTACATGCCATTTAAATGGCAATGCCCATCAACTTTGGAGGGGCTGGCCCCCTCAAATATTTTACTTGGTTTTTGAACAACTCCCTAGGAGTTGGCTTTCTCATCTGTTGTACCCCGTAGAATTCAGACTGCACAATACAACAGATCAAAGAGGAAATTAAAATGAGTATTTAATGCAACAAATGCGCTGCCGCTGGTCTTCAACCAGATATGCGAAGGACCACCACAATGAAGCTGGCAGACCAGTTCGGGAGCAACTGCTTAAGATCCAACACTCTTCAACCGAGGACTCATCTTCAGCCCAAACCTGCATTTCTTACTTGGTACTGCCGTTGTGCTTACTAGGTAAAGGTAAAGGACCCCTGGATGGTTAAGTCCAGTCAAAGGCAACTATGGGGTTGCGGCGCTCATCTCGCTTTACATGCCGAGGGAGCCGGCGTTTGTCCACAGAGTGTTTTCCGGGTCATGTGGCCAGCAGGACTAAACCGCTTCTGGCACAACGGGACACGGTGATGGAAACCAGAGCGCACGGAAACACCGTTTACCTTCCCGCTGCAACGGTACCTATTTATCTACTTGCACTGGCGTGCTTTCAAACTGCTAGGTTGGCAGGAGCTGGGACAGAGCAACAGGAGCTCACCCTGTCACGGGGATTCAAACTGCTGACCTTCCAATCGGCAAGCCAAAAACGCTTAGTGGTTTAGACCACAGTGCCACCCGTTGTGCTTACTAGTGGGTCCCGGGCCTAGCACTTACACCAACGCCCCGAGCTCAGCGAAAGGATGAGCGCCGACGCAGCCTTCTGTAAACCAACAGGGCTGTAACAAAACACCAGACACACCAGACTTGCATGAGCTACGTTTTCAATCTTTATTACTCCTAACCAACAACAAATAAGTCAGAGCTTAGAAACCCCCCCTTTTAATAAGTCAGTCGAGGGGACAGGACCCTAAAACATAAAAGAGACGCTTGTTTTGGATGAGAACAAAAAAAAGGAGGCGGGGAAATTAAACAGAAGTACATTGAGGCAAACAGACTCCCCTTGCCCCCTGCCCCAAATGCAATAAAGTAAATAAAGCTTGGAAGGAGAAGGGGCAGAACGGCAGAGGGGGTGGGGGGTACACGCCTGTAAGACAAGGGAGAGGTTAGGCCAGAGCAACAGAAGCAGAGGGAAATCCAGAGTCCAGGCCAATCCGTCCACCCATTTGCGTGGTTAAGCGGGCGTTGTGGCGCCAAGCCTCTTTGGCGTGTGTCTGTGTTTGCAGCGCAAAGGCCTCCAGTGACTAGGCTTTCCGTTCCTTCACGTCACAAGAGCGTTGAAGGGGCCAAGGCAGGATGGGGGGTACAGGAAACGGGGCTCTTTTTCCGTCAGTCCTCCCGAGTGAGATTCCGAGGTAGGTGGCAGGAGAGGTTGCCACAGAACTGTACAGCCAGAAGGGTCCCCCGAAGGTCATCTAGCCCAACCCGCTGCAGCGCAGGAAGGTCAAGCAAAGCACCCATGACAGGTGGCCCAAATCTACAGTTGCCCCTCCCTGGAGCAAAGATGTGTTGTTCTCCGTCAGTAGTAATAGCTCGCCTGTCCTTGCCAGCAAGATCCCCACGCCACAGCGGAGAGGCAAGGCCTTTTGGCTCTCAGTTCTCCCCAACTCCTGTCTAGGGCCCATCTGCACTACGTATGTTTAAGGTCATATCATACCACTTTAAACAGTCATGGCCTCCCACAAAAGAATCCTGGGAATGGTAGTTTGTTAAGGGTACTGGAAGTTGTTAGGAAACCCCCTCTCTTCTCAGAGAGCTACAATTCCCGGAGTTCCCCGGGAAGAGGGTTAGATAGCCAAACCCCTCTAGGGAATTGTAGCTCTGTGAGGGGAATAGATGAGTCTTCCTCACAACTCTCAGCACCCTTAACAAACGACCAACTCCAAGGACTCTGAGGGGAAGCCACAACTGGTTAAATCAGTGCCTTAATTATTATTATTATTTCTTTGCATCACTTTTTTAATAATTGAAACATTTTCAATAAAATAGGCATACAGTGGTACGTCGGTTTATGAATGCAATTGGTTCCGGAAGTCTGTTCATAAACTGAAGTGTTCATAAACTGAAGCAAACTTTCCCATTGAAAGTAATGGAAAGTAGATTAATCAGTTCCAGACGGTCCGCGGAGTACTTAAACTGAAGCGTACTTAACCCGAAGCATGGGTGTAATTGGTTCCGGAAGTCTGTTAATAAACTGAAGCGTTCATAAACTGAAGCGAACTTTCCCATTGAAAGTAATGGAAAGTGGATTAATCAGTTCCAGATGGTCCGCGGAGTACTTAAACTGAAGCGTTCATAAACTGAAGCGAACTTTCCCATTGAAAGTAATGGAAAGTGGATTAATCCATTCCAGACAGGTCCGCGAAGTACTCAACCTGAAGCGTACTTAACCCAAAGCATGGGTGTAATTGGTTCCAGAAGTCTGTTCATAAACTGGAAAGTGGAAAGTGAATGGATCCGTTTCAGATGGGTCCGCAGCATTCGTAAACCGAAAATTCGTAAACCGAGGTTCCACTGTACTAAAAAAAAGGCTGCTTTAAATGTAAGGTGCAGGTGGAGCCATGATGTCTTACGTTAGTAAGTTCTGAGGGGTTAACCTTGCATGGCAAGGCAACGTTTTCCTCTGCCTCTTTTCCAGATTATAAATTCTGCTTCTTTAGTTTCTCATGCATCCATCACACCACCCAAAAGCTCAACTTCTTTATCATTGCACGTACGTGTGTGTGTACATCAATCCTACTGCCAAGCCAGGATAGGAAAACTCCAAGATGCCTATTTGATGGGCTTTCTGGACCCAAGATCCACCCTCCTAGAAATCTGGATTTTACGTTTTAAGATAGGCTGATGCCTACAGCCAGCTATTCCCCTGCCCCTTCAAAATAATAATAATAAAGAGACCATGAGCCTTTGAACTCCTATTCTGAATCTTATCCATCAACAATACACTTCCCCAGCATGCTTCCAGGCCCAAAGCTGAACCCTCCTTGACTTAGCTGCCAAGTATCCCGTTTTTCGCGGGAAACCCCCGGATTTTAATCCGCTTCCCGCTGTTCTCCCGAATGGAGAAAAATCCCAGAAATCCCCCAGATTTCCTACCTGCCAGGGAGCCTCCATTTTGGGTGCTGCTCTTCCCATGTGTGGGCACCGGAAATCGGGCAGAGCGGCACCGGAAGTCGCTTCTACGCATGCCCGGTGGCTATCTTGCTGGCGGCCGCATGCGGCCACCACCAAGATGGCCGCCGGCATGCGGCCGCCACCAAGATAACCGCCGGGCATGCGTAGAAGCGACTTCCGGTGCCGCTCTGCCCGATTTCCGGTGCCCACACATGGGAAGAGCGGCCCCGGAAGTTGCTTCTACGCAACTTCCAGTGCCGCGCCGCGGTTCCCGCATTTTTCAGCGGGAGACTTGGCAGATATGCTCCTTGAGTGTCTTACTGTTTTCTTCCCCTCAATAAGTTGCACGCTTATGTTGTATCCTCTTCCCTAAACTGAAGAGGTGGGCTTTCCCACAAACACCTTAGCGAGCAGATTTCGCACACATGCTTCACATTTGTGGCCAAACTATTAAGAACCCCAAGAGACAAGAGCAGGCACCCCCAAATTGCGGCCCTCCGGGTGTTTTGGCCTACAACTCCCATGATCCCTAGTTAACAGGACCAGTGGTCGGGGAAGATGGGAATTGTAGTCCAAAACATCTGGAGGGCCGAAGCTTGGGGATGCCTGGACAAGAGCCTAAAAAAAAGGACCATCTAGCTCAGGGGTCAGCAAACTTTTTCAGCAGAGGGCCAGTCCACTGTCCCTCAGACCTTGTGGGGGGCCAGCCTATATTTTGAAAAACAGTATGTATGAATTCCTATGCCCCACAAATAACCCAGAGATGCATTTTAAATAAAAGGGCACATTCTACTCATGTAAAAACATGCTGATTCCCGGACCATCCGCGGGCCGGATTTAGAAGGCGATTGGGCCACATCTGGCCCCCGGGCCTTAGTTTGGGGATCCCTGATCTAGCTGAACAGCGGCTCATAAGCACACGCCCAGTTTCAAATGGGGTCTCTGTCCTCTCTGCTTTTCCTTTAGTCCTCAGGAAACGAAACCTCCAAGGATTCCTGGGTCTGGAGGGTGCCATCTCCCTCCACGGCAGTTTCGGAAAGCGGGAACTGAGCACAAGAGATTCCAAGATCCAAGCAAAACCAATTTGAGCTTCTCTAACTCAATGCTGCAATCTGACCCTCGGTGGACATTTAGGTTCCAATGCAACTCACGTGGGAGCGCTGCTCAAGGCATAGTTACATGCTCCCCCTACCCGCCACCCCCCAAAAAAATGTTTAGATTATATGTAAAATAAAAAAATTCCTTCAGTAGCACCTTAAAGACCAACTAAGTTTTTATTTCGGTATGAGCTTTCGTGTGCATGCACACTTCTTCAGATACACTTGAAACAGAAGTCAGTCCCTTATGTATATACAGAGGGTGGTGGGGGGAATGGGCTGATGGGAGTGGTAAACCTGTAGATGGCTGTTAATGACTGCTGATGACTGCAATTGGTCCTGCGGGGGGAAAGGCAAGGGCTGAGGCGCTAAAGAAAGCTTGATCATGCATAATGAGATAAGAATCCAATGTCTTTGTTCATCCCAGGTGGCTCCATGGTTTTAAGCTTGGTAATGAGTTCCAATTCAGCAACTTCTCTTTCCAGTCTGTTCCTGAAATTTTTCTGTAATAAAACAGCTGCTTTGAGATCTTGTTTTATTAAAGCAGCTGTTTTATTACAGAAAATTTTCAGGAACAGACTGGAAAGAGAAGTTGCTGAATTGGAGCTCATTACCAAGCTTAAAACCATGGAGCCACCTGGCATGAACAAAGACATTGGATTCTTATCTCATTATGCATGATCAAACTTTCTTTAGCGCCTCAGCCCTTGCTTTTTCCCCACAGGACCAATTGCAGTCATCAGCAGTCGTTAACAGCCATCTACAGGTTTACCACTCCCATCAGCCCATCACCCATTCCCCACCACCACCACCCCACCCTCTGTATATACATAAGGGTCTGACTTCTGTTTCAAGTGTATCTGAAGAAGTGTGCACGCACACGAAAGCTCATACCAAAATAAAAACTTAGTTGGTCTTTAAGGTGCTACTGAATGATTTTTTTATTTTGCTTCAACTCAGACCCTCAGACGGCTATCTACCTGTAACTAGATTATATGTGTTGAAGAAATCAATAAAGCTTTTCCTCCACATTCAAGAGGCTTACCAAAGTTTTACCGCCCTCCCCGCTCCCCAGGTGGATTCCCTAGCATCTAGTGAAGTCTGAGTCCTTCTCAGTTAGGCATCTAAGGTCTGGAGCTCAGTCCTCGGCATGTTAAAGCTTTGTTATCCAGAGTTCAAAGTCACCCACTTTGGGGGGGGAGGGGCATCTTTAAGAGAGGATTAGACAAATTCATGGAGGATAAGGCTAGCAGTGGCTACTAGCCATGAGAGCAATGTATCCCCCCTTCAACTGTCGGAGGCAAACAAAAACACAAAAAAAACCTCTAGTTGCTGGGAATCACAAGCGATTGCTGCACCCGGGTCCTGCTTGCTGGCTTCCCATAAGCATCCGAATGGCCGCTAGGAGGACAGGATTGCGGGATCCTATAGGAGCCTCCGACCTGATCCATCAGCGCTCCTCTAATAGGGCTGGAGGGGTGGGGAGAAGGGAGTCGGGTGCAATACAGGGAGAGGAAGAGTCAAGTAAAGCTTTTCGTTTCCCAAAACATGGGTTATATTTATACGTACACAGTGTCAAAACAAAAAGGTGAGCGAGACACCCATACGGATTCTAAATCAGGATCAAAACTCCCCGGTGGACATGATTACTAGGTTTTCGCCTCAATAGGCCTTCTTTTCCAAGAACCTCTTTTCCCCCCCGCTATCGAGGCGCATGTCTACAATCTCCTCGCTTATATGCTGCGGTCGCATGTTTCTTTTCCATTGTTATCTTTCCCACCCCAACCCAACCCCCGAAATAATTCCTCAACCACGTGCAGGTCATCCGAGGCTGCCGCAAGAGCTGCGACGTTGCCGCCGCTTCCCCCCGTTAAGCAGAATGCACAAAAGGGATTCCTCTTCCTCGTGTGGATTCTAGACTTGTTTGGTAACACGAGGGAGAGGACGCGCGTCTCCCGTCTCTCTGCCCCCCCTTCCCCACTTCTCTCGCGCCCCCTTAATCTTCCTTTTTCTCGGGGCTCTCCTTCACGTGGCTCCTCTGGTGCTTCAGCAGGTTGGCGCGCCGCGTGAAACCCTTCCCACAGTTGGAGCAGCGGTACGCCTTGGTCCCGAAGTGGGTCCGCTGGTGGATGATGACCTCCAGGGTGGTGCCGAAGCTCCTCCCGCACTCGCTGCACTTGTAGGGCCTCTTCCCCACGTGGGTGCGCTGGTGCTTGAAGAGCTGCGAGGTCTGGCTGAAGTGCTCGGGGCAGTCGGGGCACTTGTAGGGCTTCTCTCCCGTGTGGATGCGCTGGTGCCTCTCCAGGTGGGAGCTCCAGGCGAAGCTCTTCCCGCAGTACTGGCACTTGTGGTTCTTCTCCATGGCGTGGCCCCGCTGGTGCGCCAGGAAGGCCGAGCTGTCGCCGAAGCGCTTGTCGCAGTCGCCGCACTTGTAGGGCCGGGCGTGCGAGTGCGTCTTGTTGTGCTGCAGAAGGTGGACCTTCTGGGCGAACTTCTCCCCGCAGGTGGGGCAGGGGAAGGGCCGCTCGCCCGTGTGCACGCGGCGGTGGCGCTCCAGGTGGGAGGCCCACACGAAGCCCTTGCCGCACTCCTCGCACAGGTGCGTGCGCTCGCGGTGGTGGCCCCTCTGGTGGCGCATCAGCGTCTGGCGGCTGCGATAGACCTTGCCGCAGTCCTCGCAGCCCAGGTGGGTCTTCTTGTGCTCCTCCAGCTCCGAGATGAGCGCATAGCTCCGCCAGCAGGCCGGGCAGTTGTAGGGCCGCTCGCCCATGTGGTTGCGCCGGTGCTTGGCCAGGTGGGCGCTCTGGCTGTAGGTCTCCCCGCACTCGGGGCACTTGAAGGGCCGCTCGCCCGTGTGGACCCGCCGGTGCCGCTCCAGGTGGGAGGCCCAGATGAAGCACTTGCCGCAGTCGGCGCACTTGTGGGGCTTCTCGGCCGTGTGGCCCTTGCGGTGGTTCTCCAGGGCTGAGCTCTGCGCGAAGCGCTTCCCGCACTCGGGGCACTTGAAGGGCTTCTCGATCAGCTGCGAGCAGCGGTGCTGCAGCAGGTGGAAGTTCTGGCTGTAGGCCTCGCCGCAGTTGAGGCACTTGAAGGGCTTCTCGCCCGTGTGCATCCGGCGGTGGCGCTCCAGGTGGGAGCTCCAGATGAAGCTCTTGCCGCAGTCCGAGCACTGGAAGGGCTTCTCCCGCGCGGCGTTGGCCTCGCTCCGCTGGCGGCCCCGGGGCGGCGCATGCAGGCTCATCGTGCAGTCCGAGCAACGGCTCTCCAAGCTGTTCTTTAGCCCATGCCCTCGCTGAGTTGCTTTGTCCTTCTTCACCACCGGCATGATCTTGGGTGGTGGTGGCAGTGGTGGTGGCGGCGGCAGCTGCTTGGGCGGTGTGCGGCGCACCACGGGCTTGACTCGCCTGGGGGTGCTTTGAGACGTGCCTGGACGCAGCTCCTCGGGCCCTTCGTCGTCCTCCTCCTCTTCATCGTCCTCCTCCTCTTCCTCCTCTTCATTGTTGTTACTGTTCAGCAGCTTGTCTGCAGCTGGAAAACAAGGCAACCACCTTAGGAAGGCCAAAATGTGCGCATTTATATAACAGTAACACCTATTGATTGCATATGACACCCCCCCCCCTCCATAGAATCGTAGAACTGTACAGTTGGATGCTGGAAGAATAAGAAATCAAGATAAACTTTTTTATATCAAAGAAAGGAAATGGTTAATTGAATATTTACAATACCGTAATAACCTGCTGTTTTATAATAAGAGTATGTTTTTAAAGTAGATGAATAAATTGCCCCACATAAATGAGCAAATTAAGTTAATTTGGATAGGTCGGCAGAAGATATTAAAAATAAATTGAAGGAACCGCAGATAGAAGGGGAAGGAAATCAAGCTCTGAACTGTTCATATGATTGTAAAATTAGTGAAATGTATAAACCTGAAAAGCATAATAATAAATTTTTTTAAAAAAGAACTGTACAGTTGGAAGGAACCCCGAGGGTCATCTATTCCAGCCCCCTGAAATGCAGGAATCTTTTGTCCAATGTGAGCCTTGAACCCATGGCCCTGAGATTTAGAGTCTTGTGCTCTACAGAATAAGTTATCCAGAAGTTGCTACAAAGGAATGCAGTACAAGCATTAACATAGCAGCTGTAAAATCAGCCAAGTCACACCTTAGTTGTAAAACATCAATCAACTCTAACCCATTAGCAGTTTACACCTTCTGACATGGGCAATTAGTTCCCTTTATTGCTACCCAATTTTACAGGTAAACGCATGAAATTCTAACTGCTACAATTTTTTTAAAAAACAGCGGGGGGGGGGTCTTTGGCCTTTGCATTATCTTATATTTCACAACCTTGGATCCCCAGATGTTTTTGAACTACAACTCCCATCAACCCTGACCAATGGCCATGCTGGCTGGGAATGATGGGAGTTGTAGTCCAACAATGTCCAAGGACCCAAAGTTTAGAAAGGCTGTATTACTAGCATCTTGACTTTTTTGTAAGCCGTTTGGGGGCGGTGCACGGGGTTAGAGTCGTGGACTAGGACTTGGGAGACCAGGGTTCAAATCCCCATTCAGCCATGAAGCTCACTGGCGTAACCTTTGGCCAATCTCTCTCTCCCTCCCTAACCTACCTCACAAGGTTGTTGTGAGGAGAAAACGAGAAGAGAACCACACAGGCCACTTCTGAGCTCCTTGGAGGAGTGATATATAATTGTAAGAAATAAAAATTGCTTTTGGAATCAGGATACAAACTCAAGCTGGCTTCCGGTTTAGCGCCAGCGCCGTCCGGTGGGGTTTGTCTCGATCTCCGAGGCAGCCCGACTTTGCGAGGGGGGGGAAGCAGCGGGGGCGACGCTGCACCCCATAGAGCCCTATACCGAGCGTTATAGGGACGAAAAGTCTCAGCGGAGCCCCAATTTGGACTCCCCAACTCTCTGGTAGGCTCTAATAAGAGCTCCAGAGCGAGGAGGGTTGTAGTCGCGGGGCCATTTTGAGCACCATTGTTGCCTTCGCAAAGAGAAGCTCCGTTCCGGAGGCGGAGAGCGCTGAATACTTCCAAAGAAAAAGGATTCAAAAAATAGATTTCCGTGAGTAAGAAGATTAAAAATTTCTTTTGGGACTTAAATTTGGAGCGGGAGGAGATTTAAAAAACGGAAGCCGATCTCCCCCATATTGATCAAAAGTGGAAACAGTTAAGAAAATACCCATTGCCAAGTTATTTGTGGATTTGTTATATCAATGCATCTGCAAGAACTGTGCTGAAATCCCCCTTGGTGACAAGGTAGAGGGGAGAGTGCGAGATTTAATAAGAGAGAAAAGTCTCTTACTACCGCTGGAATCGGCGGTCCTGATGGGTTCAGCAAGATTTGTGTAATAGGGAGCTTTGAAACAATGTGGATAAACTGAGTTGCAAAAGTTGCTTACGATAACTCCCTTGGATTACAATTTAGAAACAAGTAATGGATTTTAATTTCTGAATACATTGTAACCAGTTTGGAAAAATGGCGATCGAATGAAAAATGCTAACACTTCCTGTGCTCTGGGATTGTACTGTGTCCTTGAGAGGAGTACAAAAATGTCAACATACGATTACACAGTTGGATTTAAAGAAAAAACTCTGAAATTCTTATGGGAACTTACTATTGGAACACATAAACAGATTGCTCAATTAGAGGAAACAAATCGACTTCTTCAAGGGGACAAGGGACAAAAAACGTTGGAGCAAGAGAATAAACAAGAAACAGAGGGAAAGCAAGAAACATGTCAGCTTTTGGACCAAGAGGAAGTCTGCAATGAGAAGAAGGAGGAAAAAGTTTTTGAGCATGTGAATCAGGGGAATGACGCTCCCATGGAAGGGGGAGCAGAAATTATGTCTGGACTTCAGAATACCCATAGGGAACAAAGACTGTGGGAGAGAATTACTTACACTGAGTGGATGATACAAACAATAAAGGGGCAACAGCGAGGGAATGGAAAATTTGGACATGTAAAGTTTCGCAGAAAGGGAGTGGGGTAAATGGAAAAAGGCTTCTTGTTTAAAGGCTGGCTAAAACGGTTTGAAACTGGTTTATGGACTATGGAATTTGCTGATCCGAGAAGGGAGGTGCCGTGAACAGGGGGGGAAGAGGCTAAAATTAGAAGATAAGATTTAAAATGGAATAAGAAAATGATATATAGATTTTAAAAGTAGGAAAGTATGAAAGTTCTTGCAGGAAAATTTAGGCAAGGGAGGGAAAGTAGAATAGAGATGTGTGTATTTTTCTTTTTAGATTTGAAAGGAGATTATTAGTATAGCTGGGAAGAATGAATAATGGGATAGCGGGGTTCTCTAATCCTCCTCCCGTGGTCGTCTCCGTTCTGGGGTTCCCTGGTGGCAGAGGGGGACTCCCGGAGTGGGAGGGAGGGGGGGAGGGGGAGAACCAGCTGGAAAAAGAGCCATCTCTTCCTATCTTCCGTACCCTGGAGGCTCTCAGTGGCAGGGAGAGTTTTGGGGTGTGGGGAGAAGGAAGGGAATGGAAGGAGATATATAAGTAAACAAATAAAAAAATTATTGATAATTTGATTAATTGGCTAAATGGATAATTTTAAATTAAATGAGATTAGAATGGTTGGTAAATAGTGAAAACTGTAAAGATGGAGTTAGCAAATGAAAATCAATAAAGGGGGGGGGGTCTGGGGAAGCCCAATAGACAATGTTTAGGAAATTAGATTAGATTTGAATTTTTGATGTTATGTGTTTTGTTTTTATTTTTATTATATGCTGTGGTTTCCCCCCCCCTTTTTTTTTTTTTTGCTATTATTTTTATTCTCTTTTTTTCTTTTTTTTTTCTTATCGTTTTTGGAATGTCGTGTTATGTATGTGTATGGTCTTCGTTATTATGCAAAATTTTATTATGTAAAATTAATAAAAATTAATTAAAAAAAAAAAGGATACAAACTCAAGCTTAACACTAAAAAGTCACGGTGACTGGGGGGGGGGAGTGTAAAAAAAAGGGTTACTTCCACTTTAATTTTTCTTCCAAGTATTTTAAAAGGCTGCAGGCAAAGTATTTTTGTGTGTGTGTGTGCAGCATTACAAGCACTTTAATAACAACACGAAGAAAAGGATGGGCATATGTGATAAGAAAACAGAAAAGAAAAGAGCTCTCCAACATATGAAGTACTATAGTTGTGCCATATAAATAGTAATTACATTTATCTTATTTCAGGTCTACATACCGCCTGATGGTAAAAAAACAAAAAAAACCTGAGAGTGGTTTGCAAAATGTACCGGTATGTCTTTCCCTGTTCTACTGCATTAAAAACAGAATCATCACAAGCAACCATCCCTATCAGTTGTGGGGGAACCTTTGGCCCTCCAGATGTTGCTCAACTACAACTCCTATCGGCCCCAGCAAACCTAGCTCACGGCCAGGCGTAGTGGGAGTTGTAGTTGAGCAACATCTGGAGGGCCAAAGGCACCCCACAGCTGATCTACGTCAAGGAACAGAAAACAAAAACTCCACACACAAAATGTCTGGGATGCTAAGACTGGCATACAGGAGTTCTGGAACTCTGGACAAAAACAAGGGCAGGGGACTCGGAAGAGATTGGCATCTTGCAGCACAGGAATGGGACTGAGTGGGCTCAGGGTGGCCAAGAAAGGAGCTTTAGGGTGTAGGAAAAAATGGGGTGAAGGCGATGGCAGGAAAGTCCCTGGGAGGGTAATTAAAGCCACAATCGCTCCGTATATTTAAAGCACTATGATCCTGCTTTAAACAGGTGTGGTCTTTCCTCCCCACATAATTCCAGGAACTGTAGCTTGCTAGGGGGGGTGAGAGTTGTTGAGGGGGGGGCACTATTCTCTTCACAGAGCTACAATTCCCAGAGTCCCCTAGGACTGGATGGGTTGCCTGCTAAACCACTCTGGGAACTATCGCACTGGGAGGGGAATAGGGGTCTCTTAACAGCTCCCAGCACCCTTCGCAAACTACAGCTCCCAGAAGGCGCAGTGCAGATGTGGCCCAAGATGGTATCCCACAGGAACTAAAATAAAAAAAGGAAGCATCTGATTGGCCCATGTTAGAAGAGGATGCTGGACAAGATGGGACAAGAGCGCCTTATGAAGATGAAACGTGAGGTTGTAGGAAACTGGGACTCTGCCAGCATGGGAAAAGGAGCAAGAGTGAGGAGGGTGGGCATAGGAAATAGGAGACGGCGGCAAAACAAGAACCTGCTAAAGAACACAGCTGGCAAAACGAAACCCAAATCCAAAAAAATAAACACTCACCAGGAAGAACAGGGAATAAGTCAACTGTAACGTCAGTCCCTGTGTTCCTTGCCTCCATTGAAGCAGCCTGCCTCCCTCCTCCAACTTCCTCTCAGGGAGGCAGCTGAGGGAGGGAGAAGGGCAATTTATTGGCTGGAAAGGGCACGCACTCTCTTTGTGGGTGGGGTCTTTGAAGAGCATCCCCTGGGGCATATGGGGAGGCAAGCCAAGGTGCTTAAAGGACTCTTTAACACAAACCCAGGCTCCTTTCTCAAGTGCCCAATCTCTTAGTCCTGCAGGACACTCCCACCCCATGCCCCCAAGGTAAAGGAAATGCAAACTGTCTCCAAATCTCTGTGGATAACAGCAGGGATGTAGGTCATCCACAGGCAGAAAACTGGAAAAAAATAGCTGGGAAACAAAGGCATTAAATGGCCCGTTTCTTATTAGAATGAAAGCTAGATGGATCGTCAAGCGGCAAGAATAGTAACAGGACCTAAAGGAGGAACCTGTGCTTGATTTCTCAGCACTGCTGTGGAACCAGCAGACAAATTGGTTCCAGGTGCTATGGAAGCCTTGATGGCCAGAGAAAGCTGCTTCCTTAAAGGGTTGCAGAAAGTATAGGGTACTTTCCCCCCAAGTTTACATACCGGTACCCAGCGAAGAGGTTCTGTGTTATGCCAAGTTAGTAAAAAGTGCTTTGTTTGATACTGAACAGAAAGAGAGGCCTCTCCCATTTTTATTGGGTTATAACCGTTTAGATCAGCCTTTCTCAACCTTGCATTCCTGAATGTTGCTGGATCACAACTCCCATCATCCCTAGCCAGCATGGCCAGCGGTCAGGGATGATGGGAGTTGTAGTTCAGAAAAAACCCACCTAAGGACCCGAGCTTGAGAAAGGCTGGCTTTTGACATAAAACCTACCTCAGAAACAATAGAGATATACTCAAATATGGTAATGTAATTAAGAAGATGACAGAGATATGGATGAAGAAAGCGCAATATATATGATGATGACTTAGAAAACCGAGGTGGTAAAAGGAGGAAGTTGTGTTCGGCAGAACAATGGAATGTATATAGTAAACAGTAATAGAAATGTAAAAGATGAATTGCTTTATTGATGATCATTTTTCTTTTCTGTATACAGTCGTACCTCGGGTTGCGAACACCTCGGGTTGCGAACACCTCGGGTTACGAACTGCGCAAACCCGGAAGTATTTTCGCCATGCGCGCGTGCGCAGAAGCGCCACACGCATTTGCGCATGTGCAAAGCGCGAAAATAGCGCTTTGCGCATGCGCAAAATGGCGTTTTCGGGTTACGAACTGCGACCCGGAACGGGTTGCGTTCGTAACCCGAGGTGCCACTGTATTTGTAATTTTGTGTTTGAGAAAACAATAAAAATTTATTTTTTTAAAAAAAAAGAAAGGCTGCCTTAAATAATAGAGTTCAGTCTTTAATGCTTAATGTTTGATAACACTTTTATATGTGTTGGAAGCTGCCCAGAGTGGCTGGGGCAACCCAGTCAGATGGGTGGGGTGCTAATAATGCTAAATATAAAATATAATATAATATAATATATTCTGGAAACCTGTTTCCTAAACCTATGGATGATACAGAATGTGTAGCCAGGTTTTCCAAGTTTAATGAGCAGGCCTTTTCATACCTAGGATTCTGTCTTCTCAAACGTTAGATCTGGAGCATCGTACATGTCACACAAGACAACATCCATCTTAAAAGAATCCTACGGATCTCACAGCAGCTTCATGCTCCGCCTGCAGCTGCAATTGGTGCTTGCAAAAAGTGAGCCCCACAAAAGCGGAACTTGCTTCTGCATAAGCAGGCCCAGAAGGGGGATGAAAACCGAGGCGCTGAGCGACTCAACACCCCAGCCCTATCCGTACTTCCACACCTTCATTGCAGCATCTTCCATGAGTGTCGTATGGGATTGCAAACCCGACACAGGTTGTTTTGGGTGTTCTGGCACAGGTGAGGCATGGAAGCCAGCCTCGGGGGGGGGGCGGGGAGCCAAGGTCCACCCTTCTGTGCTTCCAAATTACCAAGAAAGGTATCCTTCCCCACTGTCCTGGCAGGCATTGGCTCAGCTCCTCAGTCCTGACAAGTTAGGCTTCTAGAACTGTACAGCTGGAAGGGGCTCCCCAAGGGTCATCTAGTCCAACCCCCTGCAATGCAGGAATCTCAGCTAAGGCTACTGGAACAACTTCTTGCTGGCACTGAAACCCAGAAGATGCTGCTGTTAGAAGCTGGATCCTTGAGTCTGGAACGTAACCACAGACTTTACGGAGGTCATTTTTCGCTCGGGTATTAACTTTGGGAATTAAGCGAAAGGACTGCGTGAGGGGGAGAAGTGGGCTCCCCCCCCCCGGGCACAGAGTAGCTTTCCCACCGACCATTTTCACGGACAGGGGCCTCGCCCTGCTACTGGTGGCAGCAATACTTAGAGCATGCGCGAGGTGGGGGTGGTTTGGGCTCCCATCCGCTCCAGCATGGCCTGCGGTCAGGGATGATGGAAAGATGCAACCTCCAGCAACATCTGGGGAGTCGGAACAGGCTCCTCATCCCTAGGCTGGGGGGGATTTCTGAACTCCCTGTTCCAAGTCGGTGAGAGCAGCCAGGGGAGAGGTCTGACTGAAGTCCTCGTACGCCTCACGTCCAGCACGTTGCGTCAAAGCAAGCGAGAGTTGTTGTGCAGGGACTAAGCACACACGTTTGGGCTTATGCAGCCTGTTCGACAGGTTTTGGACCTGCCAGGGTTTCGGCCTATTTGGAATGTTATTCCCTAGGGAGGGATGTTGCTCGTAATGCAAAACCAACAGGTTCCCTAGACTATGGCAAGGCGGGAGGAGCTCCTGTCAAACGGTGCCTAGAAAACTGGCGTCGGAACCTCACTATCTGAAATGTTGTGCTTGTACCCCATTTGCTCCTTGAAGTGGGAAAGCTGTGTGTCTTTTTCCCAGTCAAGCTTTTCATTTGTTACCTGGGAATTTAAAACATGTGCAATTGTGACTATAAGCTGTAACCTGGTACATTTCTGCTTCTTAATCATAATACAGTGGTACCTCTGGTTAAGAACTTAATTCGTTCCGGAGGTCCGTTCTTAGCCTGAAACTGTTCTTAACCTGAGGTACCACTTTAGCTAATGGGGCCTCCCGCTGCCGCACAATTTCTGTTCTCATCCTGAGGTAAAGTTCTTAACCTGAGGTACTACTTCCGGGTTAGTGGAGTCTATAACCTGAAGCGTTTGTAACCCAAGGTACCACTGTAATAATAATAATATTTTTATTTACACCCCATCCATCTGGCTGGGTTTCCCCAGCCACTCTGGGCAGCTGACAGCATACATGAGATCTTGCCTCTGCTATGAGTCCAATTGACGAATCTCTCAGACCATTCTCATCTAAGGATAAGGAGTCTGGGGGTCTCTTGTGGCTTTTTTTCTCCCTTCCTGGGAGATTCCCACTGCTTCCCCCCTTTTATTTCAGAACAAAGAACACCACTTCCCTGAACATGTTTATCAGTGATAGCTGCTGTTAAGGGGAGGCAAAAAGAGAGATAGTCTTTATAGTGTGCAAAAAGGGGGGGGACCACATACGAATGGAAGAGGAGAACCGATACAAAGCGGAAGGGAAATGGGATCCTTACCGAGAGACATCAGCGTCTCGTAACTCTCCTGCATGACATCTCGATATAGTGCCCTCTGCCGCGGGTCAAGGTACACCCATGGCTCCATGGCAGAAAGAGTTGTGTTCTCAGGAATCCAGCAGCACCTGCCAAGAACAAATGAAACCCATTCAACCTCTGCCTCTTTATTGGAATGTACTACTTAGGGGTGGCTTAGCTGCGACCCTCGGGATACCATTAAACAACATCTCCCATCATCTCAGACCGTTGGCCGTGCTGGCTGGGGGCTGGTGGGACTTGGGAGTCCAAAGACACCAATTCAGAGGACCACAGGTCTCCCACCGGACCCCTGCTGTGCCTTAGAGTGGTGCATGCTCTAGTTATCTCACGCTTGGACTACTGCAATGCGCTCTACATGGGGCTACCCTTGAAGGTGACCCGGAAATCTACCACTAATCCAGAATGCGGCAGCTAGACTGGTGACTGGGAGCGGCCGCCGAGACCACATAACACTGGTCTTGAAAGACCTACATTGGCTCCCAGTACGTTTCCGAGCACAATTCAAAGTGTTGGTGTTGACCTTTAAAGTCCTAAACGGCCTCGGTCCAGTATACTTGAAGGAGCGTCTCCACCCCCATCGTTCTGCCCAGACACTCCGAAGGCCTTCTGGCGGTTCCCTCGCTGCGAGAAGCCAAGTTACAGGGAACCAGGCAGAGGGCCTTCTCAGTATTGGCACCCGCCCTGTGGAACGCCCTCCCGCCAGATGTCAAAGAGAAAAACAACTACCAGACTTTTAGGAGACATCTGAAGGCAGCCCTGTTTAGGGAAGCTTTTAACGTTTAATAGATTATTGCATTTTAATGTTCTGTTGGAAGCCGCCCAGAGTGCCTGGGGAAACCCAGCCAGATGGGCGGGGTAAAAATAAATTATTATTATTATTATTATTATTATTAAGAACATTAGCAGAAGCAACAGGTTTCTTTCTTTGTCTGATTGTTTCAGAAAATCACCAGCAGGTTAATGGACAAGACAAGAGAGCCTGGTTAAAGGCCTTTCTGCCAGATTCAGTACACAGTGTTGCAACCTCTGCAGGTGTGCTGGTTTTTAATATATTCCCTGCCTTCTTTCACAAGCATGATAAGAAGTGTTATATGCATACATAGCACTGTTATTCTGAGAGGCCCACAAAAGCACCAAATTAAGGTTTGTTTGTTTTTTACAACAAAATGAAAAGCTGGAATTTGGCAAACGGGTACTGAAGCACACCTTAATTGCAAGGTCTGGACCTTATCCAAAAAAAACCCCCCAAACCCCGCATACACATCTGCCACTGATGCTTTCGTTGAGATTCCTGCATTGCAGGGGTTTGGACTGGATGACCCTCGGGACCCCTTCCAACTCTACAATTCTATGATTCTATGAACTGTATAAACATGCTCTACAAACTCACTCATAAGCAGAATTCCAAGAGTGGAAGCCAAAACCCCAGTCTCCAACAGAGTTTAGGCCTGTGGGATCTTTCCACCCCACCCCACCCCACCCCACCCCACCCCGGCAACCACCACACACAAGTGGGATCCAAGTGAGTCCTACTCAGAGTAGACCCATTGGAATTAATGAATGCAAGTTGGTGTTCATATGGTTCAGTGGGTCTACTCTGAGTAGGACTAGCATGGGCTACAACCCAATTTATTTATTAAACTTTCTTATACCAGTTTCCGGCCCCAATGAGTTTTGCATAAAGCAGCAAAAACTAAACTGGAAAACGCACACTTTAAACAAAAATCAAATCCTCAAAGCCTCAAGGAGCAGAGCAAGCCATCAAAAAGCCATGCTGAACAGGTCTGTTTTCACCTCCTGTCTATACAGCGATGAGGGATGTGGCTCTGCCTTTCCTTCTGAAAAGCAATTTCACAGCTGAGGGTGCTGCCACAGAGAAGGCCCCGTCTCACGTTGCAATCTATCAGGGCTTTGATATTTTCAAACTTCCCTAAACATCCAAGGGGAAGGAAACCTCCACTTAGGAATGGCTCTTGACATGTCACCAGCCACTGTATCCAACTTATGTCAGGAAGATACACCTTGACAGATTCTGATTTTTGCAATTGTTTCTTCACACCAAACACCTCCAATTAAAATACTGCTGGGTGTGTGTGTGAGAGAGAGTCCTGTTCCTGTGGATCTTACCCAACAACCCCAGAACGGGAGACAGGAGAGAGGTGGGTGATGCATGCCAGGTTGGAAAGCTTTCCCCCTCCAGACTCTCGTTGTTAAATATGGACTTGATGTGCATTTCTCCTGGTGCTTAGCTGGCTGCAGTGGGCGAGAAGAGAGGCTGCTGTCACTCTAAGCTGAAAGCCTGTTTTAGGACCTCCTCCTTTCTCTCGGGACAGCGGGTGGCGCTGTGGGTTAAACCACAGAGCCTAGGGCTTGCCGATCAGAAGGTCAGCGGTTCGAATCCCCATGAGGGGTGAGCTCCTGTGGCTTGTCCCAGCTCCTGCCAACCTAGCAGTTCGAAAGCACGTCAAAGTGCAAGTAGATAAATAGGTACTGCTACAGAGGGAAGGTAAACGGCGTTTCCGTGCGCTGCTCTGGTTCGCCAGAAGCAGCTTTGTCATGCTGGCCACATGACCTGGAAGCTGTACGTCGGCTCCCTCGGCCAATAACACGAGATGAGCGCAGCAACCCCAGAGTCGGTCACGACTGGACCTAATGGTCAGGGGTCCCTTTACCTTTACCTTTCTCTCACCCGCGAAGGAAGCATTTGCACCCAAGGTGAGAGATGGTGTGAATTGGCATTCCTAATATACATCCCAATATGACCAACTTGGATTGGTGTTTTTGCTATTCGGATTCCTTTACTGTGCTTCCACAATTGCATCTTTCTCTCATATTAGGACAGGCATCCCCAAACTGCGGCCCTCCAGATGTTTTGGTCTACAACTCCCATGATCCCTAGCTAACAGGACCAGTGGTCGAGGAAGATGGGAATTGTAGTCCAAAACATCTGGAGGGCCAAAGTTTGGGGATACCTGTATTAGGAGATGCTGTTTTTGTTTTTAATTTACAGAGTCATACCTCGGTTTAAGTTCGCTTTGGTTTGAGTACTTTCAGTTTAAGTACTCCGCGGACCGTCCGGAACAGATTAATCCACTTTCCATTACTTTCAATGGGAAAGTTCTCTTCAGGTTAAGTACGGACTTCCAGAACCAATTACACTCATACTTTGGGTTAAGTACGCTTCAGGTTGAGTACTCCATGGACTCATTTGGAATGGATTAATCCACTTTCCATTACTGTCAATGGGAAAGTTTGCTTCAGGTTAAGTACAGACTTCCGGAACCAATTGTGTACTTAAACCGAGGTACCACTGTAATTGTGATCGTGAAGCTGAGGCTCCAATACTTTGGCCACCTCATGAGAAGAGAAGAATCCTTGGAAAAGACCCTGATGTTGGGAAAGATTGAGGGCACTAGGAGAAGGGGACGACAGAGGACGAGATGGTTGGACAGTGTTCTCGAAGCTACGAACATAAGTTTGACCAAACTGCGGGAGGCAGTGGAAGACAGGAGTGCCTGGCGTGCTATGGTCCATGGGGTCACGAAGTCGGACACGACTAAACAACAACAACCACTGTAATGGCTTCTTTTCTTGGGAGGCTTTTGTAACTCAGCTCCACCGTGGGAAAAGCAGCATACGAAACACTAAATTGTTTTTTTTTTATTTTTTAAGAAACAAAAACCCTTAAGTAGCCGAACGCTGCACTGGCAACTCAGGACAGTGCAACCGCAACATAGTGGCGCCGTGCATGAGTCTGATAGGGGAGGCATGTTGGGGCAGGAAACACCAAGATGCCCCACTTAATACACAGAGGAAATTTCTACTACATTTAAAATGCCGCCCACTGCCCATGCCCCATTGTTGAAGTGCTTGCAAAGCTCTAGCCCTTGTGCAGGCATCCATCTCATTGGACTCTTCCTGGTTTCCATGGAGGCCAGATTCAATACAGAACAGGCTTCACTGCTCTTTAAGGATGTTTACACTACTGGGCTTAGACTAATTCAACAGCCATGCCCCCCCCTCCCAACAAGAAACCCTGGAGATTGTGGTTCTACAGGGAGCGGAAAAGGTCTCAGAAAATCCTGCCCAATTCCACAAAGGTGGGGGCCACCGAGTTTATTTCCAAAAACAGTGTCTGGCTAAACCTTTTAGCTGCTTATATTCTCTGCACTGTGGCTTTAGCTTAGGAATGTCTTCGGCTCTCTTCAAGTAATAAAAAGCTGTCCCAAGTCTTGCTTATTTCGCCTTCTAACTCCAGAGGTAATGTGAATTTTTCAATTTCATTTTTAAATTCTGGGCCTTCTCCTGTTCAAGGTGTGTGCAGCCTGCCATTCTTCGTCCCCTCAGTACCACCACCCAAAAAACCTGCCATATATTGAAATCTTCTAGCTGCACGACATGACCCTGTTGTTTTGCAGACCCGAATGCGGATGGTTTGATCCTTTTAATCTGGCATGGGCAAACTCCGGCCCTCCAGATGTTTGGGAACTACAATTCCCATCATCCCTAGCTAACAAGACCAGTGGTCAGGGATGATGAGAATTGTCGTCTCAAAACATCTGGAGGGCCGGAGTTTGCCTATGCCTGCTCTTAATACAGGAGTGTGTGGGAATCTGTGGTCCGTCAGGTGCTGATGGAGACTACAATTCCCATCATCCCTGGACCTTGGGTCACCCTGACTGGGGCTGCTGGGAGTCCCGATGATAGATATAGAACAGGCATCCCCAAACTTGGCTCTCCAGCTGTTTTGGGACTAAAACTCCCATCATCCCTAGCTAACAGGACCAGTGGTCAGGGATGATGGGAAATGTAGTCCCAAAACAGCAGGAGGGCTGAGCTTGGGGGTGCCTGATATAGAAAATCGCAGGTTCCCTATTCCCAGTCTAGAAGATTCCCTCCCGCTGCTTACGCAGGCTGCGATTGGCTACATTGCACGACAGGCCTGTCCCAAACCAATCGGGGAGCTTCCAGCTGAGCAGAGATTTGAACCCACATCTCCCACACCCAAGCTTAGCATTCACTGCACCAGCCCAGCCACAGCAACTGGAGAGCAAGAGCTATATAGTATGCAGTGTGTTAGGATAGGAAGCCGGTTTATACTGACACAGAGATGCAGGGGATCGAAACTGGGACCTTCTGCATTCAAAGCAGAGCCTTTGGTCCTTCCCCCTGAACTGGGGCTGGCGTGATTTAGGCTTGAATCCCAGCTTGGAACCCAAAGTATGAGCTAGAACAGGCCGCTCACTCTCCTCGGCTAGCCTACCTCGCAGGGTTGGTATGAAGAGGGGGAAGAGAAAAAGAGACCATGCACTCCACCTTCAGCCCCTTGGAAGAAACGAGGAATATTTATCATCAACAGCACCTCGCAGATGAATATCCCTGACGGATTCTAACTCCCTGTGGGCATCATAACCCTCCCGGCAGATTTGAAAGCTGACCTCTTGCTGATTTTAATTTGATATATACAAAAGAGTGGAATATCAAAAGGCAGAGAAAATAAGAGCAGATAAAGGGTTGGAGAGCCACACACAAACCATTACCCAATCCAGCACATGCTTATTTGCACAGCGGCCATACTTATTTGGATTGCTAATTTCTTCCGCAATCCGCTATTGGTTAGTCAGGTAAAGAGCTTGCAAAGAGGGTGTGTGACCAGTTGCAGTTTAGCTCTCCCAAGATTGGGAGGGAATGCTTTCTTTAATAAAAAAATACAAATAAAAAATGGGGGTAACCAGCCAGAAATTGTGATGCCTCATGTTAAAGAGATTCCACCCTGCCTCCAAACTGGCTCCCTTCAGGAGTTTTGAACTACAACTCCCAGTTGGCTGGAGCTGATGAGAGATGTACGGTAGAATCATAGAATCATAGAGTTGGAAGAGACCACAAGGGCCATCCAGTCCAACCCCCTGCCAAGCAGGAAACACCATCAAAGCATTCTTGACATATGGCTGTCAAGCCTCTGCTTAAAGACCTCCAAAGAAGGAGACTCCACATGGAGACTCCATGTGGTCTAAGACAGTTGGAGGGCGCCAGGTTGGCAAATTCTGCCTTATGCAGTTCACCTTCAGAAGTCCAGCTCGAGATATTTAGGGCAACTCAAGGCATAAAGTCCAAACGGTGCTATGTCCTACACCGCAAGGGTTCAAAAGCAGATTGAAAACGGAGAGATCTGTGCACGCCGAAGCCTTATTTATAATAATATTGTTCAAGGTGCTGCAAGTTCTTTGTTCATAATTTGTTTGCTTTAGCGAGGCATGAGCTTTTGTGAACCAGAAACCACTACATCAGAGAGGCATCATCTGATAAAGCAGGCTCTCCTCCAGGAAAGCTTAGGGCATAATGAAGCGCAACATTCTTGTGGATTTTGACACAACAGACTAGAACAGGCATCCCCAAACTTCGGCCCTCCAGATGTTTTGGACTACAATTCCCATCATCCCTGACCACTGGTCCTGTTAGCTAGGGATCATGGGAGTTGTAGGCCAAAACATCTGGAGGGCCGCAGTTTGGGGATGCCTGGACTAGAATGTCAAGCAGGGGGTAGCTAAGTGGTCATGCATCATATGTTGCTGTCTGAACTACAACTCCCATCAACCCTGGCCTAGGTTGGCTAGGGCAGATAGGAGCTGGAAGCCCCAAAACATCCAGGGGGTTAGCACCCTTGTTCATCTACACAGGGTTTCCAAACCTGGCTCTCCAGCTGTTGTTGGACTACAACTCCCATCATCTGTAGATAGCAGGACCAGTGGTTAGGGATGATGGGAATTATAGTCCAACAACAACTGGAGACCCAAGTTTGGGAAATCCTAGACTAGGTAGAATAACTGGAAATTTGCCTCCATATTTTACCCTATGCTAAGACCAGCTCTGTTCTTCCAAGTCATCTTCTAACAAGGCTTCTTCCATTATTGGATTTTTTAAAAAAAGTTTGCATGTTTTCATACTTTGCCAATTTCTTCTGTTAGCGCTTGAGCAGAAGGCAAACTTGGCTACTTCAGAAAATAGAATCATAGAATTTTATTGTTGGAACTGAGCTATCCCGCAGCATCTCAGGGATCACTCTCAGCAACTTTTAAAAACACATACAAGTGCAAATAAAATATTGCAATAAGCATAAATACAGCAGTATGTGATACTGGTTAATTTATGAGATTTCAAATTGCTCTGCTCATACCATAAGGGCCCCTGAGAGCTTAACTCCCAAGGCCATGTAAGAAATCTCTTTTTCAAAAATCTTGTAAGAATTACTAATTATTCTTGGAAGCAGTAGCAGTGTGAAGACTAGATACCAAGCAAGAAAACTTAACATGACAAAGGTGGGCGTAACTTCTGATACAAACGCGGGCAGGGACGCTGTTTTATTCTCCCCCCGCCTCCGTATTAAAGTAACCCACAAGAAAGGGCTAGGAGTCTCTGCGTGCGGATGAACAGAGAACGCGCTCGGCCCCATTAAGAGCGCTCGACCACAAAAAAACAAAACCCGGATCGCTTGCAAATTAAAACTTTTGTGCGTGCTGCAACACGCTTACGAGGCCACCCAGAAAACTAAATCCGGGCCTTAACCCCCAAATCTATAGGGACAGATTGGAAACTGCTTGCTCCGATTCCACTGCAGGAGGACGCAGAAGCCCAATTCGATTTGGCCATTGATCTTCTAAGGAGGAAAAAAAAGTCTCATTTTCTCTCCCTCCCACCGGCGGCCAATTTGGCGCTCGCCCTTGTTCCCAGTCCCACCCACCCCCTGCAGCAAAATGGGCCGAGGCTTAATCACTCCCCCCTCCTCCCCTTTAAAGGGCTCCCCACCCCACCCCCCAACCGGCAGAAGGGCTTTGCTTTGCCATCCCTTCCCTCCCACCCCCCACCATGGAACAAAAAAAAAAGGAGGGGGGGAGGAGGGATCAGGGCCAATTAGTCGGCAATCCCTCCAGGCCTCGATCCCGCGCGCCGCCCCTCCCTCGCCTCTCCGCGAGGATCCTCGCCTTTGGTCACCTGCAGCGCGGCTCCGGCAAGTTTGCAAATCGGGGGGTCGTCCCTGCTGCGTGTTGTGGGGTGGGGGTAGAAAAGGAGAAGCAGAAGCAGCAGCAGCAGCCGCTTCAGCTTAATCCGGATGTGCAGCGGCGGCTGACTCAGGAAACTCCGCCTCTCTCGGTGCGGGGCTGCCGATCGGCGGCGGCGGCAGAGAAGGGCTCAGCTCGGGCGCCTGGCAGCAGGAAGGGGAGCCCTCTGCTGGGCGAGGACCCCCAGATCGGGATCGCGACTGGCTCTTGCAGCGAGGGGGGTTTGGGGGTGTGTGGATGAAAGATGGGGTGGGTGAAGAAGAGCTTGCTCTCTTAAAAAATTAAAATAATAAGATCCTATCTGGAATATATGTACTGTATATACTGTATGTATGGTATGTCTTCTGGACTTGTTGCTGCTCTCAACGGAGTTTCCTCCGCGGGTTACCTTAAAATGTTTCTTCTCGACTTGCGCGTGCGAGTTTTCCAGCGAGGGGAAAAGGTGTGTGTGTGTCCCCCCCCCCCAGTGGAAAAAGAATCTCCGTCGGCGTTCTAGATCTTTGGGCGCGTTCTAGAAGACGAGCGGTTTCGGTGCGTTCTAGGGAATCCTTACCGCTGGAGGGAAATCGGAGATTTGCAGAGTTGGAAAGGGACCACGAGGGTCCCCCAACAATGCAGGAATCTTTCGCCTAGTACTGGAATAAATTATTGGGGAGGCCCAGTAGGCCCCATCCCGCATCACATGGCACGCAAACACCATTTGAACAGCAATGCCTATCAACTAGGGGGGGGGGGCGATCCCCTCAAATATTTTATTGGGGGGACCAAAGGGACCTTGGCCCCTAGGAGTTGGCTCCTGTGTTTTCGTCCAACGTGGGAGCCCAGGACCCTGAGATTAAGAGTCTCATGCTCTTATCGACTGAGCTATCTTTGGCCCCGAAAGATCTTCCACACACTGGAGAAGGGTCTTAATTTGAAAAGTGTGGGGAAGTGGTTACCCTTCCCGATTTTATAATTTTGTTACCTCTCCATTTCTGTTGCAGTAAGGATGTTGCCCTGGGTTACATAAAGCGACTGAGGTTCCATTGCAAGCAGGACCTGAGTCCTCTTCCCTCCTGTGGCTTCCAACATCTGGTATCCAGAAGCAATTCTGGCTCCAGATGTGGAAGCAGAGCATAGGGACATCATGGCTAGCAGCCACTGATAAGTCTTTTCCATAAATCTGTCCAAGCCTCTTGCAAAACTTGGTGGCCACCACTGCCTTCTGCAGGAACCAGTTCCATGGTTTAAAACAAAAAATCTGCCCTGATAAAGATGAAGAGCAACTTACAAAAAAATGGAATGAACAATACACAGCCTAGTCTAGCCCAGGGATGGGGAACCTTTTCCAGCCTGATTCAGGACGACAGATGTGTCATACATACATAAGCGTGTGGTTTTTCTGTTACACAATTGGTGTTGAGACGCCAATAATGTTTCCTACCTACATTCCAATGTATTACTTAGACAGGCCACCGCCAAGATCAACTATCTGAACATGTCTGATGTTTGGCGGTGAGCGTTCCAACCACTACAGCTCATAGCTCTGTAAAGCCAACTATATTGTTCGACTTGGGCATAGGAGACCTGGTTTCAACAGCTTTCTCAGCCATAAGGTTCCATGTTGTTGTTGTTTAGTCGTTAATTGTGTCCGACTCTTCGTGACCCCATGGACCAGAGCACGCCAGGCACTCCTGTCTTGCACTGCCTCACGCAGTTTGGTCAAACTCATGTTCGTAGCTTCGAGAACACTGTCCAACCATCTCATCCTCTGTCGTCCCCTTCTCCTAGTGCCCTCAATCTTTCCCAACATCAGGGTCTTTTCCAGGGAGTCTTCTCTTCTCATGAGGTGGCCAAAGTATTGGAGCCTCAGCTTCACGGTCTGTCCTTCCAGTGAGCACTCAGGGCTGATTTCCTTAAGAATGGATAGGTTTGATCTTCTTGCAGTCCATGGGACTCTCAAGAGTCTCCTCCAGCACCATAATTCAAAAGCATAAATTCTTCGGCGATCAGCCTTCTTTATGGTCCAGCTCTCACTTCCATACATCACTACTGGGAAAACCATAGCTTTAACTATATGGACCTTAGGTTCCATACATTTAGGGATATATTTATATAAGTATGAATGTGTTGTTTAGCTTGCTAATGCAGATATAAAATACAATATTTAGGGAATGTGCTTGCTTTTCTTGTGCTTTAAATATTGGTAACTTTTTTTTTTTTTACTGTTCCTGTGTGCTGCTTCTGAGCATCATTTGCTAAACATTCATTGGGCAATTTGCAGAATGGCCACAGGTTCCCCATCTATGATGTAACTGGATCAGGATTCATAGGTGATTTTAAGCAGAAGTTGGATGGCCATCTGTCATGGATGCTTTAGCTGAGATTCCTGCATTGATGGGGGTTGGACTAGATGACCCGTGGGTCCCTTCCAGCTCTAATATTCTAGGATTTAGTGCCTTGGAATAGGAGCAACCAACTGATTATTCAAATACTGTCCCCAGACTGGCTCCACCCTGAAGGTACACAAAAGAAATTTGTATCAAGTTCTGGGGAGAAATTTGCCCAAGGGCAGTAGCGCTAGGATGTTTTAAACTTTTAAGAAAAAGAGGCTCTTCACACTGTATTTAAATTGTGTATCTCAGTGGTTCTCAACACTAAAACCCTTCACTTGAAACAAAATTTCAGAGGAACCATTGCAATACAATATTTTAAAGAGGAGGAGGAGGGTGGTGATTATTGGAAGAGGCAGCCAGAGGAGCAACTTTAGAAAAATAGGAAGCTGCCTTAGACTCTCCCAGTCCCATTTACAGATGCCCAAATTACAGACGTAATTTGAGGAACATTGCAACAACGGTGTGCTTTGGGGTTGTTGGCTTGCTTGGTTCTGAAGCTCCCGTACTGACCAGACCTCACCCAAGAACTACGGCGCTTATTCCCACATTACAAAGCCACATCCCCTTACCCTTGCATTGCCTGCTGCTGTAGCGACCTTACTCTACACGCCTCCCCGCTTAACAGCTTTGCTTTTTTCTTGGGGAATCTCCACCTTTGCCTTTATCCGCCTTTGCAGGAGAACAGCGCCCGGCCGTGCCGCTTTCCCCCTCCCACTCGGCTCAGTTAGCAACCCTTCCTTCTTTCCCACGCGCGTGCAGTTGCGTGTGTGGAAAACGGGTGGCGCCACCCTCTCGCATGGTAATTTGACATCTGTTTTATATACAGTATATAACGTGCCGGCTGCTGCTGCTGTGCCTTGCAGCTCCCCCAGACCCCTCGCAGAGGTTTATCCCCCCATCCCCCTTCCTTCCTGCCTTTTTCTTTCTTTCCTCGCTGCAGCGACTGTTGTAGCGGGGTTTGCTTTTCTGCCGGCACAGGAAGGGGCTGGAAGTAGCTGGGGAAGAAGGAGGACGAAGAGGGATCGCATGGGGCGCTGTAATCGGAAATCGACCTTTTCTTTAACTTTATTATTTGGCCAGGGAAAGTCCCCTTCCCCTGGGGCGCCCAGTTGCTGATCGGTGCCTGCAGAGGGAGAGAAACCTTTCAGGTCTCCGCCCACTCCTGCGCGCCCGACCTACTCCCTGGACTCAGCCCCCCAAGGGAGCCCCGGAGGTTTCCAGCTATTAACTCCGGAACAGCCGAACACTCTAGGTAACTGTGGGGCGGGAAGGGGGTCTCCGTCCCCTTTTCCTCCTGCTAAGTTGGCTGGAGGATGTCAGTCAGATCAGCTGACAATGGGTAATGATCTGAGAGCCATACGAGAGAGTTGTTTTGTTTTCTGCACACTTGCGTAGTCCTTTCCCACGTGTTCCTCAAAAGGGACGGAAGGCGGTGTATGTAAAGGTGACCCTGCTTTATGCTCCCGACAACCTTGTGAGGTAGGCGAGGCTGGGATTTTGTGACCCGTCTGAGATCACCTGCATGGCTTCCTCCACATTTTCCCAGTGAGACCCAATGCCATTTCGATCTGCAGTTTCTTAACCCTAACATGCAGCCTTGTGCAGATATTTGTATTTGAAGATTACTCACTCCAGCCAGGCAAAAACTCTCAAGGCAGTCACAAAGCAGACCCTGCCAGAAGGGGCCTCCAGAGTCGGGGGGGGGTCAGAATTCCCCACTGCACCCCAAGATCTAAGGTTCCCCATCCCTGAAATAGGCCTTTATAAAATGCTCAAGTATCTTGCTGGAAAGGAGCTTGGGAAGTTGCCTAAATATTTGTCCATCTAGCAGCTGGCGCAGTGTTGCGTATTCTGCCTGGCAGCAGGCCTCCAGCAGAGGCCTCCCCCATCACCTGCTTCCTGGTCCTTCTCAAACAGGGACTTGAACCTGGGAGCACCTGCCAAGTCCCTCCGTCAAACTGAGAGGAGAAGCACAGAGTTTGTGGCATGGAGTGTGCTGGATCCCTTCTTAAAATGAACCCTTTTGCTATTTTTCTGTTTTTTTACATCACAGCCTGCCAGGTATCAGTCTGCCATCTTCTGCCCCAACCCGGTGCATTTTGCTGAAAGAAGTAATGGCTACAGCAGAACCAACTCAGGTAGGGGGTGGAGAGATCTTCAAATGGTTTATTTTAGTAGTGGCAATTTCAAGAAGGTTTCTAAGCCATCGTTCCCCGTGGAGCAAGAAAGATGGGCATCTCAAGAGTTGGGATTTGAGTACCATGAAGGGGAACAGATCAGTCCTCTGGGGCACAATCTAGTTGGGTTTGTTTATTTGCTTGTTTGAATGCAGTACCGGTAGTAGTTTCGTGTGCTTCTCATTCATTCAGAAAATATGTAGAATGGGGATGGGAAGCCTTTGGCCCTTTAAATCCCATCAGCCCCAAGCAGCATGGTCAGAGTTGATGAGAGTCCAACAACATATTGAGGACCAAAGTTTCCCCACTTCTGAAGTATAGGGTTGTCGTCTTAAACATGTTGCCATATGCGGATGATACCCAGCTCTACATCTCTTTTAAATCAGAACCGAACCAGTGAAGGTCCTGTGTGAGTGTCTGGAGGCGGTTGGAGGGTGGATAGCAGCTAACAGATTGAGGTTGAATGCTGACAAGACAGAAGTACTGTTTTGGGGGGTGTGGGTGGGTGTGGAGGACTCCCTGGTCCTGAATGGGCTACCTGTGCCCCTGAAGGACCAGGTGCACAGCCTGGGAGTCATTCTGGACTCACAGCTGTCCATGGAGGCACAGGTCAATTCTGTGTCTGGGGCAGCTGTCTACCGGCTCAATCTGGTACACAGGCTGAGACCCTACCTGCCCCCAGACTGTCTTGCCAGAGTGGTGCATGCTCTGGTTATCTCCTGCTTGGACTACTGCAATGCGCTCTACGTGGGGCTACCTTTTAAGGTGACCCGGAAACTACAACTAATCCAGAATGCGGCAGCCAGACTAGTGACTGGGAGTGGCCGCCAAGACCATAACACCGGTCCTGAAAGACCTACATTGGCTTCCAGTACATTTCCGAGTACAATTCAAAGTCTTGGTGCTGACCTTTAAAGCCCTAAACCAGGCATCCCCAAACTCAGCCCTCCAGCTGTTTTGGGACTACAACGCCCATCATCCCTAGCTAACACAGGACCAGTGGTCAGGGATGATGGGAATTGTAGTCCCAAAACAGCTGGAGGGCCAAGTTTAGGGATGCCTGCCCTAAACAGCCTCGTACTCAGTATACCTGAAGAAACATCTCCATCCCCATTGTTCTGCCCAGACACTGAGGTCCAGCTCTGAGGACCTTCTGGCAGTTCCCTCACTGTGAGATGCGAGATTACAGGGAACCAGGCAGAGGGCCTTCTCGGTAGTTGCGCCTGCCCTGTGGAACGCCCTCCCATCAGATGTCAAGGAAATAAACAACTATCTGACTTCTAAAAGACATCTGAAGGCAGCCCTGTATTGGGAAGTTTTTTTTTTAATGTTTGATGTTTTATTCTGTTTTTAATCTGTTGGAAGCCACCCAGAGTGGCTGGGGAAACCCAGCCGGATGGGCGGGGTATAAATTATTTATTTATTTATTTATTTTATCATCTTTTCATGGCACAGGAGTTTAGGATTTTTGTTTGTGTGGAACACACAGAGCCCTGGGCACAGGGAGGCTACACCCTGCAGCCATCCTGCTGTGATTGTTGTTAATGCAGCATGCAGTGAGCTTGGGAGCCTTGTTGTTTTAGGAGCTGGCCACACCTGAGGAGGAAGACGAAGAAGGGGAGAAAACAGCGCGCCTGTCTCACCCTGACCAAGCATCCCCCACGAATGATACTGCAGTGGGGGAAGAAGAGGACTGTGCAGCATTCCCAGGTAAAAAGCCCCAGTTATTTCTGTCTTTCTATGAGCCACTGCATCACCCTTGGCTTTTGCTGCACTAGGACCTCCTCAAACTCATTAGTTCTGGGTTTCTCCTGGCCATGATGTTCTTTGTCCCATGCGGCAGCCAGATACAAATCTAAGGGACACCAAAGATTGGATATCCTTTCTTGGAGATAAAGAAATGCACGCTAGGTAATATCATTTTCAGTTGCTATTTTTAAACTTCTGGGGTTTGGCTTTGTAGTCTTTTTTTTTTAATGCACCAAACCTTTGTTGTGCGTCAGCCTTTTGAAACATGCACACAGTGACTGGAAGAGAAAGTTGACTTTAGGACAGGGCTTCTCAAACTGTGGTCTGCAGGCTACCAGAGATCTATATGAGTCTACTCTTAACTGGAGGACCACGAGTTCTCCATCCCTGGGCAAACAGGAAGGATTTAACAGGAGCTCTGGCGGAGAAAAGGCGTCCTGTGCACAAACCGTTGCATCCAACTGAATAACTATGCATGTGGAATGACTTCTCTGACCAAATTTCTTCTCTCTTTCTTCTACCCACGTGTTCCCAAATCTTCTATGGGAGTTCCCCCAACCCTCCCACAGCAGATTTGGGAATGGTCCACGGGTGTTTGGAGTTGAGATGCACACGAGGAAATTGTTCTGGACATGCAAGGACTGACTTAGTTGAATTCACGTGCAGCCTCTCCGAAAAGAATTCTGGTATTTACCTGACGGGAGATTCTGTCTATCAAAAACAGGATCTCCAAGTTCTGTCGGGGGTGCCCAACCAGAAGGAGAAGAAATGACCTGGGGGCTTTATCTCCAATAACTCAGAGGAAGCCCAGAGCCCAAGAGGTAGCGATGGTTCAGATGAAGACCACAGCTGGGAATCTCAGGCAGTCCTTGTCTCAGTCGCATCTCGCCCAGGTCACGGAGCAAGCCATGGGTTCCTGGAGGTTTTGGGGCTTTCTTTTGTTTTTGTTTTGCAAGATTTATATGCCATTCAAATGGAATAGTATAAAATATTCATTTTTAAAAAGAGAAAACAGACTTAAATAACAGCACACATAATAAAACTACTGTACACAAATAGGAATAAAAATCAAGTGATTCTGTGAAAACTGCACAGATCATCAAGATCTGGAGGGGCATGGGTTTGCCTTGTCCAACTTCTAGAATCAGACCTTTGGAGTCCTTGCCATTCCGGCAGCTGTGGTAACGGGAGCCATTTTGGGCTTTAAAAAAGAATCTGTGATGATGATGATAATAATTTATTATTTATAGGACCCAGGTGGCTCTGTGGGTTAAACCACAGAGTCTAGGGCTTGCTGATCAGAAGGTCGGCGGTTCGAATCCCTGCAACAGGGTGAGCTCCCGTTGCTCGGTCCCAGCTCCTGCCCACCTAGCAGTTCGAAAGCACATCAAAGTGCAAGTAGATAAATAGGGACCGCTTCGGCGGGAAGGTAAACGGCATTTCCGTGCGCTGCTCTGGTTCGACAGAAGCAGCTTTGTCATGCTGGCCACATGACCTGGAAGCTGTCTGCGGACAAACGCTGGTTCCCTCGGCCTATAGAGCGAGATGAGTGCCGCAACCCCAGAGTCGGACACGACTGGACCTGATGGTCGGGGGCCCCTTTACCCTTTACCTATTATTATTTATACCCCGCCCATCTGGCCGGGTCTCCCCCACCACTCTGGGCGGCTTCCAACACACATCAAAATACATTAAAATATCACGGACTAAAAACTTCCCTAAACAGGGCTGCCTTTAGGTATTTTCTAAATGTCAGGTACCCGTAGTTGTTTATCACCATTCCTGTGAATCGCACGTTCCTGTGGGTTTCTTTTCAGAGAGTGAGAACGAGGAAGAGTACCCAGAGACTGTGAGGTCTCGCATGGCCTTGTCAGGAGCCTGCAAAAGAAAGGGGTCCTCAGATGCTAAGAAATGGGGATTCCATGAGAAGCGAGATGAAAGCTTCCTCAGAGAGAACTGGGCTTGCCCTCCTCCCTATATGGAGGTTCTTGGGGGCACTCAGGACTGTGCGACCCACCAGGGGCTCAGCAACCATCACAAGGAGCGTGGGAAGATCCTTAAGTCCTGGCCCCGCAACCTCATTACCCGCCAGAGACTTCATGGGAGAATGAAGCTCCATTGCTGTGCCGACTGTGGGAGAGGCTTTGGCCTCCTCTCAAACCTCATCCGCCACCAGAGGACCCACGTTGGGGGGAAGCCCTACAAATGTCCCGACTGCGGGAAAGAATTTGGCCACCGCTCGGCCCTCATCACTCACCGGCGCATCCACACCGGGGAGAAACCGTACGTGTGCAACGAATGCGGGAAAAGCTTCAACGTGGTGTCAAACCTTCTGCGCCACCAGAGGAGCCACACGGGAGAGAAGCCGTACCAGTGCCCGGACTGCGGGCGCTGCTGCAGCCAGAGGTCTCACCTGGTCACTCACCTGCGCCTCCACACCGGGGAGAGGCCTTACCGGTGCCTGGAGTGTGGGAAAAGCTTCAACGTCAGCTCCGACCTCATCAAACACCGGAGAATCCACACGGGCGAGAAGCCTTACGAGTGCCGCTACTGCGGGAAGCGCTTCAGCGGCAGCTCGAACCTCATCACGCACCAGAGGCTCCACACGGGCGAGAAGCCCTACGTCTGCCCAGAGTGTGGCAAAAGCTTCCCCATCAGCTCCAAGCTCATCGCTCACCAGAGAATCCACACCGTGGAGAAACCCTACGACTGCGCCGACTGGGGTCAAAGTTTCCCCGAAAGGCCCTGCCTGGCCAGGCGCCAGCAGAGCCCGTACCGCCGAGAGAAACGCTTCAAGTGTGGCGACTGTGGGAAGAGTTTCACTACCAGCTCCTACCTGATCACTCACCAGCGCACCCACACGGGGGAGACCCCTTACATCTGCGGGGACTGTGGGAAAAGCTTCGCCGTCCTCTCCAACCTTGCCAGACACCAGAGAATCCACACGGGAGAGAAGCCCTACCAGTGCCCGGACTGTGGGAGGAGCTACAGCCAACGGGCCCACTTGACAACGCACCTCAGAGTCCACACGGGAGAGAAGCCTTACGTCTGCGCCGACTGTGGGAAGAGCTTCAACGTCAACTCGTCCCTCACAAAACACCGGAGAACCCACACGGGCGAAAAGCCCTACATGTGCCCTGACTGTGGGAAAACTTTCAGCCAGAGCTCCAACGTCATCACGCATCGAAAGCTCCACCATGGAGAGAGCCTTCTCGGTGGCCCCAATAGGATCCTTCAGGTCAAATAGAACTTCCCATCTCTGGTGGTCTGGCTGCCTTTGAGGAACTTGACAGTCTTTTCTCACTTTGCCCTGGCTTTGGAACACGTCCTGCGGAAATGCATGAAGCCTTCCCAGGTGTGCCCAGTCGCTTGTTCCTCACCGAGTTTGAGATACCATTAAGCGCTCAGATGGAGTAAATATACACCTGCAAACTCGCATGTCATCACTGATCAGAACCTTCAACTGAACAGAATCTTTCTATGTGAGATCTACCCAGTGGCAGAGCTTCATGCTCCAGCACCGGGGGGGGGGGGGGCGGAGAGCAGGTGGGGCTGGCGCGCATCCTGGGGGCATGGCACGCCGCCTGCAGGGGCATTGCGCCCAGCGCAGGTGGGGGAAACAGCTGCGATGGCGTACCCCACCGGGATCGCGCTGCCAGGGGCAGTGCGTCCCCCCCCCTTTCTTCCTCCACCAGTGGATCTACCTCAGCCAGCCTGTTTTGCTCAGTGTATATCAAGGAATTGTGACAGGTTTGATCATTGGGCCCCCTGATGACTTTCCTCCCAAATCATTTCATCTTTTTAATTAGAAGAGAATCCACTATTGAGAATGACCTCTCTCTGCTTTGGTGACATGGGGAGGGGGGAATGTTCAAACATCATACATGATACAGTGGCACCTCTGGTTGCGAACGGGATCCGTTCCGGAGGCCCGTTCGCAACATGAAAAGGCCGCATCCTGAAGCGCCGAATCTGCGCACGCGCATGACGCAATACGGCGCTTCTGCGAATGATTCCGGGTTCGGCGCAGGATGCAACCTGAAAAGACGTAACCTGCAGCGGACGTAACATGAGGTATGACTGTACAGTGGAACCTCAGTTTATGAACACCTCGGTTTACGAATTTTCGGTTTACGAACGCCGCAGATCCATCTGGAACAGATTAATTCACTTTCCATTACTTTCAATGGGAAAGTTCGCTTCAGTTTATGAACAGACTTCCGGAACCAATTACACCCATGCTTCGGGTTAAGTACGCTTCAGGCTGAGTACTCCGCGGACCCATCTGGAACGGATTAATCCACTTTCCATTACTTTCAATGGGAAAGTTCGCTTCAGTTTATGAACGCTTCAGTTTATGAACAGACTTCCGGAACCAATTGTGTTCATAAACCGAGGTACCACTGTACTGGTGACTCTCTTACACATTCCCACAAAGGAGAAGTTATCTTTACTCTTCAGACAGAAAGTGCTGTAGCACCTTTGACCGTCCCCAGTTGTCATTTCAGGGAATTAGGATGCGCAGCTGACCCTGAACATCTGGTAGGGCTCTTTGGACCTGAAGCATAGCTTTGCAGCCCTTGGCTGATCTGGTAACTGGAAGAGAAAAAAGACCCTTCAGTAAAAATGGCTTCCTTGATTTTATGCCTCCAACCTGTTTGCTAGAATTAGAGAGGACAAAGATCTCAGAAAACATTTTCAGGTGGGGGAAGTAAATGGGGAAAGTCTTGACTTTGGTGCCTGTCGTATGACAATAAAAGGATGCTTTTGTTAGTAATTCTGTACTTTCTTAACTAGCAGTGATGGTTCCTGAACTACTGTTGTCACTGGGTTGCTCAACACGGAGTAGCCATTTTGCAGTTTATACAGCCACTGAGTTAGCAGGGTGATCGCAATAATCCCTGCAATACTAAATACACAGTGTGAAGGGTGGGCAACCTAGACAGAGCAGTTCTTAGGCTTCCCAAGGAATGAGAATTTACTGTTAAATCACTAAGAACTGTAGCTCTGTGAGTAGGGTTGCCAGACTCAATAGAGGACAGGACTTCTGTGCTTTTAATTGCCCTGCTCTCTTTTGAGTCTGGAAACCTTAAAGAGAAACCAGCAGACCCTTTGCTTGGAAATTAAACAAAGGGTCTGCTGGTTTCTCTTTAAGGTTTCCAGACTCAAAAGAGAGCAGGGCAATTAAAGGCACAGAAGTCCTGTCCTCTATTGCAGGGGTGACCAACTCCCAAGAAGAAGTGTGTATCTGAAGAAGTGTGCATGCACACGAAAGCTCATACCAAAATAAAAACTTAGTTGGTCTTTAAGGTGCTACTGAAGGAATTTTTTTATTTTACTTCAATCCAGACCAACACGGCTACCTACCTGTAACCACAACTCCCAAGAGACTGCGATCTACTCACAGAGTTAAAAACTGGCAGTGATCCACCCCCCCCCTTTTTGTGGTTCAGGTCAAAGTTGTTGAACTTTTTTTAGGAAGGAGGAAGACCGATTTTTTTGGGGGGGGGGTTCAGGTCAGTTGTTGAGTTTTTTCAGGGAGGAGGTAAAATGTTGAGCTTTTTTTAGGGGAGCCACAGTTGTTCAGCTTCTTTGGGGGGAGCCAATGATCTACCAGTGATCTACTGCAGACATCCAATGATCTACCGGTAGATCTACCGGTAGATCACGATCTACCTGTTGGACATGCCTGCTCTATTGAGTCTGGCAACCCTATCTGTGAGGGGGTCTCCAGGCAGCTCTCAGCACTCTTAACAAACTACAGTTCCCAGAATTCTCTGGGGGAAGCCATGATTGTTTAAAGTGATATGACACTGTGTTGTTATTGTTGTTTAGTCATTTAGTCATGTCCGACTCTTCGTGACCCCATGGATCAGAGCACGCCAGGCACTCCTGTGTAGATGAGGTCTTAAGTTCAGCTACCCAGCACGTGCCACAAATGCCTGCTTATACCCCTCCAAATGTCATCGGACTCCAACTTCCTTCAACCCCAGCTGGTCAGGGATGATCGCAGTTGGAGTCCAGCAGGGTGGATTTGATTGATTAAAATTGATTTAAATCACGGTTTAAATCACTAGTCAGTAAGACTTGATTTAAATCATATATATTTTTACAGAAAGACTCATTCTTGCTGGTATCTTAATATTTACAACCAGAGGAAGGTTTCATTTTTGGAATAATAAATTTTCAGAGTAGTTTTTACAGTTATATCAAAAAATACTGATTTGGTCATACTATTAGAAATACATAGATAATCATGAAATTATTGTGAGGTTTAATAAATTAACTGTTTATATTTGGACAACTTTTCTGCTGTACTTTATTGGAAGGAGAAATACAATCGTTTCCTTAATAACAATTTAAACAATTTATTTAACTAAAGCAATAACATTATAGCATATGTATCCATGTTTGTTAACTGATGTGGTTAAACGTTGTTGTTTCTTTTAAAAAAAACCAGACTGAGTTTTAGCACACATGAACAACTTAAAACAAATCCTTATTTCCTGATCAATAGCCTTTGGACTATAATGTAACTTAAATAGAAAACTATCTTTAGAAAGATTTTTCCTCCAAAAGCATTTTATTTTAAAAATCTGATTTGAATAAAAAAATCCGATTTTTTAATATATATTTTTAAAAAATCATTTATTTTTCCCCCACCCTGGATTCCAGCAATTCCCTGGTTTTGAGAAATGCATCTGCCTTTCACAGTTTAATGGTTTACTCCAGAGATCGCTGCGTAAGACAAATGTGGCTGCTGCATCAAATCTCTGAAGCAGCTCTTCCACATTATAACTGATTTTTCCCCATGCAATAGTTTCTACCGGTAAACAGCAAGGATCTTTCAAATACTGCTCTGAAACATGAACAAATTTACACCAAGGAACTCCAAATGTTATGTATTAAGATTGGCTGCAGTTCTCACTCAGGGCCACCAGTATGCAAATGAAGGATTGAGAACTGTCGCTCACTGATTGGTTAGTTAGTTGGAAGTTGTTACTGTTACAAGTTACTTAGTATTACCGGTATATAAAGCAGCCAGCTAGGCCATAGTCAGCCAGACTCAAGGAGCAGTTATAACTGCTGTAATAAAGAGCTGTGAATAACAGCTGTGTCCATCATCTTTCCCACTATTTAACACCAAACATACCGTATCTGGTATATTGCCCTACATTAAAGAAAGTCCAGTTCTGCCAGGGCATGGGTGTCAAACACAAGGCCCGGGGGCCAAATCTGGCCTGCCAGACCTCGTCATGTGGCCCGCCAAGCGCCCCAGCCAGCAGGACCCAGCAGCGGGACCTTGCTGCTGAAGCACCGCGCCGACAAAGCACCGACAAACAGCTGGGGCCGGGGGGGGGGTCCCTTCGCGCTCTTTTCTGGCACTGAATCAAGGCGGCGACCCCCCCCTTCCCTTTCTTTCTTCCTCTCTCTCGTTCTTATTCTTTCTTTCCCTCTCCTTCCTTCCTTCTTTATCTCTGTCTTCTCTCCCTCTTTCTTTTTCTTTCCTTCTTTATTCCTTCTTTCCTACTCTTCTTTCTCTCACCTCTTTCCTTCCTCTCTCCCTCCTGCTCCCTCTTTTCTTTCTTTCTTTCTTTCTTCCTTCCTTCCTTCCTTCCTTCCTTCCTTCCTTCCTTCCTTCCTTCCTTCCTTCCTTCCTTCCTTCCTTCCTTTCTTCCGTCCTTCCCATCTTTCTTCCTCTCCCTCATTCTTATTCTTTCTTTCCCTCTACTTCCTTCCTTCTTTCTCCCTTTCCCTCTTCTCTCCCTCTTTCTTTTTCTTTCCTTCTTTATTCCCTTCCTTATTTCCTACTCTTCTTTCTCTCCCCTCTTTCCTTCCTTCCTCTCTCCCTCCCACTCCCTCTTTTCTTCCTTCCTTCTTTCCTTCCTTCCTCCCTCCCCTCCCTCTCCCTCTCCTCAGAAACATAGGATGCTGCTTTATACTTCTGGCCCTTAAACCCTGGAACCAGGAGAGCAGCTCCAGTGAGTCAACCTCAGCCAGTCCCTTTGGTGAAGGGTGGTGGCTCACTGGCAGAACATCTGTCCTGCATGCAGAAGGACCCCAGCATCTCCAGGTACTAGTAGCTCTGCAAAGGTCCTGCATGAAACCCTAGCGAGCCTCCACCACCCAGTGCAGTTACCAAAAATTATTTTCAAAAAATTGTACAATAATTGTACATTTGAATATCTACTTGCCATTATTCTGACTATGTTTCTGCTTTCAGAGCTAGTTATTACTTACATTATTACAAAAAACAGTAATAATTGAATGCAGTGACAATAATTTATGATAATAAAGAGTGGACACATAGTCCTACAGATACAACCAGCCCTTTGAGGGTGATCAAACTGCTGATGCGGCCCCCGATGAATTTGAGTTTGACACCCCTGTGCCAGGGGTACCAACTTGAGTAAAATATTGGGGCGGGGGGCAGGTAAGCACCGCCCTCTATAATCAATTACATGATGCAGTACTGTACATGCAAACCCCATTTGAATGGCAATGCCCATCAACTGTGGGGGCAGACTGTCCCCTCAAATATTCTATGGGATACTAAAGGGACCTCAGTCCCTAGGAGTTGGCTCCTATGAGTTTTGCCCTCCATGCTTTAATAAGCTTTATGTAAATGTGCTTATCTTTCATAAACATCTATGGTTTGAATCCTTAATTGAAATCCACTGTATTGGGTGGCAGGGGACATTTATGGTGGTGTGATGGTTAAGAGCATGGGTAGGGGAACTAAGGCCAGATCCGTCCCAATCGCCTTCTAAATCCGGCCCATGGAAGGTCCGGGAATCAGCGTGTTTTTACATGAGTAGATGCATTTTATTTAAGATGCATCTCTGGGTTATTTGTGGGGCCTGACTGGTGTTTTTACATGAGCAGAATGTGTGCTTTTATTTAAAATGCATCTCTGGGTTATTTGTGGGGCATAGGAATTCGTTCATTTTTTTTTCTCTTCAAAATATAGTCCGGCCCCCCACAAGGTCTGAGGGACAGTGGACCGGCCCCCTGCTGAAAAAGTTTGCTAACGCCTGGTTAAGAGTATCAGACTAGGGCCAGGGAGATCCAGGTTCAAATCCCCATCTTCCTACGTAGGACATGAAGTGACCCTGAGCTGCTCACTGTCTCTCAGCCTAATCTACTTTGCAAGGCTGTTGTGAGAATAAAATGGATGGGTGGGTGGGGAAAACCATGTACCACCCTGGAGTCTCTGGTCACGACTGTCCTTTTTCATCCTGTGATTTTGGAATGACTGAAGAAGATTTTTACAGCCGGATGCAACTATTATTTTGCTGCTGGATCCTACGTTTTCTCCAAATATCCTGGAAGCTGGCCAGAGCAGGGATTCCTTTCCAGTTCTCAAAGCCCTCTCCCGGAATAAATTATGGAAGTACTGTAGATGCAGATTGATTATGCGTAACATATAGGGAGTGGAGAATTCACAGAATCAAGGTGGGGTAATACAGTATATTACAACACACACTGCCAAAGATGGCAGTAACACAACAAACTCAAGACTTGAATTACCCACCACTTCCCCCCTCCTTCATAAGAGGGTCTGGCCATCCAATGACACTGATGCCAGAGGGTCTGAGGCAGACAAAAACTATTGCTTTTCACACTTGTTATGGACATCATTACCACAATATAATGTGCTATGAATAAAAGCATAGTTTGTACACTATAGCCATATAAAAGCTACCAGAAACAAAAACATCAGATCCGTTTTATTTTTAAAAAATTTGTACTGCGACTTTAGGACATGTTCTGTGATTTTTTTGTGATGGCCAGAGAACAGAGGTGAGGTGCATTTAGAGTGAACTGTTTGCAAACATGTGGATTTAATAAAATCAGCGCAGATCCAATCCTCATCCTCATAGAATCGTAGAGTTGGAATGGGTCCAAGTGTCATCTAGTCCAACTCCCTGCAATGCAGAAATATCAGCTAAAGCATCCATAATATTATCAGCATTTTCCTTCTATGCAATGTAATGACGGGGTTCCCAGGAGGGACGCTCAAAAGCAAGGCAGGGGCCACTCCTGAGCGAGTCTTTCTCTGGCCTGGAGGCTGCAGCAGCATCTCATCTCAGGACGGCCCAACTCGGCTGCCTGCAAAATTGAGGCACGGTGCGCGCTCCTGGCTTCTCGATCGGAGTGCAAAGGATCTATGGGTTAAAACCACCAGTGATCAGATTCCTAGAAGGCTCCTGGAAAAAACCAAAAATTAAGGAGGAAGGAAATGGCTACGACCAGCTTCCTGTCCTTTTCCTTCCCGTTCCCCACCCCTCTCTTCCGGCTAGAAATTACATTGGGGGGGGGGGGTAGCATCCTAAAAGCCAAGACATACAAATAAACAATAAATACAACTGCTGCGGATTGCAAAGGGTGCAAAACGGTGGGTTTGGTGGGGTCTGTCGGCTCATGCAAGAAGGGGAAGCCCTGGAGGCAAAGAAAAAGGAGGAGGAGGAGGAGGAGACTAGAGGCTGCAAAAGGGTCGCTGGCAGCGAGAGGTTTCCCAAAGCCCCACTCCAGATCAGAGCCTGTGTTGCTGATCCCCCACATCGTTCCTTGTCCGGATCCCCTCTCCAGATCCGGGCCAGAACAAGGTAACAAAGAACAGAGGGGAGGAAATGAATCTCAGGTGCACATCCCTCATTCAGATTAGCTGTTCCTTAACGCCCTGTCATTCAAAGAAGGCGCCTGGACCATCCCGGCTAGCGGTTTCTACACTGGGCTAGTTAGCAGCTCTCTCTGGTCATGACCATCCCCCGCTGCCTAAGGTGCTTCAAGCTGGAGATGCCAGGATCTGAGTCTTGGGATCTTCGCTGTGTAAAGTGTGTGCTCTGCCACACAGAGGAGCTACAGGCTCCTCTGCAAGGAGGATGTAGAAATGCGGGGTTTTGAGCCAATTTAGTCTGTAAAGGAGCTGGCCTGATCCAAATCAGCCCAGGGACCCAGTGCTGCGAAACCTCTATGAGCGCCAGCAGCGTTGGGAGGCTTCCAGGCCTGGTGCTCAAGAACCTTTTAATGGCTCCTGCCATCAACCCCTGCAAGAAAGGCCCGTGTTCAAGGGTGATTCGAGTTGATGCCTAACAACTTTTGGAGTGCCACAAGTTAGCCATTTTTGTGTAGACAATACTGAGCTAGATAGCCCAGCGGTCTGACTAATTATATAATAATAATAATAATAATAATAATAATAATAATAATAATATATTATTTATACCCTGCCCATCTGGCCGGGTTTCCCCAGCCACTCTGGCCGGCTTCCAACCAAATATTAAAAACAGTTCAGCATCAAACATTAAAAACTTCCCTAAACAGGGCCGCCTTCAGTTGTCTTCTGAAAGTAGAATAGTTACTTATTGCCTTGACATCTGCTGGGAGGGCGTTCCACAGAGCGGGTGCCACTACCGAGAAGGCCCTCTGTCTGGTTCCCTGTAACCTCACTTCTCGCAATGAGGGAACCACCAGAAGGCCCTTGGTACTGGATCTCAGTGTCCGGGCTGAATGGTGGGGGTGGAGACACTACTTCAGGTATACAGGACCGAGGCCGTTTAGGGCTTTAAATAAAAAATTTTTTATTCATTTTATAGAAAAAGAAAATACAAACAAAACAACAAACAAGAAAAAATATTTCTTACAATATCATAATATCCATTAACATCATTATGTGACTTCCCTCAATCCCCTGTACAGCTTCCTATATTCCTACATTATGTCCTTCTTGAGATGACTAAAACTATCCACAGTACTTTTATATGTGAGTACAGTCAGGTTACCTCGCCTTCCCTAGTACTCGGCTTGCCATTTTGGCAGCGGCTTTGCTGACATCTTGGGAGTAGCGTTCACATTTCTCTCCAGGTCCTGGTTGGCGGCCATTTTGGCCTGGGGTGCACCATCATGTGCGGTTATTGAAAAGCACGTTTCGTTTGCAGCTACAGGAGTGGCAGAGGGGAAACCTGATGGAAGAGCAGGACCCAGCAGGACCCCAAACAGAGGAGACATTAGAAGGAGGAGGAAGACATTTTCCTGTTTATCGGGTTGGGAGCACTGAGGAGGTCCAAATTGAGGAAGGTCCACAAGATGCTAAGCGGCTACCGGATGAGGCCGCGCCACTAGGTACTAAAAGAACTCCAGGTGAGGAGGCTGCGCAGGAGGCTCAGCAGGTACCTGATGAAGCAGGTCTGCAACAGGCCAGCCAGACAACTGACAAAAATCTCCAGCGGCCCCAGGTCACCCAACAGCAGGATTTCCAGAAGGCCGCCAAGTCCCGGAGGAAGCTGCTGGTGCCTACGCGATGGGACCACACCAAATCTTTTCAGACTTCCTTCAGGAGAATAGCTGATGCCATCCAGTGGCCCGGAGAAGAGAGGAAGACCCAGAATCTGCTAGACCTCAGTAGGGAAGCCACTCAAGTCTATAAGACCCTGGGCTCCATTGGGCAAGTAGCTGGCGAGGACGCCGCCAGTTTGGAGTTATGGCGCCGGCGGTTCAGGCAGTTCTGCTACCTGGAGGCCGAGGGACCCCGAGAAGTTTGCAGCCGGCTCCAAGACCTTTGCTTCCAATGGCTGCAGCCGCAGAAACGCACAAAGGAGCAGATCCTGGAGCTGCTGGTCTTGGAGCAGTTCCTGGCCATATTGCCGCAGGAAATGCAGATCTGGGTCAGGAAGCGGGGACCGGAGACCTGTGCTCAGGCGGTGACCCTGGCAGAGATTTTCTCTTGGAAGCTGCAAGACCACGAGAGGTGGGATCAGCAGGTGAGAGTTCTGGAGGGGAGGCTGCGCCCTGCGGCCCTCCAGATATTGCTGGACTCCAACTCCCATCAGCCCCAGCTGGCGTAGCCAGAGGTCAGGGATGAAGGGAGCTGTAGTCTATTAACAACATCAGGAGTGCTATAGTTTCCTCCATGTGTGACCTAATGGAAGTGACTGCAGCTGTAGAAGTGCAGACAGCATGGCAGGGGGCAATTTATGAGTGCCCACTTGAGGGTTATGTTTCTCTCCTATCCCGGACAACTAAATAGGTTGGGGTAGGAATCCAGTCTTATTTCCTGTCGTGCTGATCGCAACGAGGCGGTCAGCCGGACCAGGCGGGTTGGGGTTGGGGAAGGTAACAGAAATTGATTTGGAGCTGGAGAATTTGTCTCTCCAAACCTGTTGCTATGACCTGGTGTCCCTCCTTTTGATTCAGGTGCCGGGACCCTTTGAAAAAGTGGCTGTAAATTTCTCTAAGTTAGACCCCTTGAAGATGCAGCTGTACGTGGTGGCCATGCAGGACGATGAAAGGATAAACAGCTTGTTGGGTAAGGGTTTTTTTGTGTGTGGTGTGCTTAGATCATGTTACAAAGCTCAGGGCTTTCAAAAATGCATTGCTGTGCCTTAATACAGATTTGTCTTTTTTGCATTGTAAGAACTTACTTTGGTGTAATGGTTTATATAGTACACAAGAATATAAAGGTAAGTACAAATGGAACTTCGCTTTATTAAAAAAGAGTAGCCAGATGAGTTAAGTAAATATGAAAAAAAATACAAATAAGACATTACATTGCTCGAAAATCACATTTGCAGGAATTTAAAGCCTTTTGTACTTCCATGTGCATAAGCAGCTTCTGATTAGCTTTACACATACAGAACTCTCCGAGGCTGGAAGGCAACACTTAAGCTTCCCCATCCCAGTCTAGTCCAATATTTTCTAGTCTAGCGGCAGGGGCTCACCTAAGAGTTTCCCTTGGCCCCCCAGCTCTGCTGCCACAGATAATTTTCACCTGGCATCATTGGGGATCGAACTTGGGGCCTTCTGCTTGCAAATAAGTTTTCCTTGCCACAGTACTACAACCCCTCCTCAGAAATTCACTTTGTGGTTGTTTCTTCTTCCAGCAGGCAATGGTCAAGCGAGTGAAAGTGAGGAGGAGAATCTCCTGCTGGAAAGGCCGGGGCAAGTGGAGTACCGCAGGATGTCGCTGGAAAGAGCTAAAGGGGGCGTCTTCCTATTTCCTGAGGTGGGAGAGGTGCCCCAAAACCAGCTGGTCACTGGAAGGAAAGTCTTCCAGTTTCTAGAGACTGAAAACACATCAGGAAGCCAGCAGGCCCCGGAGAAACGCCAAGGAAGGCTCCGGGAACAGGCAGCGAAAAAGGCCTTTCATTCTGAAGGGGCGGGAAGTATAAATGAGAGCACTTTACACGAGGGGCTTGAGGCAAGTCCTCGAAAAAAGACAGTCACAGGGAAAAGCTCTAGCCAGAGTACTTTTAAAAGCATTAATGTCCAGGCAGGGAAAAAGTCATACAGATGCTCGTATTGTGGGAAAAATTTCAACCACGCCTCCGCTCATTTGGTCCACGAGAGGATCCACACAGGAGAGAAACCATATAACTGCTTGGAGTGTGGGCAGAGTTTCAGTCGGAGATCGCACCTTACTAGACACCAGAGAATCCACACAGGCGAGAAGCCACACACATGCTCAGAATGCGGGAAGAACTTCAGCCGGAGATCCCACCTTATTGAACACGAGAGAACCCACACAGGAGAGAAGCCGTTTGCGTGCTCCATCTGCGGGAAAAGCTTCAACTACCGTTCCCTCCTGAAAGAGCATGCAAGGATCCACACAGGAGAAAAGCCATATAAATGTTCAGACTGTGGGAAAAGCTTCAATCGGAGAGAAAGCTTTATAATACACGAGAGGACACACACAGGGGAGAAGCCGTACGAGTGCCTAGACTGCGGGAAAAGATTCAGTCAGCGGTCAAACATTACTGCCCACGAAAAAACCCATATGGGAGAGGGGAAATGCAAGTGCTTAGAGTGTGGGAAAAGCTTCTGTAGTTCAACCAGTCTCCTAAAACATCAGAAAATCCACACAGAAGAAAAAGCATAATAAATATGCAAGCACTGGCAATAGAAAAATCTCTGGTTAGTGATCCACATTTTCTTAAGAGTAAAAGCCACTTCATTTCTGCAGGAAGATAACCTCAAGGGATGGCCTTACACAATTGTACCACTTCAGATGAAGAGTGGGAAATATGTGTGACTGAGTGCACAACTTAAAAAAAAAAGCTTACTTGTGGGCAGCTAGTATTGTAAGAAGAGAGGCTTTGCCCTGTCCTACATTATGTGCTAGACCATTAATGTGCAAGGTTTTTTGTTTAATGTACAGGGTAATTCAGACACGTGATTCTCCCCACATTCATTCTGAAACTGCACACCCGCAAGAGGTCTGCATCATGGGTGTTCAACCAGCACATAGAAAACTTACAAAGGAGGGAAGTCCTATAAAGACTTGACTCTGAAGGCTCACAGAAGGTTTCAATCTGAGCTCAAACCATGTTTTATAAGGCCAGGGGATGGGGAATGGGAGTAGAACTCAGATTCCAAATGTCAGTGTGAGGCGCTCAAACTTAGTACTTTTTTGTAAGCCCCAAAAGTATAAGACTCTCCAAACACCTTGACCCAGTTCAGATCATGCATCCTAGGTGTGACTCACTGTCGGCTTTGGAAGTCAAAGATCTATAGCCATAAGCTATTCTGTGTCCTACAGTGCAAGAGCCCGAGCTGCATTTGCTGAACTCAGCTACTGGATCCTTTGCCTCCAACGGAATCAAACCCTCTTATGGCAGCTCTCGGCATACTGGCTACCAGAGAATCTGCCACAGTCACTGAATCTATCTGGAACCGCCTTTGTGTTTTTATCCTTCTAACTATGCACTTAAAATTAGCACGAACATATACAACTATCTGGAAATTCTGTTTGGCATATACGTATCCACTCCGCCTAAAGTTGTATTTTGCAAACATTTGCTCTTGTTGCAAAGACTCATTTTTCAGTATCCAAACACCTTGGGTAGTGGATCTTCAAGTTGCAGTTCAGTAGCTGAGGCTGCAGGGAGGGAGTTCTTAATTGGGAAGGCAGTGTTTTGCATGTGTGAAATCACACGAATCCTCTCCATTTCTTTTTTTAAGCCCAGCATTCACAGTTTCTTCCCGTTCCTCACCTGATCTTACCTTTTATAACCTTTGTCAGGGCAACCGCTGTTCCTAAAAAAAAAGGGGGGTGTGATGTTCCAATTAAGGGCAGTCAACACAATGCCTTGCAGACATTTTGTACTTTAGCTCCCATAATCCCTTCTTATTGGTGATGCTAGCTGGGGATGGGAGCTATAGTCCAAAACATCTGGAGGGCCTCATATTGGCTACAGTGATTCAAAGAGAAACAACACAAGCCACTCCACCTGAAAAGACATACAATGTCTTAGTGAATGGTCTGGTGCATTCCTGTTGTACCTAGGTCTCTGCTTTCTGAAACAATCCTTTACTCTTCCGTAAGCCCCCAATAGGTACTTGAGGATCAGTCAAGAGACACACAGAGATCATGTCATTGTAACTGGAAACAGTTAAGATGATGCTATCTTCATCTTACGCAAGTGATGGATGGCAAAGGACAATATCTGAAGAAGTGTGCATGCACACGAAAGCTCATACCAAAATAAAAACTTAGTTGGTCTTTAAGGTGCTACTGAAGGAATTTTTTCATTAAAGGACAATACAGTATAGATGGAGAAGGATGGAGATTTGTGCTACAAATACGAGGTTTTCGTCCCTCTTCTCACTTTCTCTCCCAACCTCTTCTTACAGTCTGATATGCTCTGGCAAAATGCTTTGCGCTAATAAAATATCTTTGTACGGAGCTGAATTAATTGAGGGAGCATTTGTTTTCTGGGACATCCAACACTGGAGCAAGTGAGACTTCCTTTCCCTTCTGTCCTCTGGAGAGACGAGATTCCCGAAGTACAAATTGCATACTGCATGAAGCCCAATTTATTGCTACACATCTCAGATCCTTCCAACGCTGCTGGCATAGTTCTGTAGCAACACAAAAGGCAGCCTCGTGCTCAGAAGCTCAATATAAAATGAATTAGGAAGTTGTGAATACTACTACTACTACTAAAAATATATTAGATTTATATACAGTGGAACCTTTGTTCTCAAACGCCTTGGTACTCGAACATTTCGGCTCCCGAACGCTGAAAACCTGGAAGCAAGCATTCTGAACGTCCGATGTGGCTGTCGGCTATTGTTTCCGGGGCGCCTGCGCCAATCAGAAGCCATGCCTTGGTTTTCGAACATTTCGGAAGTTGAACGGACTTCCAGAACGGATTACGTTCAAGAACCACTGTACCACATTTATCTCCCAAGGATCTCAGGGTGGTGTACATGGTTCTCCTCCTCGGTTCATCCTCACAACAGCCTTGTGAGGTAGGGTTAGGCTAAGAGATGGTTACTGACCCAAGGTTACCCAGTGAGCTTCATGGCTGAGTGGGGATTCGAACCCTGTTCTTCCACATCCTAGTCCAACACTCTTAACTATTATGCCACACTGGCTAGCAGAAGAGCCCAAAGGCCCATCTAGGCCAGCATCCAGCATCAATGGGGCCAATCAGATGCCTCTGGGAAGCCCAAAAGCAGGATCTGAGCACAGCAGCCCTCTTGCACATGATTTCCAGGAAGTGGTATTCTGAGGCATACTGCCTCCTACACTGGAGGGACTGGCTTCCCATTAGCTTCCGGCTGGCCCCAGTGAGAAAAGGATGCTGGACTAGATAGGCCATTGGTCTGATCCAGCAGGCTCTTAAATAGGGCTGGGCTATAATCTGGTTTCTGACGTGATATTCCGATATATCATGAGGTCCGAAATAAGGATGGAGCTACCGGTATGTAGAAGCATTGGCCAGCTTCACAGTTTTCCCCGCATGGCGGTTTTTTGCATAGCACATACACACACATTAGGGCTGGGAAATGTATTGATAACATCGTCAAAAAACAGGTTGAAGTCCGCATCATGGTAACGGTTTCATAATATTCAACATGGCGATGTATCACAAATATATCCGTGTGCCATGTAAAAAAATCGTGAAGCCAGTCATTCCTTCTCTCATGATTCCTTCTGCCCCTGTTGCTCTGTGCTATGAAAGAACAGTTGTGACAATATGTTAAAGGTAAAAAATAATGTGTCCGTTATAGATCTCTAAGAAGCAGCAGTTTCCAGGATATTACCCACTTCGCCTCTAGATAGTCCTAAGCGTAGGGAAAGTGCAGTTGATATGTATAGATGGTACACAACCAGCTGGCAATTGTACATGGGTATTGACTGAAAAATTATAAACAGCCACATTGGCCCATTAGACCAAAATTCACATGGGCAGTAAAATAACACCTTGATTTAGGGACAAAGTTTGCAAACTGAAGAAAGTGGGGTGGAATGCCAAGTAAAGTTGCTGATCCAGTGGGGGCAGGGGACAGCTGTGTGTGGGAAGACCCTTATTTGGTGTAACTGGGTCCATCACAAACTTAAAAAAACAAAACTGAATGGCTTCCCATAAAATATTTCCAAGCGATTTCACAATAAACACAATTCCACATGTAAAAAACAACCCATAAACACACACAATTAAACTTAAAAAAAACAACCAGTTCCATATGCAAGATGATGAGACTGTTGGCTCATCCAGTCCATTGAATCATAAGAATTGGAAGGGACCACAGGGGTCATCTAGCCCAACCCCGTGTTTTCAAAGTGGCAGAACAGTTTGTTGCCTGTGGGACACCAAGGAGCAGAATGTGAGCCGAGCATAAAAGCCCTTGCTCCTCCTGTGGCTTCCAGCAACTTGTATTTAGAAGCACTGCTGCCTCTTAACTGTAGCGGGCAGGGCACAGACATTGCAGCTAGCAGCCATTGACAGCCATGATTATTTTTCAAAATTATTATCATTATTATTATTATTTATTAAACTTGTATACTGCCCTTCATCTTAAGATCTCAGGGCGGTTCACCAAATATTTTATGACATTTAGTCCATGATAACATTCATCTTCAGTATATATATTTTCTTTTTTTTATGTAAGCAGCTTTTATCTTTATTGTCTCTTTTCCTTCCTTCTTTCCTCTTTTTTCTTCCTTTCTTTTTCTGTTTTTTATTTACGTTAGTTTTCTTTTTCCTCTTCTATAATTTTTATTAAATTTTCTATTTTGAATTTTTCAATATTCATTTAAACCACCTTAAAATATCAACGACTCCTCCTCTTTCCATGGTTCATTTTGCATAGCATACATCCCTGCACATTTTATATAAACTAAACCATTCAGTATCCCATTATTACATCCATCAAAACCTATTTATCTTAATCGTGCACAGGTTTTCAAATTTGAAAACATAGTTTTCTATATCTCACAGCATTATGAAAAACTTTTCATAAAAACCGTACATCCAAGTAGCCAGACCAGACTGGATTTGCCCAATTTTCCCCTCCCTTTTTAAAGGAGGGTTATTTCCAGATCCTAATACAGTGGTACCTCGGGTTAAGAACTTAATTCGTTCTGGAGGTCTATTCCTAACCTGAAACTGTTCTTAACCTGAGGTACCACTTTAGCTAATGGGGCCTCCTGCTGCCGCCGCTGCACGATTTCTGTTCTCATCCGGAAGCAAAGTTCTTAACCCGAGGTACTATTTATGGGTCTGTAACCTGAAGCGTCTGTAACCTGAGGTAACACTGTAATAGTAATAATAATCAACGGTGCTTTTATCTGGGGGGACGCATGCCCCTAAACATTTTGTGAAAATATTCTTTTAAGAAATGCCCCGAAATATTTCTTTTAGGAATGGTACCAGAAGATATCAAGCCCAATGATAGATGCATCATAAACTATGCTGTAGCTGCTGCTAGATTATTAATCGCAAAAAAAATTGGAAAGCTCAAGAAGTACCGAGTAAAAAGGATTGGCAACAAAAATTATTTAATTATTACAATTTGGCGATAAAATATGAGGAAATAAAAGGAATAAACTTAGAAGAATAAAAAAAATTGGAAACCATTTAGAACATATATAAAGGACAAAATGGAAAAACCAAATCTCATCTCAGATTTCTAAAGGCTCTATAAAAGAAAAGATAAAAGGTTGAACATAAGGAAAATATAAGGAAATAAATGTAAAATATAAGATTATGTAGTTTATACAGTATATGGAATTCAGGGATAAGCTCAGAAAAGGTTGAGAAGCAGAACGGGAAGGAAAGAGGAGGGGGAAATGAGAGGGAGGGAGGGAGGAATGGGGGGGGGGAATAAGACAATGTAACATCAAGGTTATTATTGTATCTCTTTTTAATTGTTAAAAGCTTTTTTAAAATAAAAAAAGATTAATTTTAAAATAAGAAAAAATATTTTGTGAATTTAAGTTTGACCTCATTGAGGGGCAGTATTTCAATATGAGTAAGAAAATGAGAGTACCCCTAAACATTTTTAAGCCCTAATTAATAATAACAATAATAGGGTTGGCCTAGCCACTCTGGGCGTCTGGCTGATGGTGTATCTAGCAGAGGGGTGGCCCTTTGGGTCCCCACTCCCACCCAGAAGACCCTCTTGCCCAGAGGCAAGAGTCAGTCCCGCTCTTCTCCCCGGCGGCCTTTGCCGAGCAGCCAGCCCAGGGCCGGGAGAGCGTTGCAGGCCGGCCTGGAAAGGCGACGGCACAGGAAGGGGCTGGCTTAGCCGGAGGAGGCGGGTTGGTGTGCGTGGCCAGCAGATCCGGGGTGTGAAGTGGGGGGGAGAAAGGAACAAGAACAAAAGGAACCCAGGCTGCGCTCCGTCCCTGGATCTTTCCCTCTCCTCCGCGGAGGTAATTCGTTTTTGTTCGCCGAGTGGCTTCAGCCTTCCGAAGTTGCTGCAGCCGCGCGTCCCTGGAGATCTGGGCCTGGGGGTGGTGGGTTTTTTGGGGTGGGGGTGGGGTGGGGTGGGGGGTCCGGGGGTGGGGCGGGGGCGACGCACGCTGCAGCCATGATTAACCCCTGAGCCACCGGAGGTTGCAAGCAGTAATTGAGAATCTCGGGAAGGAGGGTTCCCCCCAGGGGCCATCTAGTCCAGCCCCCCTGCAATGCAGGGATCGCAGTAACGCTACGCGGGTGGGGGGGGGGGAAGTCGCGTGCGAAGAGGAGCGGCGGCTATAGATGAGGTTTATGATGATGATGATGATGATGATAATAATAATAATAATAATAATAATAATAATAGGAGTCCGGTCAGCTCAGCCAGGCTGATCAGGCTTGATTTGCATCAGGGATTATTGGGCTGGAATCCTCTGCATTTTCAGATCCTGCTTTTCAGATCCCGACGAACCTAGTGGGTTTTGATTTCGAGGCTGAAGGACTTGCTTTCTGGGTCAAGGCTCAGCCCTTTAAAATGGGGTGGGGTGGGGGGAGGTGGAGAACAAGACCTTTAAGCCTATGCAGAGAACTACTGTGGGGTTTTGTTTTTTTTAATGTAGCCACAGTAGGAATGATTAAGCGCTCTCCAGTTAGCTTAGGGGACTGCATCTCTGAAGGCATTTACTTGGAATCAAGGCCCATCAAAACCGATAGATCCTACTTCCAAGTAAAAAGCGTTTGGGATTCCTGCTTGCTGTTAAGTGGGAAGGCAGCTCAGAGAGGGGGAAACATAGCTGCCAAGTTATCCCTTTTTTACAGGGATTTTCCCTTATGCTGAATAGGCTTCCTCACGAGAAAAGGGAAAACTTGGCAGCTATGGGGGGAAAGTGAACCTGTCAAGCTGTCCTTCTGAGGATCTACCTGGGCACTTATTATTATTATGTCCGGATACAATACAGTACATATCTCCGGATCCAATACACACTTGCTTGTATAGCCCCCAACCCCCCAACCCCAGTGGTAATATGGCAAATGAGAGGAATGGCTTTAGCACATAACCTTCCTAATCTGGTTATTTTCCACTCTGTGGAGGAGATTTTGACACATGGGCATTTCGAAAGAGATGTATCTTATGTTAATGCTGAGGTCATCGCGGAGCTGAATGACATGACATTGCTGAACAATTGAATCCGTCCTACATGAGCTATTGGATTCACTACCAAAAGAGGTCGAAATGACCTCCCCACCCCATCCCCATTTTGGACACCTTTAAAAGAGGATTGGACAAATATATGGCAATTTAGGCAATTCATCATTATTGATATATTGCGGGGGGTCCCCAGACTAAGGCCCAGGGGCCAGATGCGGCCCAATTGCCTTCTAAATGGAATCAGCCTATTTTTACATGAATAGAATGTGTCCTTTTATTTAAAATGCATCTCTGGGTTATTTGTGGGGCATAGGAATTCGTTCATTCCCCCCCCCAAAATAGTCTGGCCCCCCACAAGGTCTGAGGGACAGTGGACTGGCCCCCTGCTAAAAAAGTTCACTGACCCCTGATATATTGCCTCTAAAAACCAGTTGATGGAGCTCACAAATAGGAGGCGTTTGGTTGTTCACTGTGAGAATGCAATTTAGGACTAGATAAGCCTTTGTTTTGATCAAGAAGGGTTCTTCTTATGAAGGTATCATTCCTAAATAATATATTCTCCAAGCCTTCTGAATAACAATGCTTAACATTTATATAGTGCTCTTTTTTAGCATTCAAAACATTCCATAGACATGATTAGACCCAGCAATTCTAGAAGGTAGTAGTTGTATAGCCTCACTGCGTTGGGTGGGAGGCTGATAAACAGTGTCTTGCCTAAGGCCGCTAGGCAGCACAATTTTAAGCAAGTTTACTCAATAGTTAATGCCAATGTTTTCATGTAGGTTTGCATAGAAATGTGTCAGCAAGCTAATAATAATAATTTAACTTTTATTATCTGTACCCCGCCCATCTGCTGGACCAGCAACTCTAGGTGCCTTCCAAAAGATATAAAAAGATAATTTAAAAAATCAAACGTTACAAACTTTCCTATACAGGGCTGTGTTCAGATGTCTTCTAAAAGTTGTGTAGCTATTTATCTCCTTGACATTTGATGCGAGGGCAGGCACCACTACTATGAAAGCTGTCTGCCTGGTCCCCTGAATAATATTAATAATGGGTGGGATTAGATTTGGAAAAAGCGTCTTCGCTAGATCTCACTGAAACACCCTGCTACACGGCTTCTCCTTCATTGGACACATATTGAGCAGTCTCTTATCATACTGCTGGTAGGACTAACACATTCCCAGTTCTCAGAGCAACAGAACAACCCAGCTGCCACTGCAGGCCCAATATGCAGTCTTTGGATGGATGACCTTCTGAAGGTGACTCTCCTGACTCCACTGGTTTTAAAAGAAGCATAACCTATATTGGTGTAGGGCAGGCTTCCTCAAACTTGGCCCTCCAGATGTTTTTGGCCTACAACTCCCATGATCCCTAGCTAGCAGGAACAGTGGTCAGGGGTGATGGGAATTGTGGTCTCAAAACAGCTGGAGGGCCGAGGTTGAGGAAGCCTGGCATAGGGGAACCTGTGTCCTCCCAGATTTGATTTGATTTATTACATTTCTAGGCAGTGGCGTAGCAAGGTCAGGTGGTACCTGGTGTGGAAAATTTCTTGTCGTTCCCCCCCCCCCCCCACATACATTGAAATTATTAAAAGAAGGGAAAATAAGATACAGTTGCAAGTATTATTTTCTGGTTTATTTACTTAACATTGTGAGCATAGGCACTTAAAACCTTTTTTCCCTAACTTTGACCCCGGCGCTTGAGCAGGGCTGTGTTGGCGCACACATAATAATAATAATAATAATAATAATAATAATAATAATAATAATAATTTATTATTTATACCCCGCCCATCTGGCTGGGGTTCCCCAGCCACTCTGGGCGGCTTCCAACAGAAATATTAGAATACACTAATTCTGCGGCTGCGGCCTTGCCAAGCCCGCTTGACCTTTCCCTCGCTATGCCACCAGGGCAAGAGAGGGGTCCGCTGGCACGCCTTTGCCCAGGTGGGAGCCGCCGCAGCCGCGAGGTGAATATAGGCAGGGAGGGAAGATGCTGCTCCAAGTGTTTGTCACTTCCCTCTTGGGCTCTGTGGCGGTGAGTGGGGAAGAAGGGGGAAGGGATGGAGGGTGGGAGAGTGAATGAAGGCAGGCAGGAGCCGCCTTGCTCTGCGCTCCTGAGGGGCTTCCTTGGTGGAGGCCCCGCAGGAGACTGGCGGCTGAGCCCAAGGGGGACCTTGCGTCCCCTCAGCGCAAAACCAGAACCTCCACCTTGCCTCTTCGCCCTACAGGTGCAGAAGGACGGAGAGGAATCCCAGAGAAAACTGGCTTGTGACACATATTTTTGCCATTTTGTCACCCCCCTCAGTGATGACACCCAGGGCGGCCCGCACCCACCTTCCTACGCCACTCTCTCTAGGCCTCTTTTCATTCAAATGACACCAAAGCGGCTTACAAACGATAAATAACATGATAGCACATAATAGAGCATCACAAATAGAGCACAAATCCTATGGGATAATTAGCAAATCATCGGTGAAACAATTGCACTTTTAGCAACAACTAAATTTCAGCAACAACTACAAAGAAGCTAAACATCACAATCAAAGCAGAAGTCATAGGATTCGTGATAGCAGCATTTGCAATCTGCAAAACAACATTAAGACCATTAACAAAATAGCAACCCCAAAATAAACTAAGCACTGCTGAGTTCGTACACACACACTCCATACCCCCGTAACTCTCAATATTTCATTCTGTTCAGCTCAAAGAAATAAACATCCGCATAATGCCCATTGCAGCAACTCCATTCTGAAGATTCCTCGGGCTGGACGTGGGACAGCACAGGTGAGAAATCAACCGCCCCTTGATACCCAACACACAGCCTCTCTTCCTTCACTAGATGTCATTGGACCCTCATTGGCCCTAGACAGCATGACTAGGGCTCAGGGCTGATGGCAACTGTTGCCCCGCAACCCCTGGAGGGCCACCAGTTTCTCGCCCCCCCCCCAAGAGTAGTGGTTGGAGTGATGGGCTAGCACAGAGTGGATGGAGATCACACTGGGTAACCTCATATCACTGACATAAGGGAGGAAATACTGGTTAAACTTATTTTCTGAGAAGAGTTCAGAAACCCAACAGCCCACTAAACCCCCCGTTCTGTGGAGAGGTTTTATTGAGGACTGAATTGACCCAACAATTAAATGTGGCACTGCATTTTTGGTAGTTTATTGGGGGGGGTTACCCCTCCTCTGTATCTGTGTTTTATTTTTCTACTTTTACATTTATTTTTATTCACCATATCCATTATTTTTATTGTGTTTATGCCAATAAACTTTTAATTGATATTTTTTCAAAAAAGAAAGAAACAACCCATTGCCCATTAAACAGTGTTCTCATCTCCATTCTAGTTTCTCTAACACATTCCCCCCCCCTTTTTTTTGCAGCTGCTAAGGGTGGTGTTACAAAGTGGTTAAGAGTATAAGATGTGACTCAGAAAGCCCCCGGTTACAAGCTCAATAAGTGACTTTCAGAAAATTGTTATCTATCTTCTCCTCCAGTTGCAACGTAAGGATAATAATACTTCTGGCCTACTTTACAGGGCTGTTGTACAGATGATGGAGATAATGGATGTGAAAGGTCACAAACCCTCTGAAATGCTAAGAATTATTGGTTGTTTTGCAGGGAGGGCTAAATGAAAGTCGAGATTTGTTTATTATGTTAACGTTTTTTTACCTATCACCATAAAGTCCTGATGTGGGTTACAAGGGTGGCGCTGTGGTCTAAACCACTGAGCCTCTTGGGCTTGCTGATCAGAAGGTCAGTGGTTTGAATCTGCGCGATAGGGTGAACTCCCGTTGCTCTGTCCCAGCTCCTGCCAACCTAGTTCAACCTAGTTCAAAAGCATGCCAGTGCAAGTAGATAAATAGGTATCGCTGTGGCAGGAAGGTAAAGAGCATTTCCGTGTGCTCTAGTTTCTGTCACGGTGTTCCATTGCGCCAAAAGCGGTTTATTCCTGCTGGCCACATGACCCGGAAAGCTGTCTGCGGACAAACACCGGCTCTCTCGGCCTGAAAGCGAGATGAGCGCCACAACCCCAGAGTTGCCTTTTACTGGACTTAACCATCCAGGTGTCCTTTACCTTCTTCTTCTTCTTTTAAACAAGAGCATAGTACACAGTCACTACAGAAACAAGTAAAATTGTTCCAGCCGGAACAGGACAGCATAGAGTCAGCAAAATAAGTGAGTCCCAAAACCAAAATGCCGCAACTGTCAACAGCCGAGATAGAGAGCTGCATGTTCCGCATACACCCAAAGCTATACAGTGGTACCTCGAGTTACAAACTCCTCGGGTTACAAATGGTTCAGGTTACAAGCTGGAAGAGTTACCTCGAGTTGAGAACTTTGCCCCAGGATGAGAATGGAAATCGTGTGCCGGCGGCCCCCATTAGCAAAAGCACGCCTCTAGTTAAGAACAGTTTCAGGTTAAGAACGGACCTCCGGAACGAATTAAGTTCGTAACTAGAGGTACCACTGTACACCAGAAAGGCGAGACGCGTTCAGATTACGAAGGGAGTTCCTCAGTTTAGGGGCTGCCACAGAGAAAGCCACCTCCCAGACTAGACTGCAGATCTTAACACAACATCGAAGGAGGTAGCTGTTCAGATACACTTTGCTGGTAACATAAAGCCTCATGTGAGACTGCTGAGTAGTCTCTCATTGACTCCTCTTCTTTAATCTGAGCAGCACCTCCTTGCAAACAACCTGCCTTGCTTATCCTCCAAATGTGCCACTGATTTCATAACTTCTTTTTGCTGATGTTCCAAACTGATGCGTATCTCTTTGTTCCGGCAGTTTAGCAATGATGAGCGAGGAGAAGCCGCAGCTGAAAAAGGAGGCGATCTCCCAGGAAGAGGAGGAGGAAGAGGAGGAGGAGGAGGAGGGAGGGAAGCTGGTGAAAGAAGTCACCATCCCCCGGGAGAAAGCAGAGAATGGTAATCTAGTGGAAGAAGAGGAGATCCCCCAGGAGGAAAAGAACTGGGTGAAAGAGGAGGAGAGCTCCCAGGAGGAAGAGGATTATTGGGTGAAAGAGGCGATCCACGTGGAGGAAGTAGAAGATGAATATTTCATAAAAGAGGAGAGTCTTCCAGAGGACGGTTATGAAGAGACAGAAGCTTATGGAGAGACAGAAGATTATGAAGATCCAGAAGGTTATGAGCAGACGGAATGTTATGAAGGTTACGAACAGGCAGAAAATTATGGGCAGGCAGAAGGTTATGAAGCTTATGAGCAGGCAGAAGGTTATGAAGCTTATGAGCAGGCAGAAGGTTATGCGCAGGCAGAAGGTTATGAAGCCTATGAACGGGCAGAAGGTTATGAGCAGGCAGAAGAGGGTGAGGCCCTTCTTGAGGAATATGAAATAAATGTTTTCCAGATTCCTGGGGATGATGAGCCATGTTATAGCGAGCCTGTTCCTGAGAGCCAGCAAGTCTATGTCCCAAAGAAGAGACGGAGAAAAGCTGTGCCGGCAGACGGAAAAGACGCACAACCTGACAAAGCCACAGTCGCGAAGGTAAGAAAAATCTATAAGTGCCCCGATTGTGGGAAAATCTTCAAACGGTGTTCTCCCCTTATCAGACACCGGAGAACCCACACTGGGGAGAAACCTTACGTCTGCCGGGAATGCTTGAAACGCTTCAGCGACAGCTCGGCCCTGGTTAAGCACCACCGAATCCATGCAGGAGAGAAACCTTACACGTGCCCTGAGTGTGGGAAGAGTTTCTCCCAAAGCTCAACCCTTATTGCGCATCAGAGAATCCACACTGGAGAGAAGCCGTATGTGTGCCCCGACTGCGGGAAGAGCTTCAGCGTGAGCTCCAATCTTGTTGCTCACCAGAGAATCCACACAGGAGAGAAGCCTTTTGGCTGTCCTGTCTGCTTGAAAGGCTTTCTGGTCAGCTCCCATCTCATCAGACACCTAAGAATACACACAGCAGAGAAGCCTTACATTTGCCGAGAATGCGGGGAGTGCTTTACCCAGAGCTCCCACCTCGTTGTGCATAAGAGAATCCACACCGGCGAAAAACCTTATCTGTGTTCCGAGTGCGGGAAGAGCTACCGTGGGATCTCAGATTTGATCCAGCACCAGAGGATTCACACCGGAGAGAAGCCCTACAAGTGCCCCGAGTGTGGGAAATGTTTCAGTCAGAGCTCATGCCTTAAGAAGCACCAGAGGATTCACACAGGGGAGAAACCTTTCATGTGCCTCAAATGTGGGAGAAGGTTCAATCGGAATTCACATTTGACCAGGCACCAGAAAACCCACACAGTTTGATTTTGATTTTTTTTTCCCGTTGGAAGTTCATCTCCATAATTACAGCCACTATAGAATAAGTAAAGCCAGGTATTGTGAAATAGGAAGCCTTTCCCCATCCTCCAAAGGAACTTTTGTCCAACACTCGTATTGGAGGAATATCATCAGGAGAATAATATATTGGATACAATTGCCAGTTTTCTTCTAAAATGTCTCCCCCCCCCCAATCTGGCTCCTACTCTCCATCCACTTCTTAACAGGATTCTAGTATCTTCCCCAGATTATATTCTATACCGTGTTCTTTCCTTTTTACTCGTTCTTTCCTTTTTACTCGTTTTAAAATGTCAACACCATTGTCAACACCTTCAGACAGATCAGCTCTCGAGTTTTTGTATGGATTTAGAGACTCGCTCTCGGTGGCCTCTGATTGGTTTTTCCCAAATCCTTGGAAGCTGTGATAGGTGGCCGAGGAGAAGAGAGAGAGAGAGAGAGAGAGAGAAAAGACAATGAGGCTATAACCTAATACCAGACTCTGTAATGATGCCAGCACTTTCCTTTTTCTCTGTTGTGGCAGAGCATAAACTTAACATGCATCATCAAGGGGATTGCCTGTGTGTCTGCATGCTGCCACTCTCTGCAGTGAGAGAAAGGCAAAAGAGGGATCAAGAAACAGAACTGCCTGGCATGCCCCTTGTCTTGTTTTTATCCTGCTACAGTAGTAGGCAATGGAATCTTGACTGCCTGGGAATCTGAGCCTGCATCACCTCCAAGGCATGGTGACTCTGAATTGTGGATGTTGTTGAAGTTGGCGAGGGGGTCATATATCTCAGGAGCACAGCGTCCAGAAGGCCCAATTTCCAGTCCTTGGCATTTACAGCTAAAATAAGTCTCCGGTGCTTGTGGTTGGGAAAGATCTCTCTCTCTCTCTGTCTTGGAGCACACTGCTGCCTGTCAAAGTTGACAGTATTGGGGCCCAATGGACCAGTGCCCTGACTCAATGTAAGACAGCTTTCAGCGTTCAAGTTCCTTGGCGTCTGCTCTGGTCAGTTGTACCCTAAGAAGAAAGGCAGCGTGGGAAGTCTCCATTAAAGGGCCTGTCTGGCATTAACTGAGAACAAATGGGGGTTCCTCACCCTGTCTGGTTTTTTTCGCATGCATTGTGGGCTCACGACAACACCAGAGCTTTAAAATACCAGTGTTAATTCCTCCCCTACCTAATGATCTTACTTTCTTTTTAGCTGAGTTGAATAGTTTTAAAGTAATATTAGGATAGCACCTGACCCCAGGTATAGGGTATAGGATGGCTGCCTGAGCTATGAACCACAAAGACTTTGGCTTGAATCTCGCCTCTGCCACGAACGGACTTCTTGGCCTGACACAAGGCCCACATTTCTCTCAGCTTCAACCGCCTACCCAACTGCAGTATGAAGATAATAATACCGACCTTCCTTACAGGGATTTTAATGAGATATTCTACGTGGAGCGCTTTGAACATTCAGAAAGTGCTCTGCGAATGCTAAGTTATTGTTTTAATCTGGGATAAGTTTTGACTTCCTTGAATGGGGACATGTAACTGGGCTCCATGATGTGTTCTGCTTACACTTCTCTCCGTGTCTCTGTTCTCTTCTGAGCATGAGCAATACTCCCTCTGAGGCAAATGTGAGAGACCTGAGATGGGCAAAGGATCTGAAGGGGTGCAGCGCTGACTGGGAAGGGTTGGAGGTACAGAAATTAGCCCCAATCTCATCTCGGGGGCAGGCCAAAGACTCAGAGGTGCCCTTAAAAAGAAGCACACAAGGAGCAGGACAGAAGATAGCTGCCTCAATATTCGACTGCTTGAGAAGTATCTAATAAGCTTTATTCAGTCGTTCATCCTGGATCTGCACATGCAAAAGTGTTGTCTGCCCTGCTCCCATTGTTGTAAACATACCCACCCAACCAAAGGTCTGAAGAGGGCCTTTAAACACGTTTGCTTGAACAGGCCTACAAGCCTTGCAATTGCCTCTGACAAGGCAGGTTCCCAATTGTGTGGAAGCTTATAAGCATTTTTCAAGCACATGTTTTTACAAGCCCCCTTTAGGCCTTCACACAAAGGTTGGGTGAAGAGCAGGCATGCCTCTGGTGCACCTGGAGACATTTGAGGCAGGTCCAACTCTTGCTGCCCAACCCTAGATATTTTGCCCTCATGTCAAGCTGAATGGCTCAAGCAACCTATATTTCTCTGTTCCTTTAAGCCCCTGTTCCTGTTTACACCAGAACATCCCCAAATCTAATTATGGTTAAGATGTCTGCCTGCTGTATACAGAAGCAGTGTTGTTTTTTTAAAAAAAATTATTCTAAACCTAAAAAAGGGTGATGTGTTATTCTCCCAAAGTATGTGCAGAGCCCCATGCTTGCTGGGTATCTGTACTTTTAGAGTGTAATTTTAAATAAAGTAAAAATAAATAGAATGCTTTGGGGAAAAATATAATTTGTGGCTTGAATTTTTTTTAACCCTCCAGTGACCCTATTTTTGTTGTTTGCATGTGTTGCAGAAAATGCTATTCAGCAGCTTTCCTCAACATAGGGGCCAACTCCTAGGGGCTGAAGTCCCTTCGCCTCCCCCCAATAAAATATTTGAGGGGGCCGCTCACCAAAAGTTAATGAGGATTGCCATTCAAATGGTGTGTGTCTGCCACCTCTTGTGATCAATTATACTTGAATATTTTATTCAAGTTGGCACCCTCGTTCCCCAACATGGGGTGGAGAAAATGGGTCAGAGAAAGTGTTTCTCCCTCTCTCATAATACTAGAACTTGAGGATACTCAATGAAGATGGAAGACTCAGGACTGTTCCGTAACTATTTCTTCTCACAGCACGTTGAATTTGTTCCCACACGACATAGTGATGGCCACCAACTTGGATGGCTTTAAGAGGATTGGACAATCCTCTTTGGACTACAACTCCCAGCAGCCCCAGCCAGCATGCCTAATGGAAATTGATTATGGGATTTGTAGTCCAAAATGTCTGGAGGGTGCCGGATTGGGGGAAGACTCAAAAAAAGCAATATTTTAAAAACTTCAGTGAGGAAAAACAAAAGCTGAAAAGGGCATATGTGAAAGCTAAAACGTTTATAATAGGACTTGAAAGCCTAATGTGAGGAAAAATTGAGGGAGCTTCAAACAACAGTAAAATGTAACGGGGCACATCCATGCCCTTGTGTAGAGAAGAGTTTTCAGAGGTGGCCAAGGCACACCACAAGCTGTACAAAATAAACCCTGTATGGATTTTGTTTGAAGTAGCCTTCACTTTGCCTGGTGTTTCTCGGGATGTAGGTTTGAGTCTGGTACTTTGGGTATCATTGTTCTCTCTTGGTAAACCCTAATCAGCTTTCTAGCATGGTTCCAAACTGAGAATATGCATTTTGGAAGATGTGAAGTTAGTGGACATTGGACATTTGGCCAGTCCCGGATTACCTTCTTATTCTTAAACCGATAAATTTGTGACAGCCAGAGCTAGAAATGTTGCTATCACACTGTCTCCAAAAAAGTAGTGTTATGCATTTGGGGTGTTAAACTGGGTGCCAGACCCCTCTAATCCCTGGATCTAGCAAGTGTTAGAATTTAACCAAGGCTTCTAATTATTGGAATAGCCAGGCAAGATTTTAAGTGAGGTGATTTTATCTGGGAAGGAAAGCAGCTAGCTGGAGATAGAGGGAGAACAATGTTTGAGAGCAATGTTTGAATTCTGTTTGCATCCAAGGCTGTGGCTATGCACGAAACAATACCGTTTTGGGGTGTTAATGCTGTGAACCCTACCAACATAGGCTCAGGCTGTATATATGTGTAAATAAACCATATATCCTAAAGACACAGCAGTCTCCACTGTGCCTCATTCCAAAAGCAAATAGGAATCCTGGGTAAGTGCTTGGAACCCCTGGAATCTTGCACCACTCAGAGATTGGACTGGTGTGCAAAAGTATTCTGCAAGCTGTGGAATAACTTGGAAAGCACTTCACATGGAGTAAATGATGTATATCTCACTCATTGGAGGAAGTGGGGAAACCACCTTTGATTTCACCCTGTATTTGTAGTTAACTCGATATTTTGATGTTAATCAGCTCCTTGGCAGGTCATAAAAGGTTTAGTCGGAAGATCTTGGGGATTGACTTGGTCTGTACTGGGGGAAGCGGCCTTACTAAGCATCCTGGTCCCTAGTTCCGTAGGGCTTCAAATGTCAGCAACAAAATACTGGATTTGGCTCGGTAGGTAAAAAGAAGCCAGAGCGGATTTCAGCATGAGTGTGATACGTGTAAAGCTGCGTTTCTCATTAAGCATCCTAGCAGTTGCATTTTGCGGTAGCTGTACCTTCTAAATCAAGATACAAGGGTAGCCCCACCTACATTGCATTGCAGTAGTCTCATCGTGAGGTTACTAGTATAACTAGTGGGCTATCATGGCAAGGCAATCTGTCCACAAATAGTCATAGTTCGGGCACCAGCCAATATGCACAGCTGCTCATGATTTGAGCAATGGATTCAAACTACAAGAAAGAAGATTCCACCTAAACATTAGGAAGAACTTCCTGACAGTAAGAGCTGTTCAGCAGTGGAATTTGCTACCAAGGAGTGTGGTGGAGTCTCCTTCTTTGGAGGTCTTTAAGCAGAGGCTTGACAGGCATATGTCAAGAATGCTCTGATGGTGTTTCCTGCTTGGCAGGGGGTTGGACTGGATGGCCCTTGTGGTCTCTCCCAACTCTGTGATTCTAAATAGAGCTGGATATTACCCCCATACTGGTGACACCTTGCCCCAAATCTAATGACCACCCTAATGTCGTTGCCTAATATTTGAACGTTAAAATAATGGGAAACAAAATGAGGCCTAATTTGAGTCAATTATTTAGACTTCTTCACAAATCTTAAATTGGTATTTTAGAAGATCTAACAAACGTACAATCAATACACGGTATTTAAAATAAAATGTCTTGTGTTGAGTGTATGTGTTGTTTGCCTCAGAATATTTCTATCTTTCTGTGCAGCGTCATTTCTTGATCAATAAAAGCCCTACCTTTTGCAGTGAAATCATATAACCTGACCCAGGGCTGGGGAACTTGTTGCCTTTTAACAGTGTTGCTGGACCACAACTCCCATCATCCTTGATCTTCGGCAATGCAGGTTGTGGCTCATGAGGCTTGTCCAACAACATCTGGGGGGCCACAGGTTCCCCAGTCCCTTGTCTGTAGCCTCTCATCAAAGTCAAACCTATGTCCACCTCCCAAAAACTCATTTTTTTTATCAAGGAGAGAGCATTACAATAGAAATTACATAGGACCGCTAATTTCCTTATATTGACTATGCAGAAGGCAACACCTAGTTTTGTTAACAATCACACCATTTAAACACGCCAGTGAGTCCACCAGGAACTATTATGGCACCCACGGAACTTATCATAAAATGTCGCCTCAAAAATCCACAGTGCAGGAGAGGCCATTTGCTCTTCCTGCCCAGTTCCTTTTTGCACATTGGACGTGCCCCTTAAACATGGTCGCCTTTCAATGGGTGTCAGGATTGCACTCCCATTCATTCTGAACAGAGGAGAGATGCAAAGAGTGTGAATGAGTACAACAGTGACTGACTTGATGGGGACGTGCTCACTCCGTTTTGTGGTCCCTTCGCTTTTTCTTCTCTTTCAGATGTGGCAGCCATTTTGTGTTAAACTAGACTTCCGCTCCAGCCATTTTGTGACTGGATTCACTGCACTTTCTCAAAATTCCAAATATGCCCACAGATTCAAAAAGATGGCCTATGCCCATTGCGTTCAGTGAACTTGGATACACCCGGCTCTACAAGTAATGCTGTGCCCAAAATTGCTCCTGCATTTCCCCCCCTCAACTATCTTCCATCAATTAACGAGGAAAGAAATTGCATTCCAAAGCTATCAAAGGCGAGGGAAAATGTCAGTGAAAGTCTCATGGGTGAAGTGCAGGGGTTTTGCTTGACTTAACATTTTTTTGTGTGAGGTGGCCAAGGGGTTTCTCATTTATTTATTAAATTTACATACCACTCTTCATCCAAACATCTCAGGTCCTTTGTGTGTCTCCTTCACATGAGGTCTGGAGGGTGGCAACATGAGGAAGGGTTATAGTTTTGCTGTTTTACTTCTTTTCATGTTTTTATCCTGTATTTTTACTTTGTGAACCGCCCTGAAATCTTATGATGAAGGGCGGTATATAAATATAATAAATAAAAATAGGGTCAGTTCACAAGATTAAAATATATTCTACAAACCCTTTCATCATACACTGCAGCCTTCCCAGGTGTCGTGTTTAAACCCCAAGGGATGGAATTATGAAGCAACTCCTCCCATGCGTTTTGTTCAAATCCTCAAACCATGAACAGCCAGTGAGGCTGCAGAGTGCTGTAGAAACGTTTGCTGGAAAGGAAAACGTACACACCACCCTTGGGTGCCTTGCGGTGATAAGGTGATGTTAAAACCACACACCCGCAGATATTCTAAGGAAATTGTCAAGCGCCACAAAAATGGGGCAGAAAAATCAAAGCCTCTTTCACATTAAGGGCATGGACTATATCGCACAGCACTAGTTTGCAGTACACAAGTTGGCTGCAAATCTGACTAGGGCTGGCTTGTGTGTGTGCTATATTAAACATAGGCAAGGCCGTCTTTAGCAGATGCGGCGCTGGGGTGCAAATATCTGCCCAGTGCCCCCAAATTACCACGGATAGTGTTGGGGTGGCCATAGCTGCGCACTGCCAGCCATCAGGGGCGCAACTCTCCCCCATGCCACTGCGGGAGAGTGATCCCCGCAGAGGCTTGGGAGTGAAGTTGCGCCCCTCCCAAGCCTCCATGAGAGGAGAGCGATCCCCGCAGAGTCTTGGGATGGAAGCTGTGCGCCTGCCAACCATATGGTTGCCGGGGCGCAGCTTCCATCCTAAGCGCCTGCGGGGATCGCTCTCCTCCAGAGGCTTGGGAGGGAAGCGGTACACCCGCCAGCCTTATGGTTGGCGGGGCGCAGCTGGTGGGCGTGCAGGGAAAGGGGAGGCCGCCAGCAAAGCCGCACAGCTCCCCCACTTGCTGGGGCACCCCTAAGAGGCCGGCGTCCTGGTGCAACGCACCACTAAGCCCTATGGGAAAGACGGCTCTGAACATAGGTAGGTTAACTGAGCATTGGCTTTGGAACATAAAAACCACAGCTATAACAAATTAACTGTGCAGGTATGTCAACTCCAGCATACTTCCCCCTGCAATCTCTTCAGCCCACGAGTGCAGACGTGACATGGGTTTTAGGCTATAGGTGCGAGGTGGATTCTGATTTCAAAATCACAAGGATCTGTGAATGCCCAAATGCTGAAGATCACAGGCAGGGGAGCGATATTGCCCTCGCGTCCTATCTGGGGGTGTCCTGTCTGGCTATTGGAAACAGGGCGCTGGACTCTGAGTAGAAGGATCTTCATTCCGATCTGTCTGGGCTCATGCGAAGCCCAAGATAGCACAACACGAGCGCAACAGCATCCTCCCTACTGCACGTGAATTCAGAACACTGGTATTCAGAGGATCACGCGGTACGTTTGATCGTAGCTTAGGAGGCATCCATTGCAAAAGAAGAATAAATCATGCAAACGAAGAAGACCCTTTTTATTTCAACCGACTTTTACTTTATTATCCTCCCGGAAAGAATAAACTCATTTTCACCACCAGCCCCGCCCCGCGAATGCGTGCCGCCGCCACCCGCCGCCTATCAAGCGTGACCACTAGGAGGCGCTTTCCGCCAACAGAATCACACCTAGAGGCGAGTGGAGGTGGAGTAGGGAAATCCTCGCTTGCCATTGGCTGGTTCGCTGTGGGGTGAGTGGCGTGTTTCTTGCGGCGAAGGTAAAAGCGAAGGGTGGGGGTTGTCGGGAGCGTTCCACCGATGCCGCTTTACGCTGTGGTGAAAAAAGCCTCCGCGCGAAGATGGCCTCCCTTTCCGACTCTCGGAACTACGAATGCTCCCGGCATGCTTAGCGAGTTCAGAGTGGCCCAGGAGCGGGAGGGACCTCGCGGTGCGCTCTGGGAGGCGTAGGCCGGCGGAGTTCGGAGCAACCGACCCCGCCTCCTCCTTTCCCAGCTGCCCTTGCGCGGGTCCCGTGCCTCGGGTGGAGGGAGAGGGAGGAGGAAGAGGAGGCGGGAGGCGTTGCGGCATCGTCAGCGCGGCCCTCTCCGGAGCCTCCGGACCCCCAGCCCCACCCACCGCCTGGCGGCCGGCCGTTGTTTTATGTTAGCGGGCGTCTAGTGAAGAGGGGGAGGAGGAGGGGGGGAGGGCGGCGGCGGCGGCCGGTGAACTGGCGGTGGTGCCGAGTGTGTGGGTGGGGCTGGCGCGGCGGCGGCGGGTCCCGCCTCCTCTTTCTCCCTGTGGGGCCACCCAGCGGCAGCTCAGCCCCATGAGACGCTCGCGGGAAGGGCGTTAACAACCCCACCGGCCCCGCCTGGCCTCCCCCCGGTTCCCCTCAGCCGAGCGAGCGTCGGCCTCCTCCTCCTCCCTCGCCTTCCCCTCCCCGCCCTTGTAGCGCCTGCTGTCAGGCCGGCGCGCGCACTCGCCTCTCCCCACCTCTCCCCAGAGAGCGTAACATCGAGCCGCCCACCGCCAGCCCTGCCGCCGCCGCCGCCAGCCCCACCACCCTCTCCTCTTCCTCCGGGGGCATCACCCAAGCCACGGGAAGCCAGCGACGGGGCTCGAGCGGAGGTACCGCCGCCGGGAGCGCCGCGGCGGAGTCATGAAGATCAAGGATGCCAAGAAGCCGTGTAAGATTTTCCTCTTCCTGCCAACCCCTCCTTCCCTTCTCTCCTCTGGGGCTTGAGCAGGTTGTTGTTACCTGTAGGTTCGCTTTTTAAAACGAAAACCCGAGGGTGGTCAAACATGGGGATTAACCAGGAGGGGAAGAGCCACGCCGTTTTGCTTGGCGTTATCTCACTTCCTACAAAATAAGCCAAGTCGGTGTTTGGGTTTTGAATCTGTGGTGTTTTGGTAGCCAGGGGCACATGCTTGGGTTGAGATTTCCAGATGTTGCCATGGAGGGGGGGAGCTAATGCGGTGAAGTTTGCTTTTCCTTTATTGTTAAAAACTTAACTGGTTTCAGTGAGTGGTAAGGGATCGCTGTGTCCGCACCACTTTTACACATTATGCATTTTCTCTGTAGGAAACACTCCAGTCTATCAAAATGTGGAAATGATGTGCAGGTTCTCCTGTCTGATACCTGCACACATTTCTGTTTTGTTTTGTGTTCACATGGTGTGTGTGTATGCTAGGAAACTGACATCACATAGTGTTCCAGTGAATTGGGTCTGTATATGATCATGCTGTGTTTGACCTGTATGCTTTTGTCATACTTTCCCTACAGTAGTTCTCTTTAAAATATATGATGTTTGAACTGCTACATATTTATTTGATACATTTCCCCCCTCTTCTGCCTAAGAGATTTCCAAATATCAATACTCTGCCCTCAGGCTTACAATTTAAAGTACATGTTACAAAAGTGATTGGCAGGGAAGAGGAAAGAAAGCCACGTCAGGCACTAGTTCCAAAGTTCTGTCAGCTGGAATGGTAAGAGTACAGGAAGAGGAGCCAAAAGTTCCTGGTCTCAAGAAAGGCCCTGGAGTGGCCCTGCTTTCATTCTCTCCCTCTGTTGCAGCCTGAGGAAATGGCTGGTGTCAAGTGATGAAAGGAGGAGGCTGATAGGATTGGCTTTTCAGCAGAGCTGATGATATCCCTGCTTCTTTTTTCTCCCCTTTCTACAGCCAGTTGCCCTTCATGTAAATTAAAGTTTACATGCTTTCAATGGGTGTGTGATTGTGAAAATTGGAAACCGATTTTTTCATAGATTTCTTAAAATATTGTGAATGATTTTAGTTGCTTAATGTATTATTTCATATAGTCCTCTAAAGGTAAAGGGACCCCTGACCATTAGGTCCAGTTGCGGACGACTCTGGGATTGCGGTGCTCATTTTGCTTTACTGGCCGAGGGAGCTGGTGTACAGCTTCCCGGTCATGTGGCCAGCAAACCAGAGCAGTGCATGGAAACGCCGTTTACCTTCCTGCCGGAGCGGTACCTATTTATCTACTTGCACTTTTACCTGCTTTCGAACTGCTAGATGGGCAGGAGCAGGGACCAAACAACGGGAGCTCACCCCGTCGCGGGAATTTGAACCAGCGACCTTCTGATCAGCAAGCCCTAGGCTCTGTGGTTTAGACTACAGCGCCACCTGCGTCCCTTCTATAGGGAACTTTAATAACACAAATCTTCTCAGTGACCGCAGTAGAACAGGCTTTCTTAACCTCAGCCCTCCAGATGTTTTGAGACTACAATTCCCATCATCCCTGACCACTGGTTCTGTTAGCTAGGGATCATGGGAGTTATAGGTCGTAAACATCTGGAGGTCCGAGGTTGAGGAAGCCTGCAGTAGAAGCTAGGATTAAGTTCCTGTGCAGTTATTAGCATATTGAGCATTCTTGTTTAAGTTATACTGTGACAGACTTTGGGGAACACTTAAAAACAACAACAACAACAAATAAGCTGCTCAGTCACACACATGCATTCTTGGAAGTAAGTCCCACTTGTTCTAATTTGTGTTAGTCCCACTTGTTCTAATTTGTGTTACTCCTGACATAAGGATACATAGGACTGCGGTCTAACAAGCAATTAAATTCTCTTAAAGCCACGCTGGACTTAGGTTAACAAAGGAGTGTTTTACCCACCTACCCTTTTTTACCTTTTGCCCTGAATGGCATGTGCAGTAGGGCCCCAAGAGTAGGCAATTGGTTCCTTTTAATTTTGATACATGTTTTCTGAGAGACTGCTGTTTTTTAAATAGTGGCATGAGAGATGTATAAGAAATTACATTTTAGGAACATGTGATTGTTAGCATTTACCAGTGTTTTATAATAATATATAGGAGATAGTCAACTATAAACATTATCAAAATAAAAGATAGTCTTGCAAAATTCTTGCAGATGTGGCATATGCCTCTTGCCCTTTGATCCTGGAAGGAAAATACTGTAGGAGTCTGGAATTTAAACTGAACAACTTAATAAAATGGGAAATTGTATCCAGTAAACTTAATAGAAGCAGACTCCTAAATAGTTCCAAGAGCTTTCTTATACAGTACAAATCTTATTCTTTTGTTTTTTTCCTTTGCTAACTGAGCTTATACAATGTTTGTTTCTAACTTAAATGTCCAGTGTCACATTAATGAATAAAAAAAAGCTCCAAGAAAGTGCGAACTGCCATGGTGACTTTGCACAAAAGGGAGGTTAAATGTTAATTGTCACTCACTCTTTCTCTTCCTTTTGGCTATTACTCTACTCATAAAATGCTTTCCAGCAGATTTATAGACCTCTGGTAAGCAGCTCATACTTTTGTTCATGGTTATATGTGAACATAGTTAGGTTTACAAAAAACACTTTCCTGCATTCTGAGTGTTGTAACAAAAGCTGAGGGGACTGCTCCAAAGTAAGCAACATGACACATCAAATGTTTAATAAGAACAACAAGAACAATTAATTTAAATTCATTTATAGGAATGCATCTTGAACTTAATTTTATTTCTGTAAGCATACATTTCCTGCCTGGTAAATTATTTAAGCACAGGCAAGGTTAAAAAAAAAAAGATAAGGTAAAAGACCCCTGGACAGTTAAGTCCTGTCAAAGGTGACTATGGGGTGCAGTGCTCATCTCACTTCAGGCCAAGGGAGCTGGTGTTTGTCAACAGAAGCTTTCCAAGTCATGTGGCCAGCATGACTAAACAGCTTCTGGCACAACGGAACACCATGACGGAAGCCAGAGTGCACGGAAACGCCGTTTATTTAAGTGCAGTCATGTACCTGGCAGATAGCTCAATTCTGTACATGTCCCATTTAGTTTAGTGACTCTTGCTGCCTAGTAAGTATGGTTAGGATTGCCACTCAAGTAATCTAACATCAGGCAGCCATGTCTGAGTTGCCAGTGAAGATTTTACTACATTTCCTGTAACATTTGTCTAGATTCATAATCCTTGTCTCAAAAGACTTAACCACTGCTTAGCACTTGCCTGGTTATTATGCACGTTGCATATGTAGAAATAATCACCAAATGTTACATATGAAGTTGTATTCTTCAAATTTAGCCTATGCTCATATTCCTGTAAGCACAGCTGCATGACAGAAATAATTTCTGGTTCCACCAGATTTGCAGGTGCTACTTTCCAGTAGCTGACGTTTTTGCTCACTATGAAGCAGTGGGTTGTATCTAATGGTGACATTAGGCAATGTCAGCATTCGATAAAACCCACTTCTCTCTAGTGGCAATATATGCCAAATGTGGCACCTCTTCTGCTTGGGTAGGTCTGGAAACCTGAATTTCAACAGTTCTCCTACTCGCCCTGAAAACCTGTTTGTGTGGGTTGGGGAATACTCCAGAACAATAGGGTAATGATGCAGAGAGCTACCATAAGTAGCAGGGATACTGGCTGTTTCTGATAATGCCGCCCTAGAATACAACCCATGTGTTTGGTCATTCTCAAGAGTTAGACCCATTGAATTTAAGGACCCTGACTAACTTAGGCCCATTTATTTCATTTATTTATTTCTTGAGTACAATTAAATTGGCTACAACTCATAGGCTTATATCCAATGTGGCACTAAGTAACTGTCACAACAGCATAAGGATTTACACTTGCGCAGGGGGACTTTCCCTCTTCTCTGTGCCCCTGCCCTCCCCAGATCTATTCTGGAGCATTGGTGGAACCCCCAGAACAGATGTAAGGGCTGTTTGGAGCGAGAAGAGTGGGAGATGGCTACTTAGAGTTACAGTGGGTGCAAGTCATAGTCTGTAAACACTGACATGTTGAAATTTCCTTTTTCTGCTTTGCTGCATGAATGTGCTGTGTTTCATAAAAAATTTTTTCCTGTATATGGACTGAACTTCCTGAATTGCTTCATTGATGACAGTGGGGAGAATGCTAAAGAAGACTCAATACCAGTCAGCCCTAAATTGAGCGTCATGAGGTCTTGACCCATGATAAATCTAGTACAAAAGTCTTTTGCAAAGAAGAGTTTCATACATTATTGGCATCTGTAGCGCAACCTTTGTGAGGAAACTGCTACCGCAGCTTCCCCACTGCTGTTCTGAAGAAAACCAAGGTATACCTTCAGGTCTCATAAGCAGCTATTTTATACAAAGATATTGCCCACCCACAACACATTCATGTGGACTTAATAACTAACCACAAGTAAATGTGAGCGTTCATCTTTATGGCTAAAAATTATAGTTATCCTGTTGTCAGGAACAATCAAGGTTCAAAGATTACTGGATGTCCTTAGTCAATCTTTTATTATCCAGTGCTGAAGAGTTATAAACAAGTTGCTTATGTCCAAGTACTTTAAGGGAGCAGGGATTGCAGTTTTATAATTGCAAGGTGAGGAAGAAGCTACCTAACAAGTTTCTGAAAAATCTTCCAAGTGGGAAGTATGTTGAAGTAATGGTTAAGCCTATACAGTAGTACATCTGGTTACGAACACGATCCTTCCGGATCACAGTTCGTAACCCAAAAAGGTCGCAAACCGAGCGCCATTTATGCGCAAAGCGCGCCGAAAACACTTCCGGGTTTGCGGAGTTCGTAACCTGAACTGTTCGCAACCCGAGCGGTTCGTAAACCGAGGTACGACTGTACAATATAGGGAAATATATTAAATTGCATATTTACATAACTGTTCTCAGAAGGAAGCCCACTGAGTTCAATGGGACTTACTTCCAAGTAAGTGTGTGTAGGATTGAAAATAGTGGTTTTTCAGGGACCTAGGTATAAATGTTTGGATTGACAGAGCAGCAGATCATTTAATCTTATGGATACTGCTGCTCTTAGAAGTCGTCCCCCCCCCCGGCTAGTCCTTATAAAGAATTCACATTTCTGTTTACTACATAGTAAAGTTAAGAGCAAGGTCTTCTTATTTAGTTGAAAAGAGTGTTTTTCAAAACCCATCTGGAAATGTCTACTTTCCAAGTGGTATAATTCACTTTTTAAGAAATCCATGTTTGGATTGTGATTAGCTTTTCAGTAGTTTGTAGTACTGTATGCAGTTGGTTTATCATTACTGGCTCAAATGTGCTAACAAATGAGGATACCTAGGAGTGACCTGTTCCACATTTATTATGATGTCAAGCAGTTTTTGCTAATTGCTTAGAAAGACAGAAGAGAGACTGTTAAGGTGCTGGCAACCGAGAAGATGTTCATTCTCAATTTTCATATGCATATGATTCTCTAACAAATAACTTTGTTTCACCACAGCTTTCCCATGGTTTGGAATGGACATTGGAGGAACCCTCGTGAAACTTGCATATTTTGAACCTATCGATATCACTGCAGAAGAAGAGCAGGAAGAAGTTGAAAGCTTGAAAAGTATTCGCAGATATTTGACATCAAATGTAGCCTATGGGTCCACTGGTATTCGGGATGTCCACCTTGAACTCAAGGACTTGATACTTTTTGGGCGAAAGGGAAACTTGCACTTTATCCGATTCCCAACCCATGATCTGCCTACTTTTATTCAAATGGGAAGAAGCAAAAACTTCTCAACGCTGCATACGGTGCTCTGTGCCACTGGCGGTGGTGCCTATAAGTTTGAAGAAGATTTTCGCACAGTAGGTAGTTCTGTTGCATCCTCTGTTACATAATCTGTTCTTGAAGTACATTATAGTCTGTGGTGATTAAGTAATAAGTCTTTGAAAGCATTGCCTTTGCTATCATAGGCAAAGATCTGATGGGTCAGGATACTTCTGAATTAGTACTTTGGACCCGTTTGTGCAAGATCTTTGCATGCATGGCAATGACAATATGCAGGGAAACAATTTTTGTCCTGCCTCTGCATCTGCTTTCAAAATAATCCTTTCCCCTCCTCATAACTGCATTAATAATGGCATTAATTCAGAATCGGTGACTAACAAGCTCCTCTTCCTCTGATGTAGACCAGAAAGTTGTGCTATATCATGGACAAAAATTGAGCACAGAGATTTTTAGCCTTTGCACTGTTGGCAGTTAGCATTCTTCTCTCATTTTCCTTTGATAGGAGCCCCCAGAACCCAATTTTTATATGCAGGGTTGGAAAACAACCAGAAATGTTTTGCCTACTTGGGACTTTTTTCAGTCCTGGGGGCATGTAATATGTGGGCCACACTTCCTTGCTATGTCTTGTCTATTGTCATGAGTTGCCTACTTCTGTCTGCAGTCATTAACCCTTTAAGAACAATGACTACCATTTTATAAAAGGATTAAGGTCAGTCCTTTCCTGGGTAGTTCTGGAATAAATAGTGTGTGTATGATGACTTCCTTTCCCATCCAGTCTTTTGACTGTGAGTGTAGGTGGAGTTAGCCGAGTCGCTGTGGGCTAAACCACTGAGCCTAGGGCTTGCTGATCAGAAGGTCGGCGGTTCGAATCCCTGTGACGGGGTGAGCTCCCGTTGCTTGGTCCCAGCTCCTGCCAACCTAGCAGTTCGAAAGCACATCAAAAAATGCAAGTAGTTAAATAGGAAGGTAAACGGGAAGGTAAACGGGAAGGTAAATGGCGTTTCCATGTGCTGCTCTGGTTTGCCAGAAGCGGCTTTGTCATGCTGGCCACATGACCTGGAAGCTATACGCCGGCTCCCTCAGCCAATAATGCGAGATGAGCGCGCAACCCCAGAGTCGGTCACGACTGGACCTAATGGTCAGGGGTCCCTTTACCTTTTAAAGTTTTATTTAAAGTGTTGTCAAAAATGGTCTGCAGGTAGAAATTGAGTGCATATAGCCTGCAAAAGAGTTGTGTGGGCCTTGCATTTTCTTAATTTACAAAGCTTCATCCTCTGATTTGGATTTTTAAAAAATGTGACAAAAGAGAGAAAAAGTGTTTGTGAGAAGCTAATTTTCATACACTAGCTGTTTTAAAATATTCACAGGAAATGAAAACTACTGTTAATGTATATGCCAGAAATAGAGAAGCTGATGAAAGTCTAGGACAGGGGTCGCCAGACTTACCGGGCTTTGGGCCGGTGCCCGCCGCGCCGACCGCGTGGTGGGCCGGAGGGCAGGGGAGTGCGCGCGCAGCGGGCCGGAGGGCGGGGGAGTGCGCGCCCGTGCGCATGCGCACACGGTCGGGGAAAAATCACCGAAAATCGCTTGTGCGCATGCGTATGTGCCTCCCCCAACCCGGAAGTGCATCGGAAATGACATCTTCTGGGTCGGGAGAGGCCCATACGCATGCGCACAAAGGATTTTCGGCGATTTTTTGCCGATTTTGAAGACCGCCGCCGCGCGCCGTAAGAGCGGGTGGCGGCGGCGGGCGGCGGGGGTCGTCGCGGGCCGGATTGGGAGGCCAATTGGGCCGCATCCGGCCCGGGGGCCGTAGTCTGGGGACCCCTGGTCTAGGAGTTTCGTAGGTTTCTTACTACAGTACTTACTGGCTTGATTATTTTGGAAATGCTAGTACACGGGTGTCAGACCCAAGGCCCGCGGGCCAAATGTGGCCCGCGAGACCTCGCCATGCGGCCCGCGAGACCTCGTCATGTGGCCTAGAGCGCCAGAATGCAGGGGGCGCTGAGCAGCCCGCCCGCCGCCCGCTGCCGCCACCGCCGCCCTGTGCTGCCTGGGGCCGACTCCCGCGTCTGCAGGGGGGCGTAGTTGGCCCCCTGCACCAGCCCCTCCCCGCCGCCGCATCATACCCTCTGCCAGCCAATAGGGCTCAGGGGGGCGGAGTCCAGCTGCAGCGGGAGAATTTCTCTTTGCTGGGCTTCCGGCGAGGCATCACGGCGCGCGCCACGGAGCTCCTGAGGGCAGCCATCGTGTTTGCACTGCCCGAAGAGCTCCTGAGCCACTGAGACCGCCGCCGCGTGAGCCTGCTGGACCCCCCCCCAGCTGAACAGAGAGAGAGAGAGAGAGAGAGAGAGAGAGAGAGAGAGAGAGAGAGAGAGAGATATCGACCCTACTGCGCAAGCGCCATTCATTTCCATGGGAGTTCGCCCTGCAAAGCCCCCTGAAATGAATGGCGGCGGCAAGAGTGGATCGTTTCCTGAGCCATTGAGCAAGGTTAGTGGCCGCTGGAGACGCAGGGAGGGAGGGAGGGAGGCTCTCAGAAGCAGCCGGAGCCCACCCGGGCAGATTAACCCTTGGGCTGCTGGGTACCATCAGCTCATTCACCCGCTGTCTTTCTTCCGCTGCTTTCGAGAGAAGTCTGGCTAGGTGGCAAGGCTGGAGTTGCAGGCTGATGCAAAGGAAGGGGCTTGAGGAGCTGGGAACGGGGAAAGAGATCTCTTAGAGATCTCTGCTGGCACCAGAGAGGGATGGCTGGTCGGGCAGTTTCAGCTCACGGAGGATTGTTTTCTGTTTGAGAAGCGGGGAGGCTATTGACAGGGAAGCGAGCGCTCACTTTCCCTCTGGAGAGCTCAACAGCTGCTCTCGGGCTGGCAGCGCCTTGAAATCAATTTTAAAGAGAGGGAAAGGGGAGGAGAACAAGCGGGGATGGATGGAAAGAAGGCGGGAGGGAGGGAGGGAGAGAGGGAGAGAAGGAGGGAGGGAGGGAGGGGAGGAGGACAAACCGGGAGCCTCTGAGGGGGAGAGCGAGAGAGCTAGGAGACAACGGGGGAGCAGCCGCTTTGCAGCCGGCCTCAAGATCTCACATCTATACACTCTCCGATCGATGGCAAGGAGGGATAATATTTGTCAGCTGCAGTCCTCCCCCACCTTTTCCATTCTAACCCAAGAAGGGAGGGAGCCGGAGGAGGCCATCTGTCTAAGAGGCATTTCCTCTCGGTTCCAAAAACAAAACAAGAATTAGCCCATTATAAAAGAGGAGAGAAGAACCCCGCAAGCAAGTAAAATCTAGTCAGAAAAGTTTTTTAAAAAAGTTAATGCCTTGTGTTTGCCATATGTGTAATAAACAGTGTTTGGCAATATTTGTATGTTTTTTTTAAAAATCACTCTCTGTTACCAAAAATCATTTTTCAATAAATTGTACAATAATTGTACATTTGAATACCTACTTGCCATTATTCTGACTATGTTTTTGCTTTCAGAGCTAGTTATTACTTACATTATTACAAAAAACAGTAATAATTGAATGCAGTGACAATAATTTATAATAATAAAGAGTGGACACATAGTCCTACAGATACAACCGGCCCTTTGAGGGTGAGCAAACTGCTGATGCGGCCCCCGATGAATTTGAGTTTGACACCCCTGCGCTAGTATAAATTATCATTCTAAAGACACAATAACTAATTCATCTGCTTGTATACAACTAGTCTTTTAAAACCTGCATATGAGCACGGAGGCTCATACCAATGACAATTTAGTTGGTCTCTAAGGTGCTACTGGAAGGAATTTTTTTATTTTGTTTTGACTACAGCAGACCAACACGGCTACCTGTAACTAGAACTGCATATGAGTGAATTTGACCTAAGCTGATATCATTTTGTGATGAGAAGAAGCCATAACAATGTCTCTCTTGCAATTTTACAGATTGGAGACCTCCAGCTGCACAAACTGGATGAACTTGACTGCCTTGTGAAAGGCTTGCTGTACATAGATTCTGTCAGTTTTAATGGCCAGGCAGAGTGCTACTATTTTGAAAACGCATCAGAACCTGAAAGATGCCAAAAGATGCCTTTTAACCTGGATGATCCATACCCGTTGCTGGTTGTAAACATTGGTTCAGGAGTCAGTATTTTAGCTGTCCATTCCAGAGACAACTATAAGAGAGTAACCGGAACAAGGTAGATATGCCAGAACAAGCTATTAGATAAAATGACAAATCTGTGTTCATGGGTCTCTTTCAAATGCATACACATCATTGAAGAAATTGCCATTCAGAAGTATATTTCTGTTTTGCAGTGTGTTCAGCTTTCCTGTCTTAAGAGCAGTGTGAATTCTTTTTTAGAGTTACATTTTCATTTTTTTGTTAACCATTTTCACAAAATAACTTTAACATTATTTATTATGTTATAGGCAGCTTGGTAAAAAAAAGGAATATTTTTTTAAAAGAAAGAAAGAAAATACCAGGATTTGGGAAGATTTATTCTGTTTTTATTAGGACTATCCAGCTGCTGTGGCTCTTGTTACAGACACAATTACAATAACTTAGTCCTAGTCGACAGGATATTTGTGTTTACCCTAAACACCATTTCAGCTTCCTTGGCTGGGAGAGGCACCTCAAAAGATAAATGCTTGAGTTGGGTTCCATAGTAATTGTTTTGGTTGGTGTTGCTGTTCCTGATTTTTTAATACTGCCCACCAAGGACTTTCATGATATGGTGGGCAACAACTAAAATGAACAGCTTATTATTCTTTGTTCACTAGGAATGTGTTTTGCCTAATTGTAAAATATAAACCTAGGGACACGGGTGGTTCTGTGGTCTAAACCACAGAGCCTAGGGCTTGCCGATCAGAAGGTCAGTGGTTCAAATCCCCATGATGGGTTGAGCTCCCGTTTGGTCCCTGCTCCTGCCAACCTAGCAGTTCGAAAGCATGTCAAAGTGCAAGTAGATAAATAGGTACCACTCTGGCGGGAAGGTAAACGGCGTTTCCATGCGCTGCTCTGGTTCGCCAGAAGCGGCTTTGTCATGCTGGCCACATGACCTGGAAGCTGTACGCCGGCTCCCTCAGCCAGTAAAGCGAGATGAGCGCCGCAACCCCAGAGTCATCCGCAACTGGACCTAATGGTCAGGGGTCCCTTTACCTTTAAACTATAAACCTAAGCCCTTATGTAGCCTGTAGTCAGTTGAGCTTATTCAATTTATTTCCTGGGTTGCACAGGTAAGATGTCTAGAATTAAAATTGTCAATTTTAAAAATGCAATTTACAATCCAATGTGTTTTCTTTTTTTCCACACCAGTCTAGGTGGTGGGACCTTTCTTGGCTTGTGCAGCTTGCTGACTGGATGTGAAAGTTTCGAAGAAGCTCTAGAAATGGCATCTAAAGGGGAAAGTACACATGCCGACAAGCTAGTCCGGGATATTTATGGAGGAGATTATGAACGGTTTGGCTTGCCAGGGTGGGCAGTGGCATCTAGGTAGGTGTTGTAGGAGAATACACAGCACCATAAAAAATGCTGGATTTAAGAGGCCTATGAAAAAATGGGTTGTTCCAATGTTAGTCATACGCTGAAATCAGCTGACATGACTAACTTAGGACCATTGATTTAATTAAGTAGAACTTAATTGGCTACAACCCAATGATTTTTAATTAGAACACCTAATAAGGAATTTAAAAATGTGATGTATTTACGTATTTGTTTACAGATACCTTAGAGGAAACACAAATTGTATCCAAGTTAGTATTTGCCACATGGGGAACAGGGCTTCCCTGCCCCACCTCCAGTGGTTTAGTTGGCTTAAAGTATTGACACTTAAAATTTAGCCTAGGTACATTGATGCAACAAAACCAATTTAAGACACCCATATGGTCCATGCCTGTAGTGCATGATCTTCCAAAACACGGCCCATGCCTGCATAATAACAAAGGATTAAACTAGGCAGTTGTGTCTCCCTCTGCAAGTCTTTGTTCTAATTACACATGAGGCTTTTCCTGTTAGGTAGCTAGTCTAAAAGCAAATCTGCCAACCTCAAGCCATCGAAATGGAAAGTGGTGTCTGCTAACACAATGCAGTTGGACTTGGCCTCAAACTTCAAAGCTGTTGCTCTTTCCTTGCAGTTTGACCCGAGTCCTTCAACTCTTGGAGCAGTGAAAGTCTGCCTAGGTTCTTCTGGGCCTTGGGCAGTCCGCAGGCACAGTTGTATGTTATTGGCCATGTTTCCACACTTACCAGCCCCAGCTAGAGATCTGTGCCCTAAGTGAAAGAAAGACCAGCATAGAAATTATATTCTTCACAGAAAGTTATCTGACGTTATGGCATCTCTCTTATTACTAGCTTTGGGAATATGATCTACAAGGAAAAGCGGGAATCTGTTAGTAAGGAAGACCTGGCTAGAGCTACACTGGTTACTATCACCAATAATATCGGATCTATAGCACGGATGTGTGCTGTAAATGAGGTAAGCTTTGCTGGGAAGGAACAGCAGAGGCTGCAATGCATTTAAAATCCAGATTGGAATAGTGTGGGAACTAACAGGTTCTTTCTCTCACAAATCAGAGGTGGCTGTTCAGGATCTGCCTTTTTCTCTCTGTCTGGAGATTTAAGTTGAGAAGCACTAGTTAAATCAAAAGTCTTCAGGTCTTTAAACATTTTTTTTATAAGCTTTTATTTTTATAATAAAATCTGTACCTTAATGAGTTTTGTTTGTTTGTTTTGGAGAACACACTTCTATCTTTGCTGCTGTCTGAAACATCCCATCTGTTTCAGATGCAAACTTGTGGAAATATGGAAGAGCAGTTGCTCGTCTGGAATCTTGCTTGCTGCCTTCGGCTTCTTTACAGTGCTGCCTTGTTGCATATGGATCAAGCAGCATTGTACAGGGCTATGAAGGCACAATGTGCAGCTCCTGTCAGAGTAGTGGCTTGCTTCGATTGCATTACACTTGCTTGAGCCAAATAAGAATTTGTTCTTCTCATCTAGGACTAAGAATATAGTGGCATATACAAATCAACCCGTTTAAATTGCCAATGCCTGTTGCTATGGTATGCATTAGCTAGCCCTGGACCTTGCTTACAACTTGAAATGACTTTGGTTGACCATTGTTCCCTTGCATTTACATAGCTACCATGTTGCACTGATAACAATTATATAAAATGCCGAGGAGAGCAACTCTGTGATTCTGTGAATCTTGTGTGTTCTTCTTTCCCCCATGGATAGCTCAGTTGAGTAGAGTGTGCTGCTGATAAGGCCAGGGTTGCAGGTTTGATCCCTGTATGGGACAGGTGCATATTTGGGTTGGACTAGATGATCCTCAGGGTCCCCTTCCAGCTCTATGATACTATGAAAAAAAAGATTAGAGATACCAGATTGAAAACCATCTAGTTGAGATGTTGAAGGCTTGGGCAAATAAACTGGTCTTTGCTTTGTGCTGGAGGAACATCAGGTTTGGTGCTAGCTGAGCCTCCCTGGAAATGAAAAGTCCACAAGCAAAACTGTATGAAAGCCCACCTTTTTGGGTTGCCACCTACCTAACATCAAAAGGTGGGGGAGTGGGTGCTGATGAGCTTTACACTGGATGGGCTTGCGGTCAGAATTCATGTGATCTTCAGGTTCCAGACTTGTACCATCTGAACGGAGTTCCACTTCAGACCACCCTTACTGACAGAAGGTGGGGGGAGGCAACTAACCAATTTTCCCCTGCAACCCCTTGCCCCTACTGAAAATATCCAGGGGGCTGGCCTTCCAGAAAGGGGGTCTGCAGGAGCGGGGAAGGCAAATTAGTGAAAGTAGCCTTTCCCCCAGCAGGATCTATAGCAGGGGTCACCAAGCTACGGCTCGGGGGCCGGATAAGGCCTGAGGGACTCGTTTATCTGGCCCGCCCAACCCGTTACTGCTGCCCACTATTACCGGCGTGGCGTGGGGACTCACTTCTGGGTCGTAGGAGCACCGGAAATAGCATTTGTGCATGCATGTGTATGGGCGCACGCTCCCCTGCCCTCGGTCCACCGCACTATCATTGCTCGAGACCGGCCCGAGGCAAGGAAAGCTTGGAGACCCCTGAGCTATATATTCACAGAAGGAAATATCTGGCCCCAATTTTCTGGCAATTTACTCTATGCTTAATGCATGCATTTATTTATAGTTTATGGGTTTTTGAAGCACACATAACTTTGCACACTGTCCAGGATTTAAATGTGGTTAAAGTATCTAAATGTTACCTAAATGTTAGTTATACAATTTTTTTATTGTTAATTGACTCCACGAGCATTTTCACGCTTAACTGGGAATAAGCCCCAGTGGGACTTACTCATGATTTCTGTTGTTGTTGTTTTTCTTTAGAAGATAAACCGTGTTGTCTTTGTTGGTAACTTTTTACGTGTGAATACGTTGTCGATGAAGCTTTTGGCATATGCACTGGATTACTGGTCCAAAGGCCAGTTGAAGGCTTTGTTCCTAGAACATGAGGTATGTATGGCCACAGCTATGGAATATAGAGCTAGACAACCTTTATTTGTAATGGTTTTCTTCATTCATGATTTGGAAGATGTGTAGCTCTAGAAACTTTTTGTTTGTTTTTTTGCACCTGAGTTGTTGGGATGGTAAGAGAGATTGTATGTTTTGGGGAAGCGGGATTACATTTTAAAGAAAAATACTGTTCCTGAATAGGACAGACGGTTGCATCCCTGGGTTTTTCTTTTTAATTTCTCCATTCACTTATGTTTGGGTTAATGAACTGAATACGCCTAATGGGTGCAATCCAGCCAAAGTTGAGTACTTTAAAGCATGACTGGTGTCAATGGGAGAGCTTGAAATCTCTTCCATTGACATTACTGGTGCTTTAAAATGATTTGCTGGATTGTCCCCCAAGTATTTCAGTTACCTGGGAAAAACCAACAAGTACCTTAATGAAAGTATTGGAATAGTAAATGGCATGCTTGTACCTACATGTGTTAATCTTTCAGAAATAATAAATCTTTGATTGCTGTCTTACTTGTGCTTGACAGTCACGAGTTAGTGCCTTTGCAGCTTAGATACTGCATTTTCAGTCAATTCCTCTCCTCACTGGAGCTTCAATATTAGCAGTTTTCAGGCTACCTCTTTGCCACAGTAATTACCACCAGTCTCTCAGAAAAAGCTGCCCCCATGACTTATTTGCCCATGCACAATTTGCTCCAAAACTACAGTGGAGAGTAGGGATGTTTAGGCAATTTTGAGAAGACTATCTGATCCAGCTCAATGCAGTGCTATAGAAAGTATGCTCAACAGTATGTTTCCCTCCTTTTTAGCCTTTGTTCCTGACTCTTAAGTTGCAGGGAGGTAAACAATATGCTGGGCACAGGCCCCATAATGGTATCTTGTGGGCAGAGCTGAGAAAGTTGTTCGTGTGGCAATGTTCCAGCCGACATTCACAGGCTGAAAAAGGAACTTTGGAGGAAAACTGGTGACGAGAGAGAGAAGGAAGCAAAACATAGGTGGGCTCAGTGCAAAGGCTTGTTTAGAATTGAGTTTATCCAGAATATTGCCAATAGATTGACTATACTGTGGATATATTTCTCCTTCCTAATTTGCCCAGGTATCCATTAGGAAAAGGCAAGAGATTTTTGTCATGTACTTTTGCCTGTTTTGAAAAAGGCCAGCTTTAATATGGTAGTCAAAACTTGAATTGTGAAAAATCTTCTTTTAAATACAGGGATACTTTGGAGCAGTTGGTGCCCTCCTTGGATTGCCAAATTTCAGCTGAAGTGCAAAGCATCACAAAACTGAATTATTTCCTACCTTTCTGGCATTATTACAACACTGTTTTATATCAACTGGAACCAAAGGGCCGCTGTCTTGCTGTAAATGTCTTTAATTGTAAGAATGATGGACTGTCTCACTGAGACAGAGTTTGAAGCCTAGGTGTTTCTTTCAGAAGCACCTGGTGATTTCCTTGTGTAAGGCAACCTCTAACACACGCTGAGAGTTCGGTATGCACTACAGCCTCTGAAAAATGAGCCTAGAAATCAGAATTGGAATATTATTCATAGTTTAGCTGTCTGAATCCTGCAGCGCTGATCAAATTTTGCTCCAAAAATCCCCCTCCAGGCTATTAGCTTGCATCTAGTTGTGTCAGTCTTATAGCCTTGTGATGAATGTTAATTTCCCATCGGGTCAAAAGAAATTGACCCAGGGCCACAACCAAGTGCCATCTACTAAAAATGAAGTTCTTTGATGCAAAGAGTTTTTTCCATCAGTGCAGAGAGATTACAGTGTGTTCAGACTTCCAGTATTAAGGTTTCGAGAAAATAAAAATGAAAACATCAGCAAAGACTTTGTACAATTGATTTAAGGTGAGTTAAACAACTAAATACACTTTTGTTTGGCTACCAACTGTATGGTCAGATTTTGTTAAGCTTTGCAGTATCCGAGTTCATTTGGTGGTTAAATGATAGCTGCCTGTGTTGAACGTTCTTCCACGTAGCATTTTCAATCAAACATTAAAGGGCTTCAAAAATGGCCAATAGAAAAAGTCCATAGTTCAAAACCATCAATTTTTATTAAAAACTTGGCAGCTGGTGTGACTGAGATCAAAGTAGCGATAGCATTTCAGTTCTTACATTGACAGTTCTGGTGGGATGGCTTTTGTGCAATTCCTCAGCTTATATAAAAACACTGAAAAATTAACCCAAATGTCAATTTAGGGCAAGTTTGTGGCTTCAAGTATTAAGGCAGCTTTAGAGGTTGTACTGCACAAATTCAAAAGGTCCAGTGTTCATTGTATTCTGATAAACGGTTCCAGATACTGCAACAGTGTGGCCTTGAAATAAACTCAACATACTGGGGCTACTCCTATATTTTCACTGTCTGCTGTTTCAGACTTGATTGTAAAAGTTTACAATAGTGGCATATTTGTAGATTGCTGCAGCAAAGCTTACCATAAGACCTCAGAAGAAGAAAAAATCATCTCAGACAAGAAAATTTCTATGCAGAGAAATACATAATTGTATCTCGAGGAATATGCAGATATCCAATCCATGAATGAAGTTTTCTAGATGGAAATTTACCACTCCGACTAGACTCAAGCTTGGTGCTTGATTTACTTGATCGAGTTGATATTATTTTGGCACATCAATACTTTATACAGCAATATCCATATGGAAAATGTATCTCTAGATATCTAGTGTGCATGGCTTTTCAATTTTTAAAATTCCATTCCATTTAACTACATTTTAGCTCTCGTTGTCAGTAATTAGTGTTGATGTTGCTTGTGTTGACCTAAAAGTGATTTCCCTGTCTTATGACTTAAAAATTGGTGATCTCTAGAGCACACAACAGTGTCTAGAGATACATATTTTGTTGGTCTCATGCTGGACAGAAAATACAGACTGAGCCAAGTTTCTTGTTACAGAGATGCTGTATTTGACTATTGTGACCCCATCTTTTTTTAAAAAGAAAAGTATAACAAATAATTCACAAATGGTTACATGGCAGTAACACTTTGCCTTTAAAAGATTATATATCTTGGCCTCATGTCTTAACCTAAGTGTTTCAGTTAAAGCGTATGCTTTCAGTTGCAATTTATATTTTTTAGCACATATCCTGGACTGTAAGAAAACCATCTAAAGTACCTCTTGCTCTGTATTGAGTGCCATTCAGAACTGAAGATGACTGAAACAACTGACAACTCTTCCATTTTAGTCCCTAGGCAAGTGCATTACAAGAGTTTTGCTCTAGAAGCAAGCCGGTTTGACATGTGGTGGCCTAGTTCACACATCACATTAAATCGGAGTTTAAAACAAACTCTGGTTTAGTGTTCCCATAGTGCTCCTCTTCTCCTGCTTCCATGCCATTGGTGTGTCTGGTGTGTCATGTCCATCAAACTTTGGGTTCATGGTTTGTTTCCTCCACACTGCTTACGGTTTGTTTTAGAGGAAACAAACCCACGAGCCTTAGTTCAAATGGCCCAACTGGCTTGTTTTTTCTGCTGTATAGAGGCAGGGGAGGAGTTCTGTGGAAATGTCTGAGGAGTGTGCACCAGCGCACTGCTCATTTATATTAAAGCAAAAGTTTCTAATCAACTATGGCTTAGTAAAACAGCTCGGTATATCCCACTACAGGAAAATCATAGGTTTGAGAGAAACTCTGTAAATAAAAGCATCAGCAGTTTCTGTGCTACATAAGTCTGCATTTATTACATTAAAACAAAATGCTTTCCCTGCCTTTTTAATTTGTAGGAATAGAAGCTTCCAGTGTTTTGACCATATGCCCTAGAAATGTTATAAATCCCCATCATTAATACATGGTTCATGTTGCTAAAATGGTCTCATTTAGCACAAAATGAAAAGACTGACCGTTGGCACTTAATACATAGGACTGCTGAAAACCTGGGGAGATAGAAAAAATGCTGGTTAGGTGAAGCAAGAGGCTATTTCCTTATTTCTTTAAGGAAAGGAAGAGGGGTTCTGAATATTTTGCCTCTTAAGTCTAGTTTTAAGTGTGCCTTAATCTCTCTCGAGTCTCAACAAATTGGACAAGAATATTTCTGGTTTGGGGTATTATCTGTGGTCCTCTTAACACAGAACGGTGCCAATTCTACAATTGGCCCCTGTCAATCAAATGAAAAATTGTAAAGCCAGGCGGGCCACTTTTTACTTATTTTTCTCACTGTACCTTCTCAATCATGTAATCCTCAGTGCTCTTTGGGGTGCAGTGTGATGTGTAGCCCCGGGTGCAATATAATACTAAAATAAGAGAACTTCATCCTGTTCAGAGGGCAACAGTCTATTAACAAGCCAAATCATTTTCAAGTTCAGTGATAGTACAATGCAATATCCATTCCATTAAGATATTCTGTAGCACTTTCCTTCCCCAACCATTAAACTAGGTAATTAATTGGCCACGGGGAGGATTCATTCAACTAATGAATCTCATCAGCAGAACTCCTCCACATGGGCTTTTGCTTGTGCAACAGGGCTTTCCCCACTCCACCCCCAAAAATGGTGCTGTGGGTGATCAGGAGAACCCCAGGAACAGCCAGGGGGGATCATTCTGTTTGGTAAGCCGAAATGGCACAATGCATTCCACCCCATATATTTTCCATTCCTTATGTGTATTGCCATGGACATTTTAAAAGCACCATTCCACTAAACCCACGAGGGAAGTATAAAGACCCGATCGCCTTTCTCGTTGCTTGCCATTTGTGTCCTGCTTTGCGGTAGCTAATAAGCCACATGAATCTATTGGAAGGTAGCGAACCCATCAACCTCCAGATGTTGGACTACTCCCATCATCCCTGACCATTGGCCATGCTGGCTGGGACAGATAGGAGTTCAGAGTCCAACAATATCTGGCAGGCCACAGGTTCCCCAGCCCTGCACTGTCTCTGTGCCATTGAAGTTGATTGTCTGCAACCCTGCTGGGCGTCACTATAATCAAGCAGATTACGGCTAATAATGCGTTCGTCCTTCTAATTGTACTGCTGCTTAAATCATATAAGAGTAAATCCTGATTTGTTACTACTTGCAAGTGCTGTGGACATTGTACCTTTCTTTCAGCATGTGGGGAATTCAGGCAACCGTTATTGCCAACATCCATTGCAATGACAAAACCTTAAGTATTTGACGGGCGGCATGTGTGAATCCCAGCTACACCACTGAGCCAGTGTTCTTTAAATTCTTTGACATATTCCTCTGGGCTGCCTCATGGATTGCTATTGAAAATATGGATTAAGGATTTAGCATATTTAGTCCTCTAATGTGAAGTGGGTGCACATCTTCATCCCTACCCCAAGTATACCATATCCTGGCGCCAGTTGTGCACAGCATGGTGGAGATATGATGGGGCTGGGGAGAAGGTCGCCACCTTGCCCATTACAGAATCAAAAGCAGCTACATGCTAAATTTTTAGATGTCTGCTATTTTGATGTGTGAAGCAGCCCTTAAGATAGGCTTTGAATATTTTTCAAGTGCTTGTACCGAGATTAAAATTTCTATTGCTTAAGGATTCAGACATGGCTCATTTAATCTCCCAAATATTCATGCATCAATGCTCTGTAAATAGTGCATATATCAATAAAACTCAACTAAATGCATTTAGATTAAGTAAACAAAATTAAAATGTGGTGGTAGGTGAAAATATATTTCTAATTGAACTTTTCTGCTGATAGGCCATGTTTGGCTGTTGGGTGTAATTCCGAAGAGAGGATTCAGGGGTTGCGAATCTTAACACACTGTGCCATTAAAAAGGGACTCTCCTTTTGATTATAATTCAAATGAAGTACAGTATAATAAATGTTAACCTTGCTGAGTTAAGACTATAAAACTTGGGAGATAAGAGAGCTGAAGATCCGATTGCTTACCTGTGCTAAATGGAAAGGCTGGAATGCACAGCTGAAAACACTGGCCTCTGCTTCTCCATGCTTCTGTAGGTTTAATGGAAAGCTTGGAAAAAGCAGTGCATTCATTGCAAAACTTCAGGACTGAGGAAGCAGGTGAAAAACAAGATGCCTTAATTGAGAGGTGATAATCCACTTAATTTTTCTCATGCCTAGAATGCAATGACTTGAGGTTTCCAAATTCCAAAAAGCAATGGCTGTATTCCGAACTTTGGTAAGATTAGAAAGACAGCAGCAGGAAACATTTTCCTTGGTCTACTTAACAATATTTCTCTCCCTCCCACACTCCAAAAAGATGTTTTGAGACATGACAAATGGTCAGGAAAATTGTGAGCATTCATTTAACTCTGACATTTGTGCAACTGATCAGCGTTCAAAAAGTTTGCCAAGTGTACATTGGACCACAAATCCTAACTCTACAAACGTCTCAAAGGTGCTCCATCTTTCTAGAGCACCTTTTTGTGCAGGAAATGGTAACATGAAAATAAGTTCAAAATGGGTGCTTTTGGTAGGCAGCACTGTAGAAAATAACGGGTCTCATGCCAGGCTTCCTCAACCTTGGCCCTCCAGATGTTTTGAGACTACAATTCCCATCATCCCTGACCACTGGTCCTGCTAGCTAGGGATCATGGGAGTTGTGGGCCAAAAACATCTGGAGGGCTGAGTTTGAGGAAGCCTGGTTTAGGCAGTCATTTAGTATTCCTTAACCTGTTCATTGTGATGGATAAAGTGGATTGATGGTACTTTAACCCACTGCTGCTTTGTTTTGATAGCAACTAATGGGCTACTTCAGTTTGGGGGCATAATGCTAAACTAGTGCTTTGTTAAAGAGTTGGAAGTGAGCTGTGGGCTTTTAAATTTTCCCCTTCCCCCTCCCCATTATCTCTGTGGCTAAAACCCAACAATGCCCACTTTCTGTTTTAAACTAATCTTAAATTTTTGTGTCTCTGGGCAAGAAGAGTATTTCTGGTTAATTTAATCAACGGTTTGTGAACAAGCTGGGATCCTAAACCATGGTTTGATGTTGGGTTTGTTTCAATAAACCATGCTTCAAAACTCTTCATTCCCTTCCCAGAATGAACTGGCTAATTTGCAGTTGTGCTGGAGGTCAGGGAAAGGGAGTGTAAACCCAGTACTCTTCTCTTTCAAGTAGCACTAAGCCGCAGGTGGCTGACCTTTGACCTGCTGGAGCAGTGTGACCAATGGTTAGGGAATGATGGGAGTTGTAGTTCAGCATCGGGAGTGGCCAAAGGTTACCCACCACTATACTAAACCATAGTTCAGTACTACATTGGAAACAGATCATGATGATGTTGCTTCATGAGAGGCTAGATGGGTTTTTACAATCAGTTTTAAGTCTGATTTTACTTTTTTAATTACCAGACGGACAATTTATCAAAATGTAATTATGCCTCCTGGACTTAACTCTCTTATAACTGATCAACAGTTCATTAAAGCTGAGAGCACGTCATGAAATTGGCTTTTTATAAAACAGGCTGCAATTAAAATATGTTTTACAGGATTAAGTCACTTTGTTTTCAAAATTTCAGAAAGCTGTTCCTAAGTTTGTGTGTTGATCGTCATAGCTATGTCCATTCAAATAATGTTATTTGATCTACATAATACTTTGCTGGCTGCATCTATTACTGTTTTTATTGTGAACACATTCCTTAAAAAAATCTAATGTATTATGGGTAAAGCTCCTCCACAAGACGCTGACAAATAAATGTGGACAGAATTTCTTCTGTAATCGCAACAAATTATCATTTTTTGTTTTGGTTGTTAATACATTTCAAGCAATAGTTTTGAGTAACTGTACAGCTTGTTAACTTAAGGTTCAATCATTACAAAAGGATTTTTTAAAGTTTTGTAGGTGGGGAAGTTTTAATATACAGTACATATTAATATTCACATTAATGAGAAATAGGGAATATTTCGTATTTTCCCACCTGTAATGGCAAAGTTAGCATTTTAACTGGTTTTGAATAGTCTAAAAGACCAAATTGTAATTGAAAAATACTTTTTGATTCCATTGCAGGCTCACATTCTGCCAGCTTTCTGTGCATATAGCACTTAACCATAACAGCCGTTTTCAAATAAGTTGCCTTAATTTGTTGCAGTGAATTTATTGTCTTTTTCTCTTGTTTACTGTTCTGACAATGATGTAAAAAATGTATGTCTTGCAAATGTTTTATTCATAGTTGCTAAATTATTTAACACGTCTCTTGTAAAAAAAAATTTTTTTAATTTATTTTCATCATGGACGCTCTTCTGTGTCATTTTCATGCCACGATGGAAGCCTATACCGTAATCATTCCCATCGCCACTGTATAAAAATCCTCTGCTGCTTGCATGAGTAAATGTGAAAATTTAATTTTGTTGTTTGATGGGCACTTTTCATTTTCCCTTGTTCTACTACTGTTCTGTATGAATGAACAGAACTTTTACTTTTTTTCTAAATAAATACCAATGGTTGATTCTCTTCCCCCCTACTTTTTAATTCCATGTACCCTTGCAAGCTGTCTTAATAAAGGGGTGAGAAACTTGTCTCGGAGGATTTTTTTATTGATGCTGATTTTCTGCATGGAAGATCCTACACTCAAAACAGTCTTCCTGTTAGTGGAACTCACTGTATACTGCTTGGAAGGTGTTGCTTTGGCTCATAGTTTTATCTTCGTTCAAGCTGCACGTTGAGATTCAGCCACATAAATGAAAACAATGCCTTGGTTGGGGAAAGCGAGCAGGGCCTGATTATTAAAGAGCAGAACTGCGTCTCCCAGAATGCTTTGGGGGAAGCCACCTGCTTTAAATGTAGTTAAATGTAAGGGTGTGGATGTGGCCCACAGCCTCTGCTCTGAGTACCTGAGGCTCCTCTTGCAAGAAGTGATGTGGTCCTGGGTTGTAAGGAACGCCTCTAGAAAAGCAGAAGAAGTGAAAATGCACAGGCAGAAAAATTAGCATTGTTTTAATTTTATCCATAAATAAGAACATTAACCATCATCTGTCATATGCTACATGGCATTCCTGTGCTTAAGCGCAATACAAATATAAACACATTATAAAAAAATATTTCAAATTATAATAACTAGGTAACAGATTAGACAGTGTAGAAAATACATCTCGATATTTTAATAGTGCTTTAAACATTCTTGTTAGAAGAAAGTGCAAAGGACAGTATTGCTATTTGGTACGTATGTTAACCCAGTGTCAAATTCATTAAAATAAAATTAAAAAAAACACAGCAAGTTAAGAAATTTATCCACAGCTACCTTGCCCAGGGTGAAAACTATTATTAACTGAGCTTAAGGCTGCAATTGTATTCGTTATTTACCTAGAAGCAACGCCCATTCACTCAATAGGACTTACTTCTGAGTAGACAAATACAGGATTGCACAGCAAGTACATTACATCGTAACATTGTTCAAGTACTGTGAAAAACTGAAATACACATATATCCTTTAAACATGCCATAAACTAGCATTGGACCTGTATGCAACTTAAGAGTAAAAATAAAAAAAGTATACACTTTCCAAAGCTTGTAAGTTTGTTTTGATTTGGGTGTGGGTGTGTTCACAACATTTTCCCACAACATTTACAAGGGATGGGATTCTGCTCTTGTTACCTCAGAAGAGCACAATGGGACTGACTTCTCTGTAAAATGGCTATAAAACTGCAGCTTTGGCATTGCTGGGGGCGGGGCAGGAGGTGTTAGTAGCTTATTTCACCAATCCATTCAAATCCATTTGATGTTGACATCAGTATGGAACACGCTATATTTTAGCTATTGCTCCCAGCTGTGAGGTTGATAAAAGCTGGTGAGGCAGGAGGCACGTTTTACCTACTACCTACTGAAGGAGATTCTTCCCAAATCAATTTAAAGTTCAGCTCCACAGACTGCCTCACTTTTCATATACCGTAGTAAAAACCTTAATTTAATCCAGGGGTGGGGAATCTCTGGCCTTCCAGATGATATTGGACTACAGCTCCCATCATCCCTAGGGTTGCCAGACTCAATAGAGGACAGGACCTCTGTGCCTTTAATTGCCCTGCTCTCTCTTGAGTCTGGAAACCTTAAAGAGAAACCAGCAGACCCTTTGTTTAATTTCCAAGCAAAGGGTCTGCTGGTTTCTCTTTAAGGTTTCCAGACTCAAAAGAGAGCAGGGCAATTAAAGGCACAGAAGTCCTGTCCTCTATTGAGTCTGGCAACCCTATCTGTGAGGGGGTCTCCAGGCAGCTCTCAGCACCATAGCTGCCAAGTTTTCCCTTTTCTCACGAGGAAGCCTATTCAGCATAAGGGAATTTCCCTTAAAAAAAGGGATAACTTGGCAGCTATGCTCAGCACCCTTAACAAACTACAGTTCCCATAATTCTCTGGGGGAAGCCATGATTGTTTAAAGTGATACGACACTGTGTTGTTATTGTTGTTTAGTCATTTAGTCATGTCTGACTCTTCGTGACCCCATGGATCAGAGCACGCCAGGCACTCCTGTGTAGATGAGGTCTTAAGTTCCCCTCCAAATGTCATCGGACTCCAACTTCCTTCAACCCCAGCTGGTCAGGGATGATCGCAGTTGGAGTCCAGCAGGGTGCATTTGATTGAAATCAAATTGATTTAAATCACTGCTTAAATCACTAGTCAGTAAGACTTGATTTAAATCATGTATATTTTTACAGAAAGACTCATTCTTGCTGATATCTTAATATTTACAACCTGATCACTTGGGCTATGCTGGCTGGGCTGGGGCTGATAAGAGTCATCCAAGAACAGACGTTCCCCAGCCCTGTTATTAAAAAACAGACTTTTAAAATAAAAAGAATAAGATTAAAAACCCCGTTTTATTTGAGCATTCACTCAAAATTACATGACAGAATTTGAGGACAGTTGCAAAAGAATCCTAGTGTAGGTCCTATGACAACTGATTCCCCCCACCCAACACACACACGCACGCACACAAATGTAAACTGATTATTTTACATAAATTTTATCTTTTTTACATCTCGTAACTATTTTATATATGCTTCAAGGCATCACTGCTCGTAATATTATACAGTAGTACCACATAATGTCACAGGTTAACATTGAGAGAGATCTACAATCAAAATCTATTGCAGGTAATTATCACACCAGTCCTCCTTGTTTAGAAAAATAAGGGTGCCTGGATAACCCAGTCTTCAGAGGCACAATCCATTCATTCATTCATTCATTCATTCATTCATTTGGCCATTTAAGTCCTAAGGGGAATCGGATGAATTACTTAAGTGCACCTCACGTTGATTTCATGGGGAACGCAAGCGGAGCTTTTAGCTGTGCACTTTTAAACCTCAGGGTCAGTTTTGACTTTTACTATTTACCTCCACCTGAAGTAGAAAAGAAATAAATATGTATCTTCTCAGTTGCAAACAACTACAACTACAAAAACCAACCAGACAGCAAGACTTTGTTGTGCCATTCTGGCGAGGAAACGCACCGATCATCTGGCAGGTGGATAAGCAGGAGGTATCTTGGCATGCAGGTATATTCCAATATATTTCGACGTCGGGCGTACAAGCTAAAGCTGAAGAACAGTATTTTGCCATCTTGATGCGGAGAACCACAGGTGTAATAAAGTGAAGCATAATCACAATCACTTCACGACAAAAGGGGAAACCTGTTTGGGTTGTTTTAAAAATAAATAAATCAAATCATCCCAGTCAAGCGTGAATCTGCTTGGGGAACAGTAGCCCCTGCTGCAGTTC